>NW_006921625.1:8311357-8336476 GCF_000298275.1 Orycteropus afer afer
GCACAGAACTACCATGTAACAGAGCATCCCATTGCTAGGCATGTACCCAAAAGACTTAAAAGCAGAGACTCAGAAACCTGTCCACCAATACCCTGCAGCATTAGCTCATTTTCACACAAATAACCTGCACGTTATACCATTTTTCAAACCACCTAACTGCCTCACACATTAGTCTATGTGCTGTGCGTGTTGTGTGTATTTGCTGTTTGCGTGACCACATTGTATCTGAAAATATGGTATTCACAAAGCCAGAAGGTGGAAATGACTTGTGGCCATCAATGGACAAACAAATGGATAAACAAAATGTGGTATACACATTCAGTGGAATATTATACAGCTGTAAAGAGAAATTAAATTCTGATACATGCTATGACATGGATAAACTTGAAAACATCATGCTGAGTGAAATAAGTCAGACACAAAAGGACAAATGTTGCATGATCCCATTTATATGAAACATCTACAACAGGCAAACGCATAGGGACAGACTATAAATTAGTGGGACCATGGACTGCGGGTCAGTAGGAGGAATGGCAAGTCAATGCTTCATGGGCACTGAGTCTGGGGGTAAAAAAGTTTTGAAAACAAATAGTGTTGATGGTGGCACAATTTGATGACTATAATTAAGACCATTGAATTGTACACTTAAAAATAGTTAAAATGACAAATTTGAGGTTATTTCTATTTTACCCCAATATATTTTTTAAAAAATTAAAAAATGTATGATACACAAATATTTCAATAAAGATGTTATTTTAAAAGTAAACAAATTTAAAAACTTACTGCAAAACAAATCTACTAAAATAAGGAAACGTCTTTTTTGGAAAACTTATAAATCAAGACAATAAAATTTCAGTCATTACTGATGAGCCTTTGTCTCTCATGCGTGAAAGTTCCCAAATTACGTGGAAGTCAGTTGAAGGTTGAGAGATGCTTAGTAGTCTTGCTGTTCTCATGGAGCAGTATGTACAGTGCTATATTAAGCTTTCCTGTCAGTGCTCAAGAAGAATGACTCACTGAGAGAAAATTTCAAAGAAACATCACTGCTCATGTGCAGGTAGCATCAGCGTGAGGGTGAAGAGAAAGCTTTGGCCAAAATGTAGAAAAATTTCTGGATGTTTTAATTTGGTCCTGAGTGTATTCTAAATCACTTTATTTTTTCAAAAAACCTTATGTTCACTAACATTAAATGACTATCAGAAAAGACACATAATATACCAAAGAGCAGGGGCACAAATATTAAACATTAGCAGACAATCTGGATGCCAGTGGGCATGCTGAGGTGCTGGGCTACCAGAGCCTTTTGGAAATTTTATCAAGCCTTTGATATTATCTTTATCGAAATTATAAAATTGGAGTAAACATTTGAAAATGAGAACACATAAAAAGATGAGGCTTTAGATAACAGACATGTCAGTACTTCCTTAAAGCCTATAAGAAAGTGATTGCAGAAGTGACTGCGGAAGCTGACATGAGTAAGTGACTGAAGGCATAAAACTCAGAAAAGAAACAAACCACAAAAAAGCAACAGAAGGTATAAGAAAAACAAACATATATGGTATGTCTTTTGAAACAACACAAAGTAGCAATTCCTAGGTAAAAACTCTTAAATTGCTTAATAAATCAATGAAAATATATTTGCTATTTGACAAAAGTGAAAAAATGTAACAAACTTTTGATCCCAAAACTTGGCCAAGAGATGTTTACAAGGCTCTTTGGATTTTAAGTTCCCAAAAATTCATAAAATTAAGCCAATTAATATGACATTGTAACAGTGTATACTTTCATGATAATTGGTAAGGGAGCGAGCAGCTGGCTAAAAGCCCTAGAATGGTAACGGCCAGGCATAGTCTGCAAGTGCCTGCTCTGGGTTTAGCAGAAGCTGAGAGAACCCAGCACGGGCAGCAGGGTTGCTGGAGATGAGGGTGATTTTCTATCTATTGAGCTGTGTCACTGAATACTACCGTTTGATGAGGTAGTCATGGAAGGGTTTAATGCAATTCCTGAAGTCAAATCCTGGCCCAGACAAGGGCACCATTTAGCAAGTGACAGTTGTCCAAAGAAAAGATCACACTCATAATTTCTAAACATCAAAAGCTGATTTGGAAATTACTAGAATGATGAGAATACCAGAGAGATGCTTACTTGTGTTTCATTGACTACGCAAAAGCATTCAATTCTGTGGATCATAACAAATTGTGGATAGCATTGAGAAGAATGGGAATTCCAGAACACTTAATTGTACTCATGAGGAACCTGTACATAGACCAGGAGGCTGTCATTTAAACAGAACAGGGGGACACTGCATGGTTTTAAATCAGGAAGGGAGTGTGTCAGGGTTGTATCCTTTCATCATACTTATTCAATCTGTATGTTGAGCAAATACTCTGAGAAGCTGGATTGTATAAAGAAGAACATGACATCAGGATTGGAGGAAGACTCATTAACAACCTGCGATACGCAGATGACACAACTTTGCTTGCTGAAAGTGAGGACTTGAAGCACTTACTGATGAAGACTACAGTCTGCAGTATGTATATATCTCAACATAAACAAACAAAAATCCTCATAACTAGACCGATAAGCAGCATCACGATATATGGAGAAGATGGAAGTTGTCAAAGACTTCATTACTTGGTTCTACAACATCAATAGAAGCAGCAGTCAAGACATCAGACGATGTATTGCATTGGGCATATCTGCTGCAAAAGACCTCTTTCAAGTGCTGAAGAGCAAAGATGTCTCCTTGAAGACTAAGGTGCACCTGACCCAAGCCATGATATTTTCAATCACCTCATATGCATATGAGAGCTGGACAATGAATAAGGAAGACCAAAGAAAAATCGATGCTTTTGAGTTGTGGTGCTGGCAAACAATACTTTAAGTACCATGAACTGCTAAAAGAACTAACAAATCTGTCCTGGAAGAAGTGCAGCCAGAATGCTCCTTGGAATTGAGAATGGGCAGGCTTTGTCTCACCTACTTTGGTCATGTTGTCAGAAGGGACCATTCTCTGGAGAAGGATGTCATGCTAGGTAAAGTTGAGGGTCAATTAAAAAGGGGAGGACCCTCAACAAAATGAATTGACATGGTGGCTACAATAATGGGCTCAGGTATGGCAAGGATCATGAAGCTGGCAAAGGACCAGGCTGTTTCGTTCTGTTGTACACAGGGTCGTTATACATTGGAGTCAACTCGACATCACCCAACAACAGAATGATGGGTGATCTACACAGAATATATACCTCCTCGCTCAACGTTTACATGCACATATGTATGCGTGTGCATCCATGAAATATATCTATAGTTTCAGGTTATCAAAAATATGAGAAAAGAGATTATCTTTGATTTCTGTATCAATTTATATCCCGGTATCAGTCATTGAATATTTTTACTCTTACCCTGCCTGTGGAATAAATGGAGTAGGAATTACCAGCTTTACTTTAGCTTTCTCTTTTCCCCCAAACTTTTTATCATGAACATTTTCAAACACACAGAAAAGTTGGACGAATAGCACAGTGGACACTCGTATCCCATTCACTAGATTGGACAACGATCAATCTTTTGCCAGACATACTGTCTTCCTCCCCATGTGTGTGTTTGTCTGGAATGTGAATGGCCACCATCACAACTCTTCACCCCTAAATACACAGCCAGTATTTCCTGAAAATCAGATTCTCTCACATAACTGTACACCACTGTCATGTCTAAGAAAGCTCACAGTAATTTCCCAATAACATCTAACTTGGGCCATATTCAGTTTCCCCAGATGTCCCATTTTTTAAAAAGAAAACTGTGATAAATATATATAACAAAACATTTGCCATTTTAATATTTTTACATACAAATATGCAATCAATCCCCATGGAAGCAGTGGTCAAGAAGCCAAATGATGTATTTATTGCATGGGGCAAATATGCTGAAAAAGACCTCTTTAAAGTGTTTAAGAGCAAAGATGTCACTTTGAAGACTAAGGTGTACCTCAGCCAAGCTATGGTATGTTCAATTGAGTCATATGCATGCGAGAGCTGGACAACGAATAAAAGACTGCAGAAGAATTGATGCATTTGAATTGTGTTGTTGGTGAAGAATACTGAATGCACCATGCACTGTTAGAAGAACAAATCTGTCTTGGAGGAAGTGAAGCCAGAATGTTCTTTAGAGGTGAGAATGGCCAGACTTCATTCTCATATTTTGGACATGCTTACAGAAGGGAACAGTACCTGGAGAAAGACATCATGCTTGGTAAAGTAGAGGGTCAATGAAAAAAGGGGAAGCCCTTCAACAAGATGGACTGACACAGTGGCTACAATGATGGCCTCCGATATAGCAAGGATTGTGAGAATGGCACAGGACTGGGCAATATTTCGTTCTGTCCACAGGGTCACTAGGAGTCGGAACTGATTCAACAGCACCTAGTAATAACAAATTCTGTGACACCAGGTTTTGTAGCATTTTTCCAAAGTGTAAGGTAATCAAGGTTGGTGTCTTTCTATGATCTCTCACTTTTTTCTCCCCATGACACTGACCTTTAAAGGAGTGAGGCCCATTGTCTCATAGGATGTCCCACATTCTGGACTTTTCTAATTATTTCCTTACAAGATCATCTTACTTGTTCCTGCATATTTCCTATCAATTCAAAGTTGGGTCTAAAGACTTTATTAGATTCAGGTCAAATCAATGGGTAAGATTATTCCACAGGCGATGTTGGGCTGTTCATACCTGAATCACACCAGAGGGTCTTTGATATTGGTCTGGGGCTTTGTTGGTGACACCAAATTTATTCACTTGGTTAAGGAGGCAACAAGGAGATCTCTCCAATGTAAACAAACATTTTTGAGACATCCAAGGACACTGGACGTGGACAAAGCATTAGGTACTATTAAGGAATTATTAATTTCATTAATGCTGGTGTGGTAGTTAAAGTTGTATGTCAACTTGGTTGGGCCTGGTTGAGTGGCTGGGCAACTGGTGGTAATTATTCCCTAGGATGAGACTCGCAATCAACTCCACGGTGGGATTTACCACAAGCAGCTGAGTAGCTTGCTTTCTTTAGGGATGTGGTCTGCTTCCCATATATAAGCAGCAGCTTTGGGACTGGTCTGTAGCTCATGCCACACTTGAACTCTGCATGTAGCTGTGTCGTTGTTTAGCAGCCTGCCGTGCTCTGCCAACCTTGGGACTTTCGATGGACTTGAATTAATGGCCTGCCGAGTAGTTTGGTGACATCGGGACTGTGCCTTTTTACTTGTCAACATTGGCCTTCTCAGCCTCAGCAGCCAGCAGCTGTCTGAGTGAAGAAAAGCCTCTAGCTTCAGTGGACCGGGAGCAGGAGGCAGAGCTAAAGCCCAAGGTATATTCTTGTCAGAGCGGCACAGAGGTAACCAGAACAGATGCCAAGGGTATTGTGAGCATGTAAGAAAACATCTTTATGTTTAGGGGCAGGCAAAATAGTGATGGGTTGGAGTGTGCTTTAAGAAAAGATAGCAGTATTATTTAAAAAGAAAAAAGGAGCAATGAAGCAAATATGGAGAAGAGTTGGTCACTCTTAAGTCTGAGGGAGGGGAATAGTGGTTCTTTGTGCTATGCTTTCTGCCTTTGCACATACAGTGAGACCTGCAAAAGCCTGAACCTGCGTAAAGCAGGAACCTGTTGGAGAGGGAAACACAACTGTTCTCCACTCACATGGGATGGCGGAGAGGTGGTGCGACTGCACCCTGTCAGAGGTGAAAAACTTGTGAGACCCGCAAAAAAGAGGCAATCCCACTGAGTTCTGGCTCTGACAGGTTTTAACGTATGTTAAAATTTTTATATTAAAAAGAACAAAAAAAAAGGACGAATGCTTGGTAATGTGAAGATGGCAAAGTGAAACACAGCTAAACATTATAGTACCTGGTGCCATGTTCCGAACCCCACACCCTGCACAATGCTGACAGTGTCCTTGTGCCTGTGTTCAGACTACATTCTCGTTCTTGCAGCACACCAAGCATACACCATGTGGCCAACTATTGAAAATAGAGTAACGTCACAACTTGGTTTTTTTGTGCAGTGTTCCATCCCCTCCCCTCCCACCCCTTGTACCCAACAAAGAAAGTTTCCTTCCATTATAAACCTTTCCTTGATTTTTTACAATAATGAACTAACACAATATTTGTCCTTCTGTGATTGGCTTATTTCAGTCAGCATAATGGCCTCCAAGTTCATCCACGTTATGCAGTGTTTTGCAGATTCTACATTATTCGTTAGGGTTGCATAGTATTCCATTGTGTATGTACCATAGTTTGGTTATCCATTCTTCTGTTGATGGGCATGTATGTTGTTTCCATCTGTGTGCTATTGTGAACTGTGCTGCGATGAACATGGGTGTGCATGTATCTGTGCTTGTCCTGCCTCTCACTTCTTTAGGATATATACCTAGTAATGGGATTGCTGCGTCAAATAGTATTTCTAATTCCAGCTTTTTAAGGAATCATCATACTTCCTCCCACAGTGGTTGTATCATTTTACAGTCCCACCAGCAGTGTATGAGAGTCCCAATCCTCCGCATCCTCGCCAGCATTCGTTATTTTCTGTCTTGTTGAACTTTGCTATTAGTGCTGGGGTGAGATGGTATCTCATTGTTGTTTTGATTTGCATCTCTCTAATGGCTAATGATTGTGAGCATTTCTTCATGTGTTTGTTGGCCACCTGAACATCTTCTTTGGTGAAGTGTCTATTCAGGCCTTCTGCCCATTTTTCAATTGCATTGTTTGTCTTTTTGTGGTTGAGGTGTTGGAATTTTTTAGAGATAAGTCCCTTGTCAGATATGTTGTTGCTGAATATTTTTTTCCCAATCTGTAGGTTCTCTTTTTAGTTTTTTGGAGAAGTCACATACAAAATTAGTTTTATAAAGGTCTCATTCATCTAGTTTATCTTCTGCTTTTCATCACAACTTTTTTTTAAAGGATAAAATGCTGTTCACTAACCTTACCTTTATAAGGTTCACTCACAGTGATGTCACTGGCGGATGTAGAGGGTGCGGGTACACCAGGTGACACTGTCAGGGGGGAGACATCAAAATCAATGACTAGAAAATTTTGTGCAGTGTTTCTGCACTATTTCATCAATACACACACACACAAACATGTATCTCTGTAGTTAGTTATAACAAAAACATTTTTCGAAAGCCCAGCTTACACGTATCAATATCCCTACAAGGCTAAAAAACTCTACGCTAATTAACTTTATGAAACTTGGAATGCACCTGGTCAGCGCCGTCATTACTACCCAATGACAGTGGCACTTCAGAACACACGGTTCCATTTGCACGCTCTACAAGCACGTGGTGTTGTTTTCACTGCTGCCAGTGTTTCTATAGTCAGTGTGTCCAATTTTCTGTTTTACCTACAATATTGTGCTAATTAGTATTTGTGAACATAGATCAGTAACTTTTTTGAGAATGAAGTAGTTAATTAAAGGGAACCAAAAACCAAACTCACTGCCATCGAGTCAATTCCAACTCACAGCAACCCCCACTGGGTTTTCATGGTTGTAAATCTTTACAGAAGCAGACTGCCTCATCTTTCTTCCACAGAGCTGGTGGGCTCAAACTACTGACCTTTTGGTTAGCAGCCAAATGCCTTAACCACTACACCACCAGAGCTCCTTAAGTAAAGGAAATGAGAAAAATTAAAGGGCTTCTGCTCAGTTACTAATAATGTTACTAATAATGCTGTAATTCAACGTAGAGAGATTTTTGAAAACTTTTTTTTAGTATTCATATAATCTAAAAAACATGACACTTAAGCAATTTACAACTATATTATCACATACTATTCTATGATTAAAATTGATCAGAAACATTACTAAGGATTCTGTATGGCATAGTGCCTAAAGCATTTTGACTGCTAACCAGAAGGCTGGCGGTTCAAACCCACCAGCCACTCCTTGGAAGGAAGACTAGGCAATCTTCTTTTGTACAGATACCTCCTTGGAGACCCAAGTAGGGGTCGCTATGAGGTGTAACAGACTTGACAGCAGTGAGTTTGGTTTGGTTTTGGAAGGATTCTGTATGGTCTGGTAGGGGAGGTGGTCCATGTGTATGAGGGTGACACCATGAGTTACTGCACTAGGGACACCAAGCCTAGTGATGCCACTGTTCACTCACACTTGTTTACTACAGTAAAAAGCTGCAACTTTCCAAAATGGTGGGAGGACGACGTTGAAAACAATGTCTACTCCCAGAAGGCAGGCTTTGTTCTTTGAGCAACAACACATTCCTCTGAACTTAGTCCCAGATTCCACTAGCAGTCTGCCATCCCGGCAGCAGGAGGCAGCTCTGTGAGTTGCACCAGGCTTTGTGCCTTGGAGGAAAGCCAACCCAGTGAAAGAAATGGTCCTTACCCTACTGCTTTCTAGGCCTTTCCAGCCCCTCATGCAGGCTGTGGGCAACTGTCTGCAGGTACCTGGCCTTCGCTGCTCAGGCACTTCGCCTGGGAAGACATACAACGGTGGGCCGACCTGCTGCCAGGAAACTGCTTCTGCAGGGCTTATGATGACAAGGAGATTTTTACATGTGTTTCTCATTCAATTGCCTCAACCACCTGCAAGGCAAACCTCATCCTCAAGCCCATCTTGCAGATAAAGTACCAGAGGTTCTGAGAAGATTAGAAATACCTCAAGATCACACAGTTACTACAGGGCAGACGAGGTCTGGAAAGGATGTCTTTTGACTCTACACCATGCTGAGTTTGCACAGTTAGTAAAAGGCATAGTGTAGGTTTGGAATGGAAGTCTTTTGATCCTAGACCATGTGGAGTTTGGGCCTGCCCTTGTGCACAAACCAGTGTATCACGGCTCTGACAGGCCTAGGAGGAAACTGCTTATCAAAGTTTGTAGTTCAAGTGCAATGTCAAGAAGTCAGATGTTGGTACTTATAAGCTCTCCACGTGATAGTCTTTGTCATCTCACCTAATTCTTCAGGGGTGAGTTTATCTATGGGGCAACTTTGTTTCTTTGGTGCCTCCTTACTAAAGTCCCAATTTTCCTTCAATAGTCAAGCAACAAATATTGATACCTACTCTACGCCAGGCCCTTCGCTGGTGCTGGGAATTCTGAGCTGTCTGTCGTTGTCATTGTCTCATTCTTGGGGGCATCACAGGTAGAGTCAGACTGGTGGACTGTGCAGAGTGCTACAATATATGTGCAGGTGTGGGGCACAGGTCTGAGCAAGGTGTTTGCATTGCAAAGAGGAGGCACAGTCCTACCTGGGAGCAGGTGACGTTTGAGCTAGGCCTTAAACAAGAGTAGGGCTGTGACAGATTGGGAAGACGGAGAATTTTTTAAGGGAAAGGAACAGGGCTTCGAGACCCTCTGCTGCAAAGTTGCATTTCCACCCCAGAAACACTGAATCGCAATCTACATGTTAACAAGATCCCTGGTGATTCTTATGTATCTACAAGCATCCAGTTGCCTAAATTAATCTTAACTTGCCATCTCCTGTGTCAAGGATTCATCTTTCTAGAGATGGTGGTCATCCCCAAATCTCTCCCTCATGCACACCCCTCAAACTAAAAGGTCATTTTGATTGTCCACATTTTGTACAGTTAGCCCCTGAAGGTCCTCAGGTGTCACAGCTTATGCTTGACTGCTAACCCACCAGCAGTAACACAGAAGAAAGGCCTGGTGACCTGCTTCCACTAGGAGTGTAGCCCAGAAAGCCCTTTGGACCAGCTCTACTGCAGCATCAGGTCGGAGTCAACTTCATGGTAACTAACAAGCAGCAGCCCACACGTTTCTCCTCATTGAGACCCACTGGTCTCCAGCCCTATCAAGGACAGACCATAGCGGGTCAGCCAAAGCAAATGACCCAAGCAAGGATCTATTTGTTTTGGAATCAAACACCTCCCAAGCTTGTCTGTATGTGGACTCTGTTCTTGTGTGCCATCAATTCCAACTCACAGTGATCCTATAGGACAGAGTAGAACTGTGCCACAGGGTTTTCTTGGGTGAAATCTTTACAGGAGCTGATCTCCAGGTCTTTTCTCCCATGGAGCTGGTGGGTGGGTTTGAACCGCCAACCTGCCAGTTAGCAGCCAAGCACATAACCACTGTGCCACCAGGGCTCCTTAACAAGAGTCTACACCTCTGGCTACTCCATACAACCTAAGGCTTCCCCAGCAGGACGGCCACATATGAAAGAAGAACAGCATGCATGATCAACCAATTTAACAGTGTCCATGAGATCAGGAAAATCACTGCATTTTAAGACTGCTCTAATCCATTCTGCAGTAATTTGCTGAGCACTTTTATCTTAGAGAAACATCATAAATGACTGTTCCAGCTGTGAATCCCTCTCAGTCCCTGAGGCATTCCCTAAGTGCTTCATTGAAATTTAGGGAATGGATTCCAAAGTAAGAAAAGTTGAATTGGCTCCAGACTTATTAGGAAGTCAATCCAGGTCCATGCAAACCAAATGTGAGTGAGTTCATCTGGAAAGGAGGAAAAGGTTGCATTCTGGGAAGCTGGCAGCTCACTGGGCCTTGGTCATGGGTAAGGCCATCTTATATTGGTCACAAATCTAAATCACTTAAGTATGGTGGTGAAGAGACAGAGAATCAGGAATGTTTCCACAATCATCTCTCAGGCTGGGTGGATGAAATAATTCATGGAGTCAACTGCCCAAAGGAGCTCTGGTGGCACTGTGGTCAAAGAATTGGGCTGTTAACCAAAAGGTGGGTGGTTCAAATCCACCAGCAGCTCCACAGAGAACACAAGGCAGTCTGCTCCCATAAAGACTGACAGCTTTGGAAAACCCTACGGTCAGTTCTCCTGTCCTCTGGGGCACTGTGAGTCAGGACTGGTTCAATAGCAATGGGTTTGGGAGCTCTGGTGGTGTAGTGCCTAAGGCATTTGACCAGTAATCAGAAGGCTGGTGGTTTGAACTCCTCGGAAGGAAGGTTGGGCAATCTACTTCTGTAGTGATACTACTTTGGAAACCCAAGGAGGGGTTGCTAGGAGTCAGATCTGACTCTTCCCTAAAGATTTACAGCCTTGGAAACCCTGTGGGACAGTTCTACTTTGTCCTCTAGGGGCTAAGACTTGGAGTCAACGCAATGGCAGTGGGTGGGTTTTTTTTTACAAACATTTACTGCAAAAAAAGGAGCTCCTGGGTGGTGCAAATAATTAACACAGTTGACTGCCAATGGAAAGGTCAGTGGTTCGAGTCTACCAGAGGCTCCCTGGAAGAAAGGTGTGGTGATCCACTTCCAAAAACTGTGCCATCGCAAACCCTACGGAGCACCATTCTCCTCTGACACACATGGGGCCATGCGCTGGGGTGAACGCCATGGCACCTGGTGGTGGTAACAGTATTGCAGAAAAACTACCAAATGCAAGGAAGCGAAAAAATGGGAGAAGAATCCCCCTTATCGCCACAGCCCAAGGTCAACATTGTTAACACTTTGGTGAATACTTTTCCCCCCGCCACTTTTCTATCAATAGCCTAAACCCACAGCTGTGGAGTCGACTCCGACTCGGAGCAATCCCAGAGCATAGAGCTGCCTCACAGGGTTTCCAAGGCCGTCAGTCTTTACGGAAGCAGATGGCCTCATCTTTTCTCCCAAGGGTTCGAACAACTGACCTTTCATTTAGCACCTGAGCTCTTAGGCTCTTAGAACTTTCCTCCAATCTGCTTGTCGTAACGTTGAAGAGGAAACATTTTCCATTATTTACGTGGACCACATTTGCACAATTGTTTGCCTTCAAGCTTCCTATCTGGTGGAATTAAGGACTGCTGTGGGAAAGGAGGAAGCAGAGCGTTGTAACAGAGCAGAGAACTTAGAGACTGGAATGCAATCTAGTCAAGGCAAAGCAGACCCAGGGCAGAGTTAGCAGCCTGACCTACTTCTACCGTGTTTGTATTTTACACCCCAGCCCCCTAACCCTTTTTTTTAACCTCCTTGAAAAATGGATTTACAAGGCAGTCTGTTTGAATGTAGTAAAGCAGTCATCATCACTGCTCTGTGGATGTGGTCCCAATTCTGTTTTGATCCTTCTCCAGAAAAGCCAGTTACAACAGGCAATTAAGCATCTCCAGACTTCTAAGTTAAAAGAATCCAGTCTTCTTTTCTTCAAATAGCTGGGGGAGATTTAGAGTAGAATTCTGAGATTACATCCATATAGGAAAATCTTGCTGAAAACAGACCGTCACATTAGACTTGGGAAGAGACACAGCACTAGATGAAACTCCTGGAACGGCCCAGGGTTTCACAGAGCCCAGAGGACAAGGGCTGGTCAGCAGCTTCTCCTCCTCGGGTGACTCCATGATTCCCAAGATGCTCTAAGGGCACCAAGCCCTGTAGCAGTGCACTTCAGACCAGGTCAGCTCCTCTGTGGAAGGGGCTCTGTGAGGGCCTCTCAATCTTAAACCCCCTGAGATTCCATGTCCGCCCTCACTAGTGGTTCACCCTCCCCTCCACCACCCTCCTTGATAAGCATCAAAGAACGGTTCCTTTTTTGTGAAACTCTCTTGACTTTTTACACTCGCCATTTGTCCTTCCGTGATTGACTAATTTCACTCAGCATAACCACAGAAACATTTAGTAAGTTGTGTTTTGGGGTTTCCCCCAAACTAGCCTGACATAAAGTCTGTAATGAAGAGGAGTCTGAATGCCCTTTGTGAAGCTGTATGAAGTCTGCTAGGAACCACCAGAACAAGGAAGCGGACGCAAGACCTGTCAGGTGCTGAGACAGACACAGAGACAAGAATGTCGTGATTAAGTGTGTTTATTGTCACATTTAATTGCTTTGTCAGATGTACATTGTTGATTTCAGTATGGCATAAAAATACTTTCCTGTCAAAATCCAAACGGAGATGGCAATGGCACTTAAAAAAAAAAAATTCCCACTGGTGCTGAAGCCGCTAGCAGCTAGCTGGCAAAAACCGGAGCACAGCTGCAGACAGGGGTCTGCAACAGCTCAGAGCAGACAGCCGTGGGCTACGGCCAACAAGAACGGGGCCTATCAGGCAGACTTCTGACCAACGGCAGTTTCAGCGCTGTGTCTGCTGGTTCAGATGATCTGTCCTATTTATTACCGGAGCAAACGTCTCACCTATGAAGTGAAACCACTTCTTTGGAGCCTGGACTTAAAGCCCCTCTGAGAGCTTTCTTATCCTTAGAGGTTTTCACTCATCCAAAGGCAGGGCAGTTAGACTCCAAAGCATTAACTTCATGAGCTCACCACATCATAATGGTGGATCTTGTCATTCGCAGATGAGGAGCCTGCAGTGCCCACGATTTCACACATTCAAGGCAAAGCCAGAAACCGAAGCAGTAACTGAACGAAAACCAAATGCACCTCAGCAGTCGACGCATTCCACGATTCTCCCCCAAATGGCAGCTTAAAAAGAAGTACAGTAATTTAGATTTAAAATGACTCTTTATTCACCAGATCCCCACACAGTTTATGAAATGTCTTTTCCTCCACAAATAAAATGAACACTAGGATTTGTCAGAAGATCTAAAGGAGTGATGCCCCCGACATATCGACTCAGCACATCCACTGTGTCTGGAATCGGTTTGTCATCAACCTGCTGTGGCACCTGACTCCTTTCTGTTCCCCCTGTGGGGTGTCCTTCATTTCAGAGTCCAGAACAGAGACCACAACTGTGGCTAGTGCAACACAGTAGTCACTGTAATTCACTGAAAGAAAAATCATTAATTTATTGTATGACATACTTATTTGGATGATGACTTAACTGGTAATTAGTATTTCTGTATTTCTTAAAAGGCAACCATTTTAAGTGACAGCACATTTTCGGCTAATAGAAAAAGTTGAAACAAAGCCTCTCTTTCACTCTCACAAAGTCATGCAGACTAGAGAAGGTGGATCGGATGGTTCCGATCAGGCTTCTGGGGATCATCAAAGTTTCTTTTCTGGCAAAGATGAATTTGGCTCATCAGAGAAAGAAGGTTCTTGGAAGGCTGCTGCTTAACTCATTTCCCTTTGAAAAAGTAAATTTCAAGGCATGATAGTGCAAGAGGTAAGGTTTTGATTTATAGGACATTTATAGACTAATTGTGCTTAGTCTCTAATTTCCAATTTACTGTAAAGAACAGAAACTACATTGACAGGTCCCACTTTGCCAAATTTACCAGCACACCCACGTATCACACCAGAATCAGTACACGGTGATTATCTGAAGGATTCTGCTATGAAACCTGCACACTGCATCAGAAGTGAGGACCAGCGGATGCCAGTCTCCAGCAAGTTCTGGGCACAAGGACTCTCTCCTCTTGGGAGCCAGGGATTTGAGAAAGCGGTTCCCTCGGATGACGTCGTCAAAACACTCTCTCGGTCAGCAGTAAGGAAACCAGTGCTCGGTGGCGAGTCCTTGTGTTCAGTTAGATCTGGGAGGTCTGAGTGTTCCTGGAGCCCCCATCAGGGTGTGCTGTGGGTCTCGACTCCCCTGAACGCGAGGATTCCCTGGTGGAGGGCTCTGTGGGGTCAAGCAAATTCTCATAGTCGCTGTCATCAGACTCCTCCCCACTGTCTCCAGCTGCTCTTTGGGAAGGAGGAAGGTCTGCTCCGCTTGCAGGGCACTTCAGTCCAGAGCTGGCAGAAGCGTAACTGGAAGAGCCCACGGCTTGAGGTCGGGGCATAAAGATACCACTCTCCATGCGCGCGTGGCTCACAGTACTTTCCTGATTGTTGGGGTGAAAATCAGAGTAAGGGGGAGGAGGGTCGGAGGCCTCGGCATCACCAAGTGCACGTCTACCTTCGGCTGCAAACCCAGAATAGGGCATCTGAGGACCGAACCCTGGTTCCAGGCTTTCTGACGGCACCTGTCTAGTCAGCATTGCCTGCTGCATCCCTGGGTGAAAACAGGAAGAAGACCGTTAACACCTCGCTACTTCCAGAGCCTTTCATCTCAAGGCATTAAGCAGTCAATCTGAGTTTCCTGAATTTTAACTACACTCAACTTTTCACTTATCGACACACTCAGGTTCCAAAGATCAGGTCATTATGTGGAAATTGGTATTATGTGAAAATGGAGGATGACCACAGCATTACATACTGCCAACCCACTGACAGTCATGGACCAGCCACAGTGACAGAGAACCTCAACCATTACAGCCAGCGTGACTCTGGCGTCACTCAGTGTTCATAACTGCCAAATGTTCATAGTTAATATGCAAAATAACAGGACAGATTTTCATTACTGTTGTAATACAAAATGTCAGATAACGAGATAGTAAGTGAGGAACTGGGGTATTGCTTATTTGATGTTCACATAGTACTTTGCATTTTCTGAAGTATTTCATATATGCTAATTCATGTCAACCTCTTAACGACCTTCTGAAATACTACTGTTGTTGTAATTTCAGTGAGACCTGAGCACTGGACTTCAAGGGGACTGCCTTGTTTTTCCAGGTCTTGCGAGTTTCCTGCCTTGGACACGGGGCAGTCTCACCACTTTTCTATTGCTCTCTATTAGGGACAAACGTCTGCCCTTTCCTTCTCTCACAGGTTTCTGTCTTACACAGGTTTTATCGTAGTGTTCTTATTTCCATTATAGAGACATAGAATCCAGAATTCAGAAAGGTGAAATAACTTCATTTTCATCCTGTGCTGTTTTCACATAATTCTAACAGTGTCATGTGGGTAAAAGAATCAAGGACAATTTTTATTTTCTTTGTTCTTTTCTAAATTTGGTGGTGATGTTCTTGTGTGCTGTCGAGTCGGACCTGACTCATAGCAACCCCTCCTTGGGTTTCCAAGGCAGTATCACCATGGGAGTAGATTGCCCAACCTTCCTTCTGAAGAGTGGCTGGTGGGTTTGAACCACCAGCCTTCTGGTTAGCAGTCAAGTGCCTTAGGCACTACGCCACCAGAGCTCCTAAAACTGGTAGGAGTACCTATTTTTTTTTAATCTGAAAAAGTGTTGAATTTTTTTTTCATCCCCAATTGTAATTTGGGTACTCTGAATTGTTCTTAAAAGGTTACACAAACTTATAGAATGTAGGGTTGTTTAAAAGCATTCATTTAAATACAGTAAAGCTGGGGCTTACTACCTGGGGCCTCTACCACCTAACACAGGGCTCTTGTGTAAGCCTACTGTGACAGAGAGCTGTAAAGAAACAGGTTTTCTGATGTGAGGCCAAGGGAAAACCTCAAATTCAGCGTGTGCAATCTCACCCTCTGTCCTTGTGGACCGGAGCCAAGTGAGCCACAGCAGGGAAGAGAGCCCATGACTGGGAGTCAGACAACCTACAGCTCACAGGGCAGGCCTCCCACTTAGCTGGTTACTCAGGCCTCGATCCCTTCCCAACTCCAGTCTTACAAAGTCACAGCCATTGCAAACCCCATGGAACAGTAGCACTCTGCACACATGGGGTTACCAGGTGTCGGGAAACAACATGATGGCAACTGGTGAAAACAATGTATGTATTCTTGTAAATCAGAAACGTGCAGCTACACCTTTATCTCTTTACACCTGATATTATTTGCCAAACATTTTAGAAATTCTAGTTAGAAACATGAAGTGTGGTGGCACTACTGCCAACAGTTCTGCTCCCAGGCTGGAATTCAAGTACTGGGCTCAATCCTCATTCAAAGCCGGCTCCTCAGCTTCATTGTACCTATTCATTCAGTTACCAAAAAACAGACACTTAAAGCCTTTATTGTGACCCTGACAATAAACCAATATAAAGTTGAAAGAATTTTAGGGAGTATCTAGTGAACACAGAACACAGTCCCTATATCCTAGCATGCCAGGGTTACCTCAGTCATGAGCATCACCACTCACTGTCAACAGATCAGATGGGTCAAGAGTGCACAAATCTATGCCAATCACGTCCTGGGATTCATTCTAACTTTCCTTTGGCTCTTTTTGCTTTGGTTTTCTTTCTCTCCCAGTTTAAGAGACTTGCAAGGGACAGAGGGAAGGAGACAAAGGGCTTCTTTGGAGAAGTTTGAAGACAAAGAAAATGCCCTCCCCCATCCAACTTCCTTGGGGCTTGAAGAGTGAAGAAGTAGTCATGTAAATTACTGGATAATTTGATTTTCAAAACAAAGCATTTCTATGCTGCTGAATGGCAAGATTAGTAAGAAACTTACTTCTTTCCCGTTCCTTTTCATTTTTCCTCTGAATGATTTGTCTTTTTAATTTGTTCACTTCTGCTTGACAAGATTCCACAACCCGCTCACTCTTTTCTACATCTGCACACACTGCCTGAGGGAAAAAATGACAACAGGGGAAGTTAGCTTCAAATCTAAGCCCAAGTCATTGCATGAAGACAGCACTGACTACAAGCCAAGGAGAAGCCCGGGCGGCCTGGCGAGCTCAAGAGCAGAGACGTGATGGCCCGAGAGACCAACGCTGCCATCATTCATGGATTTGCCTTCTTAGGTTTTGTAAGATCATTATGCTATTTAGCTGATAAGTTCTTGAAGAATAAAGGTACAGGAGGGAAGATTTAGTCTTTTCTCCTGATTAATCATTTCTATTGAAACAAAAAGGGAATTTTATTTATAACCTATAATCATAAACCAGGTAACATGACAACTCAACAACAAAAAGACAATCCAATTGAAAAATGGGTAGAGGATGTGGACAGACATTTCTCCAAAGAAGATATACAAATATCTAACAAGGATGTGACAAAATGTTCGACATCATTAAACATTAGGGAAATGTAAGTTGAAGCCACAATGAGGTATCACTTCACACCCACTGGGATGCCTGTAATAAAAGGAAAATAACAAGTGCTGGCAAGGATGTGGAAAAACTGGAACATTGCTGGTGGGAATATACAACGGTTTCCTCACTGTGAAAAACAGTTTGATGTTCCTCAAAAAGTTAAACACAGAACTACCATATGACCCGGCAATTCTGTATCTAGATATGTACCCAAAAGAATTACAAACAAGTATTGAATAAATACATGTACACTCATGTCATAACAGCATTATTCATAGTAGCCAAATGCCCACCAATGGAAGAATGGATAAACAAACTGTGGTTCAGCCATAAATGGAATGAAGTACTGACACATGTGACAGTGTGCATGAACCCTAAAAACATCATGCTAAGTAAAAGAAGCCAGACACAGAAGGTCCCATATTGTAGGTCCCCACTGATATGACCTATCCAGACAGAGAATACAAATTGGTGGCTGCCAAGGACTGGGGGGAGGGGTAGCATACAACAATTGCTTTTGGGGTGATGAAAATGTCCTGAAACTAGACAGAGGTGGTGGCTGAACATTATTATAAAGGGGCCTAAATACTACTGGATTATTCCCTTCATTATGGTCAAATTTATGCTATATGAATTTCATCTCATGTTTAAAAAACAGATGACACAAATAGACTTATTTTACCGAAAATGTTTACAATTAAGGAAAGCTGAAAAGTTTCAAAGTCAAGATTTAATAAAAGGTAACTATCCAAGCTGCATTTGTATAACGTGCCTCATTCAGGCGCAGGCCATCTGGGGCTGCCAGGGTTTTCTGAGCAGCCTATTCAATCAGCACAGAACTGTGTCAGAGCCACTTAAGTCCTTCACATAGTGCTGCCAGTCTGAAAAGGGCATGGCCACAAAGCAGGACAACAAGCTGCTTTTCACTGTGCGTTCCTCCCATAGCAGAAATGCCGGAGACTGCCGAGAGGCAGGCCGCTCCCCGCTGAGCCTGTGTGAAGTGTCCACACGGCTAGGTGTACCATGACTGGAACTGGGAACATGAGCACTGGACACTGCCTTTGCCCCAGAGGAACACGGTCAGCCTTCCTCCTTCAGCAGCTGCCTTTACTCCCTCTGTCCCCAGAGGCCTAGCCCTCAAACCTAGGCTTCGTCGGGCCTGAGAAAGCCTCTCAGTCACACCACCTCCTTTCTTGTCCTTGGAGATAAGCTCAAAGGCTGTTTTGCTCTTAGGGTTTTTGAGTAAATTATTCCTAAGACATACACAGGGGATGACATGAACAATTAATGGGGAAAGTATGATTAGTACCAAGCTCAGTATCTGGTTTGCAGGGGCTGTCTCCATAAATATTTGCTGCATAAATGATGAGGAATGAACAGGCTCTGCTCTCCTCGGTGGGGGCAGCTGGGGGCAGAGGGAACTAGAGGGCCCAGAGGCGGGGGTAGGGCTGTCCTGAGTTGGGGGTGACTGACTCTGCTGCATCTCTGCTCTGAACACAACTGGAGAGGACTGTGTTCCTAGCAACCTGTCTTCACACTCAGAGTCCATCTTCCCAGGGAAAACCACTGTGAGCACGAGCATTTCAAGCAGGACTATTAATACCGTACTTCAGGGTCTCCACTGTAGGCAGGGAGTAAGACAGGCTTCACAGGCTGGCACGGACAACACAGATGTGATATTCTTAGGGGAAGTTATATTCTGACTTTTGAATCACAACTCATTTGTCAGAGAATTACTAAAAATTAAGACTTTAAGTAATAGTAAGATAAAAATTAGAAACTAAATCTGTTACCTGCACTTTTTCTTGAAGTGCATTGTAAACCTGATAAATCGCCCTGATGTCTTTCATGACTCCGTCCTTGTCAAAAAAATCAGTACTAAAAGACACACACAAAAAAAGACATCACAAAGTTAGTATAATGGCCGTGAACTTGAGAGATCTTTTTCCTATCATTTCTACCTTAATCTGTTATTTGAATGCTGCAGCTCGAAGGGGGCAACGTCTAAGCAGTAATGCTCCCACTACTGGGATTACAGAAGAGGGATAAAGAAGAACCCACATTACTAAGACAACAACAAAATAGTAATAAAAAGCTATGCAATTTTCAGTGACCACATTTAGCTCCTAGAACCTCAGAAATATGCCTGTTCTATCCAAACTTTTGTAGTAATTGCAAAACAAGAATTGTGGCAAATGAGAAAACAAACATTGGTAGAGCAAACAGCTTCTCAGTAGGACTAAAATTCTGACATATGGGGGAAGTGGTCTAGGGAACTACCTCACTGAACGCTACAGTTTCAGTCATATCCACCTTGACTTCCCACCACTCCATAAATCTTTTAAGCACTGTTCATAAAAGAAACAGTGTGGACAGAGGAAAAGAGGTTCTTGTTTTGCTGTGCGACTTACCCGTGTTCCTTAATAACTTTGGCATAGCTCTGAGAAGTATTTGGCACTGAAGACACTTTGTACTCCTGCTGGCTAGTGTTGCCTAGATTGGGAATAGCAAGTGATATCCTTTGATTATACCTACAGGGAAGATTTAGAAAGAGGGAGCGTTAACAGTGTTGCTCTAATCTACAGACGCATGTGGCTGAAGGAACAGAAGGTCTCGTAGAACACTCTACGGGCAGCCCTGGGATGCGTGAAGTAGCCACTTTTTCCTCCTGTCCTTAACAAAGAAACTAATCTTCATGAGGAAGGAACAACTCAGAAAAGCAGGGTGAGAAAGGCTGCACACCTCAAATCTATGCCACCAAATGGTACCCACAGAAACTGTTGAATCGGTGTATGTTTAGCTGTGTATAAGGAGCCCTGGTGGTGCAGTGGTTAAGTGCTTGGCTGCTAATTGAAAGGTCTGAGGTTCAAAGCCACCAGCCACTCTGCAGGGGAAAGATGTGGCAGATGGTTTCTGTAAAGATTATAGCCTTACAAAAGGGAATATACCCATGACCTTATATAAAGCTGGCAGATGGTATTTCTATATACATATTTGTATGTGCTGTAAGAATGTCCAAATATATAATAGCGCTAACAAGGGGCAAATACGGTTAACTTCTCGGCCATAGCCAGCCACCCTAAGAGAGCAAGTAGTTAGACCTGTGGGCTTGGGACCATGTCGCAGGGCATCTCAAGGTCAATTGGCATGCTACACAAAAACACTGTTCTACATCCTACTTTGGTAAGTACTGACTGAGGTCTTAAAAACTTGCAAGCAGCCATCTAGATGCAATGGTGGTTCTCTCCTCATCCAAAACAAAGAAGAATGAAGAAAACCAAAGATGCAAGGAAACAATTAGTCCAAGGGACTGGTACACCATGCATTCCTCAGCCTCTATGACTATGAGACCAGAAGAACTAAATGGTGCCCAGCTACCAATATCAACCACTCAGAGGGGAATCTATGTAGGAGATGCTGGATAGAGTGGGAGAATAATGTGGAACAAAAATCAAAATCATTTGAAATAAATTAAAACAGGACCAGGTTTGCTGCTGTGATAGAGCCTGGTGGAACCCCTGAGACTATGGCCTCTAGCTGCCCTTCAGGTCTGGAAATGAACCCACTCCCATGGCTTCCAGCCAAACAAGATAGGCATATGAGCTGAACATTTACGTTAGGTAGATACACTCCTTGGAGAGAACAATCATGGGAGAACAGAAGGGCTATGTATGCACAGGGAGACAGCTCAGGGGCAGAAGTGCATGGAAGGGAAGGACACAGGAAGAGGTAACTATGGGGAGGAAGTGGGAGGAGAGCTGTTGCATTGTGGGAAATTGCAGTCAATGTCATGAGGCAAAATGTGTATGAACTTCTGTATGGAAAATGAATTTGCTCTGTAAACTTTCACCCAAATCACAGTAAGAATTAAAAAAAAAAAAGATTATAGCCTCAGAGGCCTTATGAGGCAGTTGTACTCTGTCGCTGTATTTCTCAGAATCAGCTCCACAGCAGTGGTTTTGGTTGCTGTGTATATTCTCAACAACAAAATTAGTAAAATTTAAAGAAAAAAATAGTAGAAACTAGTTTGAGAGCTCTTTGAGGACAGAGGTCATGCCTTAAGCATCTTTTGCATCCCCACAACATCTGACACAACGCTTTCAACATGCTGTAAGTGCTTAAGAAATACCTGCTGCTGATGGAATGGAATCTTACATGCAGCTATTTACAATTACAAATTATTTTCACTGGTGGTGACTTACTTGAGGACAAATGGATTTCCAGAAGGAAGCCTTTGTTTGTTTACAGACAGGCACCAAGATCACACAATCAAGTTAACAATGTAAAACCCTCAGTAACCAGCAGGTGGGTCAATCTGCTAATTCTGTCTTTGAAATCTGTTTTAAAGTTGTTATGAGACTGCTACGGCAGTAAGGCTGTTTCCCCATAATGAATTATGGAGGGAGAAGCAAAGATGAGTCCTTGTGGTTTATTCCTATATGAGTGTTACGCATGCAAATGTCTTGCTAATGCTTCTTAGTTCAAAAACGATTTTAATTTACATCGAAGACATTGACAACTGGCAAGGAGAATACCATCCTAACTGCAAAGAGAACTGGTTAAAGGAGTAAAAGATTCTCTTGAAGGGTGATATAAAATGAGCCTTAAGGCATTTCTGGCTCCATCTCCATGACCTGTACCAACACTTCCTTGTTCGTGGCGGCTGGTGGGGTGTTCTTTACCTTCGATTTGGTCTGAAGAGAACATATTCTAAAGCGTGAGTGGAATTATTGGCGGTGGAAATGAAGCTTAAGAGGAGGAAGACCAGGTCCGGCACGCCCAGGATCCGCGTGAGCTGTTTGTGGATAACCTGCTCTCGGTAGGACATCTGCTGCTGCGTATTTCGTCGGAATCGGTACCACCCGATAACTTTCTGCAACAAAAGCAAAGAAGAAAACATACTAAGAGTTGCATGAAATCTGGCAAGTTAAGCTTTGACTACATCCACACAAACACCTGTAGACAAACGTTTATAGCAGCTTTTTCTGCGACAGTGAAAAGCTGAAAACCCAATGGTTCATTAAGAGGTAAACGGACAACCAAGCTGGGTCCATCCATATCAGGGAATCCTCCTCAGTAAGAAGCACTGCTGTTATATACAACACCACGGACAAATCCAAAAGGAATGATGCTGAAAGAAGCCAACACCTCCCACAAAAGTATGTGCTACAGGACCCATTACATGAAATTCTGGAAAACGAACACTCATCAATAGTGACATAAAGCAGACTGACGGGGATGGGAGGAGGAGGAAGAACTAGAAAAGGGCATGACAGAGCTTTTTCAGGTGAGAGACACATTCGTTACCTTATGACAAGAATTGCGCCACAGTGCAGAACTACGTCAAAACTTACTGAAGTCTACACTCTAAATATGTGGATTTTATTGTACATAAACTAACTCCAATTGTTTTATTTCATTTGTATCTTCTGAGATGTGGGGAATCTTACACACTTATTTTAGGTTTCAACTCACAATAAGCAAATTATTGATTTGCTATGTGCCAGAAAGATTCTGCCCATCATGCTGATCAATGAAAGATGAGGTGTCAAAGTAATTCCCAGGGGTGACAGCTATGATTCTACCTTTTAGAGCTAGCAAGTTAGTTTTGAGAAGCCAGGCCTTTGATTTTGGAAAGCACATTTCTCACAGCTGTGTTTGGGCCATGATGAAAAATTAAGGCTCTTTCCACAAGCCTCATACGTGAAACTTCAGATAGTTTTCAGAGACTGAAGTGACACAGTGACATCCCCCTCTTCTCCCTAGGCCAGACACTCCCTGACATTTTCTAGAGCCAAAGCAGTCCTCCCAACACTGGCCATGTTTGTCACCTCTGGCTGGTGTTCTCTCTGGCCTCGTGATGACACTGGGGCAGCTGTTCTGTCTACCTTTATCATTCCAGAGCAGATGGTGGATAGCTCTCTTCTCATTCGTCTTATTTGGCCTAAATACTGGGGTCTGTGGGAATTCTGTAAACACAATATAGATTTCAGAGCAGTCGTTCAGCACAGGGACATGCTGGACCCCCCACAGAAGCCTGACATCAAGAATATCAGCTTCTATCTTACACCTGACATTTTTGTAGGTTGAGATGAAGCTATAATTTTGTACCTTCCCTGGGGAAAAAAACAAACTAGAATTACAAAGCTTTTTAGTCACGTAATTATTATATATCTCTTCTGCTTTTGTGCTGGAAATTTGGATTTTGGGGGGGCGAGGAAAGGGAGTTCAAATTCTGTATAAGGTGGTTGTTGTTGTGTGCCGTCAAGTCGGACCCAAGTCATAGCGACCCCTCCTTGGGTTTCCGAGGCAGTATCACTACGGAAGTAGATTGCCCCACCTTCCTTCCGAGGAGTGGCTGCTCTGGTAGCATAGTGGCTAAGGCACTTGACTGCTAGTATAAGGTACCACAGGAAACATAATGCAATATAAGCTATAGTGACTACCCTTAATGAACGCCCTGGGAATCAAAACATGATTTCCAAGTAAATTATACTGTTAATTGCAAAGGAAAACATAATGTCTGTTTTAGCAAAAAGTCCTGTAAAAGCAAAGCTGCAGATCAACTTGTGACTTTTTTGAGAATCTTGGCTCCAGGAAAAGTCAAGTCATCCCAGATGACAATTTATGACTGGTTCACTGTGTCTCAAAACAGCAAATCCAATTTTAAAATCCCCAAAATGACTTTGGAAATGTGTCCCCTACCTTCTGTTGAAAAGACATAATATAACAGAGCCCTTTTTTGTACGCCAACTTATTTTAATTATGAAACCAAGGTCATTGTGAAAAACACAGCAACATATCGGACAGAGTCCCCTGCATCAGCAGTCCCTCCCCGCCCTTCCCTGTCCTTTCCCCAAAAGAACTGCCTTCCATTTTGGTTGGCTACCCCTCCGAACTTTTTATGTGCATCGAAACATCCACTCAGACTCCCGTTTTAAAGCATGGGCTCTTATGTAACACTGCTTCTTTCACCTAACACAGACTTTTGAATGACATCATATGAAAATCTCCCTCGTCATTTCAAATGGCTGCTTTGTATCCCACAATACGGAGGTGCTACCATCATTTAACCATTCTATAAAGAAAACAAAAATCCTCACAACTGGACCAATAATCAACATCATGATAAACAGAAAGACTGAGGTTGTGAAGGGTTTCATTTTACTCGGATCTACAATCAATGCCCATGGAAGCAGCAGTCAAGAAATCAAATAATACATTGCATTGGGCAAATCTGCTGCAAAAGACCTCTTTAAAATGTCAAAGAGCAAAGATGTCACCTTTAAGACTAGGGTGTGCCAACCCAAGCCATATTTTCAATCACCTCATTCATGTGAAAGCTGGACAATGAATAAGGAAGGCTGAAGAAGCCTTGATGCCTTTGAACTATGGTGTTGGAGAACACTGAATATACCACAGACTACAAGAAGAAC
>NW_006921625.1:8337316-8340799 GCF_000298275.1 Orycteropus afer afer
CAGTCTGCTAACACTGCAGCCTGCTAACACCATGTAAGACAGGTCCTTTCATTCATTACCAATCTGCTGGCAAAATAAAAGGAGCTCCTTGTTTCATGATTGAGATTGAACCTCTTTTCATTTATTTCTTGGTCATTTGTGGATTTCTTTTGTGAATTTCCTACTTGTCGTCTTTATCCATTTTTCTTACTTTTTAATTCTTTTATCTATTTAAAAACACCAGTATCTGCTGGTACTCTTAATACCCTTGATTGCTCTAGAAGGCTGTGCTCCAGTAAGAATTTCCATGGAAGACATTTTAGTTTTAGAAAGCATGGTAAAGGTCCATTATCTAAACACAAAAATAAACGGAATGAGGAGGTAAAGGTGGTGGGTGGGAGACGAAGGGC
Organism: Orycteropus afer afer; assembly: GCF_000298275.1. Lineage (NCBI taxonomy): Eukaryota > Metazoa > Chordata > Mammalia > Tubulidentata > Orycteropodidae > Orycteropus > Orycteropus afer. Next base: position 8,337,706 of record NW_006921625.1, read on the forward strand.
GAATTCCTGAGAAATTCCAGGCATGTGGTCTCAGGGGAATCACAGAAAATGAGAGCTGGACCACATGATCCTGCGGCTGCTTTTAGCTCTGACACCCTTTCCCACGGGGTAGGCCACTTGGGTAGACTCTGCCACAGCTCAGCATCTGACATTAAATGTAAATTAATTACATTTAATCACATGTAAAGCCATTTTTCCTTTCTTCCAACCTATCTCCCCGAACTTCCCACTCTTCGTTTTATCCTTACCTGTTTTTCCTTCTTCCTTTACGTAAAATATACTGATAGCACTAGGAGAAGACTGTATATTTGAAAGGCTGGTGTTCTAATCTAGCTGTTACTCCAAACAGTCTTCTGAAACAGCTTGGGAGCCAGGCCTCACATTGTCATGATTATTCTCTTTATCCACAGGCAGCCTCTGAACAGCTTTTTTATAATACTTTTAAAATGTTTTTAAACATTCACATTTTTCTGTTTGACAAGTTGAAAATTTTACGGGTACCTTTTTATCTCAAGTGATAGCTTGACAGCCAATCTATTTTTCTGAAATGAATATCCCGGGGAAAAAAAGTAAAACCCATACATGACATAGCAGAATAAGTTATAAATAAGACTATGACAATACTGCAGCATAAAAATTTGGTTCGTTCCATTTTATTCAGATTTGCTTTATCATACATAATCAGAACATCATATGCATACGTTGACAAAAATATTAACAAACACACGACCTTTTGGAAATACATCTTGCGTTCAACTGACTGTGAAAGAGTAACATGGCCAAATAAACATTTGACTGCAATTTACATTTTTAAGAGCTATTTTTCTAGATTATGGAATTAATACATGTGTATTAAATATTTGCAAAACTGTAGAACCACCACCCAGAATCAACTATTATTTACCTTCTGGATTAAGTTCATTTGTGTCTTCTTCTGATCTTTACATAATTGGAATACTACAAATTGTCTAAAATTTTTCTCTTGATAGACTATAAACATTGTTTCACATCTGAAATTGACCTTTAAAGTCTATTGAAGTTAACAGGATTCTCACACGCTCCCTCCTCACTCAGATCCCTTGCTCCATATTACTCTCCGTTCTGGTCTGTATTTGGGTAACAAGATAATGAGGCTTTCCGGAGCCTTGCCAGACAACAGAGCTTACCTTTCGGCCATCTTTAAGAACCCTGTCCAGACTCTCTTCATCCACTCTGCTGGCATAGTCATAAAAACTGTGTTTTGTTAAAGGGAAAAATACATTAGATTGAATTAAAATCGCGTAGTATTGTGACACAGACGTGCTTAGCAACTTGTGTAAAAAAACCAAACTCATTGCCATTGAGTTGATCCTGACTCACAGTGAACCCCATTGGGCTTCCAAGGCTGTAAACCTCTACAGAAGCAGACCGCCTCATCTTTCTCCTGTGGAGTGGCTGGTAGGTTTGAATCACTGCCCTTCTGGTTATCAGGCAGATGCCTTAAGTACCACACCACCAGAGCCCCTTGAAAAGTTGGTGGCAGCAATCAACTGCTTGCCTTCAGGAGGTATATAGAGAGACTCATCTATATGTTTTACCAAAAGGATGTATCTTGTGTGCCACAGAAGGCTCAAGAGATGCTACCTTCAAAGGCTGTTACTTCCACGTGTGGGAGATGCCAATATCAAAAGCTCTGGATTCAAATGATTGTGACAGCTTTGGTTTCTAAGTATCAATTACCAACAAAATAAAAAAGAATGCAGCAGCCCCTTTTCTGAGCAAAGAGGAAGGGAAATGATCATTTATCGAATGCCAAATATCTAGAGGATGCTCAACCACTTGCTTTCTCATGTTCCTTCATTTCATTCTGGCCTCTGTGCTGGGAGGGAAGTGTTGGTTAAGCCCAGCAATTCAACAGGTTTGATTCCCATTTTTGTAGGTCAAGATATGGAGGCTAAGCGACTTGCGCCAAATCATAGCTGGTAGACAGAAGAGCTGGGATTGGAACTCAGGTTTGGCTAACTCAGTACCTACTATCCTTACCTCTAAAACTGACCAATCTGCCTGGGGTCCTATGGTGAGCAAGCCAGAGGTTAAAAAAATAGAGGCCTTCCCTATCACTGGTCATGGGTTTAGGAACACCACTCCTGCCCCGTTCCTTCACCATGGAAGCGCAGGCCTTATGGGGCAGGAAGGAGTTCAAGGTGCAGTGGAGAGAGTACCGACTCTGGACTCAGGAGCCCCCCATTCCAACCCCAGTTCTGCCTCTCACCATATGATCCTTGGCAAGGCACTTGACCTATCTCGCCTCTACTTCTTTTATTTTTTTTTGAAAAATGAGGACTTTGGAGTGAACAGGCGATTTCTAAGTTCTCTTTCCAAGTTCTAAGAATTATGAGTCTCTGATTTAAACTTAGGGAAACCCTTGTTCTGATACTACTTTGCTGACAGTGTTTTGAGGAATGCCTCAGCAGGGTGAGGCAGGGTATGCCCAGGGAACCTTCAGACAGCCAGGGCCTAACTGGACATGACCACAGCCCAGGCAGAGGCAATGTGTGGACCAGAGAGCTTGGTTTGTTTGCTCTGAGGTTCTCTTATGTCCCTGCCCCTCCTTCAGTTCCCTTCAGGCTTCACTGTGTGATGATCATCCTCTGGAATCATCAATGGGTATGTGTGTGTTGGCAGGGAGGGGATTAGGTTCATAGGCAGCCATCTTGTGTGATGACAACTCTCTGGAATCATCAGTGGGGTTGGGGGTGCGTAGGGGGAGGGGTGGATGAGCTGGCTGGGTGTCTGGGCCAGCTGTGAGTGGAGAGTGGGCAGGGTGAAAGCTGCAGGAAACACACAGCAGGAACGGTCAGACAGCAGATACAGCAAGTGCTCAGGAAGAGGTGCTGGTGAAGAGCGTGTAACTACCAGTGTGGGGACTACTGGAAGGGCAATATTAGCCTAACTTCTGGGCAGGTGGTAGAACTTGGGCCTCAGGGAACCTGAAGGAGCAGAGTTAAATCACGGCACCAGCCACCAGGCGGGAGGGTTGGGCCTGAGACGGAAGCAGAGGCCTGGGTGGTGGTTTGAGGAGCTGAGTCTGGTGAGTGGGAGATACTGGCCCTTT
>NW_006921625.1:8341194-8362235 GCF_000298275.1 Orycteropus afer afer
CCCATTCAATTAATTTCCTCCTGCATGGTTGAAGAGCTCTTACTAGGTAGTAAAGATTAACTATGCATAAATCATGAACTTTATAATCATAAATCTTTAGAGCTTAGAAATTCCTACTAAGCTATAGAATACTTTCATCCTAAAACCTGAGGCCAAGATTGATGCTGCTGTCCACTGCCCACTTTTCAAACCTAGCATAGTACCCATGTACAGGGCTGGCCCTCAGTTATACACATGACTTCATGAACCATAATCAGCTACAGACCTCATTCATCAATTTTAAATCAATCAATCTTTCAATCAGGTAAATGCTACAAAGAAGGATGTGGCTTACCTAAAAAGTTTTGAACAAGGCTGATGGTTATGGATTTCTGTAATTAGAAAGAGGAAATATGTCTCAGTTAATCGTGCAAGACACAAAACCAAACCAAACTCCATCCCTATCAAGTCGATTCCAAGCACAGCAACTCTAGAGGACAGGGTAGACCTGCCCTATAGGGTTTCCAAAGCTGTTATCTTTATGGAAGCAGACTGCCACAGCTTCCTCCTGTGGAGTAGCTGCTGGGCTTGAAATGCTAACCTCTTGGTTAGCAGCCAAGCACTTAACTATAAAATAGCTCAAATTCTTCTTCTCCTTTAAGTAAAATTTCAGATGATAAAAGGCCTCCCTCTCCACAACAGTGTTGTGTGTCTGTGATAGAGACAGCGCCACAACACCTCCTTACTACTGGAAGTCAGGACACAGTCTCAGAACAGAGTCCACTGGAGAAAAGGGCCCCATTGCCATATGTCCATGGATGAGAAGCACACATTCGAAAGCTTTCGTTCAGGAATGCTGCTATGTGTGCCCTTACTCAGTCTTATCTATTTAAACAACTCACAAAAAGCAAAAATCAACCTCCAACTAGAAGCATTTACTTGAGCTGGATAAAAGCTATGAGGGCAGCATGGGGACAGGAGGGCCTTAAGTGTCCTACCATCAATAACCAACAACCTGTGATGACCTGGCCAGGTGTTCTGGAGGAAGCAGGGGAACTCAGGAAGTGTAGCACCCCTCAAAGATGGTCGGTACCAGGGGAGACAGTCATGTGTAAGGCAGGCCCTCATGGCTTCCAATGGGCTGCTGTGATTAACCAGGGGGACCTTTCTTGGAGTCCATCAGAGGGCTTAGGGTTTGGGCTATTTTGTGAGACCAGAAGACTGACCTTCACCTCTAATAGTCATATTCCTCTGGAATGTGACTCATCACTTGATGTCTCAAAAGCCTCAGCCTCTGGGGTCCAGGCTGCAATTGTAACTCAGAGTGAACTCGCAGCCCTGAAGGACATAGAAGCCCATTAGCTTCTACTTGTATGAATGCTGTCAACACATGCAAACGCAACACTGCGTAAGAGAGGCAAGTTCATCTGCCTCGCTGTGGTGGCTGACATAGGGACAAATGCCACGCTGCCTGAGAGAGGCAGGTTCATCTGCCTCACTGTGGCGGCTGACATAGGGACAAATGCAACACTGCCTGAGAGAGGCAGGTTCATCTGCCTCGCTGGCAGCTGACATAGGGACACGGGTTAAGACTAACTCATCTAGAAACACCTTCTGTTACCAAAAATCCAAGTCTGAAGCCGCCTTACAGTGTGCATCAGAGGTCCTGTGTGTTATTAGGATGTGTAACTTCTGTGGCAAAAACATCGCTTAGAGTTTGGGGCGGGGAGGACACCTGCTGCTTTAAAGGGATCTTGTTTCAGAGAACCCCTAGCGTCAACTCTGCACTCTGCAGACACACCCTGCCACCAGGCAGTGCCAGCAGCTTTGTGACTGACAAGCGGTAGAAACACATCAAGATGTGTTCAGATGATGCCACAGGTTCATCTGGAGGAAGTCAGAGCTCTCTCCCAACACTGTTGGCAACCCTGAAGCTCCATGAAGAAAACAGCTCAGATCGTAACGAAGTCAGTGAACTCGCAGACTGAGAAGTGGCACTGGAAGCAGGCAGAGAAGGGGGGCTTTCACCGCCTCATGGGATTCCAGAGTCCCTCCCACCTTGCCATCTCAGCTTCACGCCACTCCTCTCCACGGGCACACGGCCTGTCTGCACACGCTCTTTATAGACCCCTAGCATGCGAGACTGCTGTTTCTGCTCATTTTCCCGTCTGTCTCCATGGCTCCTCCTGGAGGCTGAGTGGGACAGTTCTTCCTTTCTCCTTCCCCTCCACTCCTTCCAGTAACTGTCACTGCATCCTCTCTCTTACAAAGACATTTTCTGTTGCTGCCTTGTCCCTATCACTCCTGGAGCTAAGGGTGGACAACCTCTGCTTACCATCAGTTCGTACAGCTTTTTCACACAGATCTTCATTCACAGTAAGACACAGACATTTCATGTTCAATGTGCAATAGTCTATGTAATATGCCCCTTATTGTACAGGGTAAGGTAAAGGTATCTGCAATTGCGTTCAGGCACTTTCAATAAATAGTAAATGTGGTCAATTAATTTTACTGAAAACACCTTATTCTGGAGGTCCAGATACGCCAGAACATCTCTTTATGCTACTGGAACAGAACAGTGCACTTGGGCCACTTCACCTCATGTTTCCCTTTCCCCAGGTTTCTCCAGAGTCCCTGCTTAACCTTTTCAAATATGTGTTTATTTTTCAAAGCAAAATGTTACAGTTGTAACAATACATTTAAGGTAATAACACAAGGAAACACTTTATCCTTGAGATTCATGATTGTGCCAATGAATGTACTGAATGGAGCTAATAAATAAAGCAAAAGGTGGTTGTCATGGCACTGTGTTAACCAGGAATCTAGGAATTGGTACTTCTTGGTATCTACAATACCATAGAAACCAGCATTTACTGCAAGAACCTGAAAGTTTATAAATCAAAATAACTAGTACATTGTGCTCTGCAGCACTTGTTACTTTACCATTCTATTTCTTGTAAAATAAATAAACAACCAGAACATTAACCCAAAATGCTGTTTTTTAAAATTGGGCCAGGTCAGAGCGCTGTCTTGTATGGTTTGTTGCCTCTGGTATTTCCACTGTGATCTCCCTAATTCTGAAAACCAAGATGCAATCAAATGTAAACAATAAGTAACTGCACAGATGTTCTGTGAAACAAAATTCTGTATTTATTTTAGAACTTTACGGAATTAGACAGGGAAAAAAAAAAAAAAAAAAACCTCAATGAAAGAAGAGCAGTACCCAGTCCACACATCAAGTGTTTACTTAACAATACTGCAATGAGTGAGTATTCCAGCTTCCAGCCTCTAGTTCCATCTCATTTCCCCTCAGTTCTTAGCCTACCCCAGTCTCACCCTCATCCTTCAATAATGGACTCGAAGGCTATCGGGCAGCCTGGCAAAGGCTGGCTGGCCCCGACCTCTGCCTTGCAGCCGCATTTCAAGCTACTCACCCCACACATGGTGGTTTCCTTCACAGAAGCCAACCAGCCTCCCTGTGTGTGCTCTGCATCCTCCTGGGCTCCCCTGAGCTACCACTGCCTTCCAGTACACCTCCTCCAAGAAGTCTCTAGTGATTTCACACTGGCAGCTTTTCTTTGTTCCTTCCTTACAGCATCATCTTGCACTGTCTGCTATTCCTGAATCCCTGTCTTACCCTTCTGTGGTAGTTACGTTTGTGTGTCAACTTGGCTGGGCCCGGTTGAGTGGCTGGGCAGCTGGTGGTAGTTATTTCCCATGATGAGACTGGCGATCAACTCCATGGTGGGATCTACCACAAGCAGCTGAGTAGCTGCCTTTGGGATATGGTCTGCTTCCTGTGTTTAAGGGGAAGCCTTGGGAATGGTCTCTAGCCTATGGCACGCTTGGACCCTGCGTGTAGCTGTGTCATTGCTCAGCAGCCTGCTATGCTCTGCCGATCTTGGGATTTACAATGGACTTAATAGCCTGCCATGTGGTTTGGTAACATTGGGACTGTGCCTTTTTACTTGTCAGCCTTGGGCCTTCTTGGTCTCAGCAGTCAGCAGCTGTCTGAGTGAAGAAAAGCCTCTAATTCCAGTGGGCGGGGAGCAGAAGGCAGAGCGGGACCCCAAGGTTGAGGGGCTTTCACCCAGCCCCTGGAGCCTGGTACTTTGAAATTGGACTTAAAGCCTCCAAATTGTAAGAATAAACTCCTGTTTGTTAAGGCCATCTCATTTGTGGTATATTCCTGTCGGAGCAGCACTAGGGAACTAGAAACACCTTCCCAGAGCCCTGACAGGCAGAGGCGTTACTGTTTCCTTGATGAGGATCTAGATACTCCCCTCATTGCCTAGCACCTGCCTTACACAGGGAAGTGCTTCTATGAATGGACACTGATACATGAACGAGAAGTCCCTTGCTATGTCATCTGGTTATCAGGAGATGCTGTGTGGTGATGTGCCTAAGGAGCAGCTGAAAGGACAATGTCTGTTTAGCAAAAGGAGATAGACACAAAGACAGGGGGCACACCCACAAGCAGTCTCTCTTCTTCTCCAGCAGCCTCCCCAGATCGACTGGCTGATCACTCAAAAGGCCGTGGAGCTTCAGCAGCTATCACGTGGAAACAAGCACAAGCATCCTTGTCAGGCTCCTTCAGGAAGGACCAGCACGATACGTGCATCATGCAGGAGGAGGAGACGCCAGCCATGAGGCTAGTCTAAGTTGCAAATCTGAGGCTCACTGAGGTTTTGAAGAGACTATCAGGTGGTCATAGAGAGGTTCAAGAATACTCAAACCAGTGATGGGGTAAATGACAGCTCTAGACAGAGCACCTCAACTCATAGCTACGCAACACTGGACAATGTCTGGAAATGAGTAGAAAAGACCACCTTACACTGACTTATAAAAACATGTGATACTACTTACTAGTGCAAATAATTTGCATTGTCATTTTAGGTTTTCTTTTCTCTGTCCATTTTTAATCTTTTAGATTAAAATGAAGGATGAGCCAAAAAGCCAGTGTATGTGCAGGAATGCTGTTCTGCGGATCAGTGATCCACTTACTTACCAATTACCTGCAGAAATTCTGTGTTGCTGATTTGTGAGTCACTGATGCTAAAGGTCTCCTCTTGTCTCACCTCGCCGAGCAAAAATCCTTCCTAAAAGAAATCAAAGACAACAGCTGCAGACTCAAAGTGATGCCATTTTTACTGAGATTAAGAGTAATTAAGGACAGTGTGATTTAATAATTTTAACAATACCCAAATAAGCTTGCCATATAACACTACTAGTCTAGGAACCAGCAATTAGCCTAAAGCAACCTGGGTCTACTGATTGACCCCATTATGTGAAAAAAGAATTCCCTAATAAGATGCAACATTGTTTTCACCCCTGAAGTCTTCCCTATTTTCTGAAGTAAAAACAAGTAGTGAATCCATCACCTCAGTTATACTGTATCTAATACCCATGTCAGAGACAGTCAGGAAGTTTGCTCCCTGGTTACTTTCTTGAAATAGATACAACTTAGTTCATTGTTTGTAAAACACTGCTAATGAGAACAGGCTAAGGCAGTCGACACAAAGCCCAGCTGCCTGCCCTCCTACACCTCAGGCCAGCACAGGAAGGGAAACTTCAGCACATGGATGACATTTTCTATCACTCATGTGAAGGTGTTTCTTTACTAGATCCCAGGGTTAGTAGTCTTTATACCTTTGGAGAACACAGGCCACCCTAATCAGTTCTACAGTCCACTGTTTAAGTTCAGTCCTGCCCAACCACTGGTGGAGTAGAGATACCCTAATCTTCTACACCTGTAGAGAACTGGCAGGAGCTATGGCGATGTAGTGGTTAAGGCATCTGGCTGCTAACCAAAGGCTGGTGGTTCAAACCACCAGCTGCTCCGCATAAGGAAGATGAAGCACTGCGCCTGCGTAAAGATTTACAAACTGGAAACCCAATGGGGGTTGCTGTGAGTCTGAAGTGACTCCATGGCAGTGGGTTTGGCTTTGCTTTGGCAGAAGAGCTGAGCTGATAAGCTGTCCTGGAATGTTCTCTCCCCAGATACCCACATGGCTTACACCTGCCCTTCACTCAGGTCTGTTCTCTTTAGGGCACCTTATCCCAATCAAAACCAAGGAAATACCAACTGTCGGGCTTTTTCTTTTTCTTCTTAGTCTCATTGCTACTGGCCATAGTACATATATATAAATAAATAAATGTCTAACCCCACTAAAAGAGCTCTGGTGGCGCAGTGCCTAAGGCATTTGACTGCTAACCAGAAGGCTAGCGGTTCAAACCCACCAGCCACTCCTCCGAAGGAAGGCTGGGCAATCTCTTTTGTAGTGATACCACTTCAGAAACCCACAGAGGGGTCACTAGGGCTCGGATCCGATTTGATGGCAGTGAGTTTGGTTTTGGTGAACCCCACGAAAACGTAAGCTCCAGTAAAGCAGGGACCTTTGACTTGGTCGTTGCTATGTCACCAGCACCTAGCATGGTGCCTGACAGATGGTAATCAAAAACCCATTCCCATCAAGTCAATTCCAACTCAGAGTGACCCTACAGGGCAGAGTAGAACTGCTCCATAGAGTATACAAGAATGGCATCTTCATAAGAACAGATTGCCACATTTCTCTCCCACGGAGTGGCTGCTGGGTTCAAAGCACCGATGTTCCAGCTGACAGCTGAGTGCTTCACCACTGCACCCCCAGGGCTCTTGTGACACAAGGTAGGTGCTTAAAAGCACTGGTTGAAAAAGAACGTTGAAATAACACCTTCAAACTATACACCCTGCTCTTCTAGGCTGATCCTTCAAATCGATGACAGATGCAATCAATTTCCAATTGCTAGCAGAGAACCAGTGAGGGTAAGTAGGGCAGACAGACACTTTATACAATAGCTTTTATGTTGTCATGTTGTTATGTGCCATCGAGTCAGACCTGACTCATAGCGACCGACCCCTCCTTGGGTTTCTGACGCAGTTATCACTACAGAAGTAGACCGCTTAACCTTCCTTCTGAGGAGTGCCTGGTGGGGAGGAGTAGTGTCCTAAAATCCCAAATCATTTCTCAAACTTGAGTAATATACAGATCCCCTGCCAAAGGAGAAAAAAAAAGTATACCCAAAGGAGTACCCATCACTACTAGTTCTGAACACAGACTAAAGAAGCTTATTTCATAGAAGTCTTTCAGCTATAATTCTCACTAGAAAAGAGAAGTTTCTTTATAACAGGTTACCAAAAAAAAAAGAAAAGAAAAGAAAACATATTTGCGAATTCCCCAGAATTTAGTGTTGCACAGTCTGGGGCTGCCAGATTTAGCAAATGAAAATGCAGGATGTCCAGTGAAACCTGGCTTTCAGATAAACAGCCAATATTTTTTCTGTAATATTTGGGGTTCACTTATACTAAAAAAGTATTGGTTGTTTCATGTGGGATTCAAGTTTAACTAGACGTCCTGTATATCTTTTGGCAATCCAACTGCACTCCTGAGTTTGAGAAAGTGATACGAGCCAGCAGTGACTTCAAGACATTTTAAGACCAAGTATAAAATGAATGTTTAATTATCTAGTGGTCTAGATTCTCTGAGCCACTGTCACTTAATAGCAGGGGCAGGCAAACAACCATGTGTGGGCTAAACTCAGCCTAGTCCCTATTACATGGCCTGCAGCCAAGAACTAGTTTTATATTTTCTTAATGGTTGACAAAAACGGTTTTAATATTTCATGAAATGTAAAAATTACAAGAAATTCAAATTTCAGCATTCATAGTAAAATTTCATTGGCATACAGTGTCCCTCATTCGGTTACTGTTTATGGTTGCTTTCTCCCTGGAATGGGAGAGGTTGAGTAGCTAGGACAGAGAACATACAGGCCACAAAGCCTATAATATTTAGTATTTGTCACTTTCCAGGAAAAGTTTGCTAATCACAGATCTACAGAATGAGTGAATTTAAATGAATTTCTGCCTGCACAAAACAAATATGTACTTTAAAATTAAATTCCTGGTTCTTCAACTTTAAAATGTATACAGGTAAGATTATTTTACAGTATTCCACACTGATAATGGTGGCAACATAACAGAAACAAGCACGGCCATCTAAAACACAGAGACAAACTATTGGCATTGGTGAGTTTCCATGAAATCCAGCCGCACACCTGGCAGACAGCAGGTAATACAGCAATCTCTCTTGAATTAAACGAGTAAGAATCAAAGTAACATAGCTATCGCACTGCAGTTTATAGAAAAACTATTCATTTTGCAACAGGTAGTTGCTTATTCTTACAAGAAGCTTGCCTTATACATAAACTGTGCTGTTAGTAGGCACTCCCAGAACTAGGGAGGGTTGGAAGCATCCCTGAAACCATATTTGATACTTCTACGGATACTAGCAGCATCACAAACCACCTCTATATTTAATTACATGACATTTTAAAACAGCTGGCTGCAGTCGTAAACAATGTAGCCTCCAGAGAGATGCTTTTGGAAAAAAACATGCTGTGTATATTCCTATTATTAATCTATACCATCAATACTGAAGAGATGAAAGGTACAATAACTTAATTGCATTCAATTTATTCATGGAAATCACCTCTGTGAAATCGGTTTTTATTAATGGACGTTAAGATCACTGACATCAACCCAAATCAGTTCCTTCCAGTGCAATGTATCATTTTGCTTTGTAATCATAAGCTCCCCCACCCCAACGTACACACTGACACTTATTTAATGGAATCATGCATTGTTTTTATCATTTAAAGTTATCCTCCCAATTGGGTGAGCAATTTAAATACCCAACTGAAGAGAAAAGTTATTTTCACCAGGAATTTCCATGCAGAGGCCGGTGGCATAGAACGACAACTCGTAAGATACACACAGACACTGAAGCAGACAGGCTCTGCTCCCCCTATGGGCTCCGAAGCCGATGCACTGCCCAGCACTCATACGTGGGCCTGTCACTTCCCTATTTCACTGCGACGAGTCCCGTGGTCTCAGAACACTCGCCAAGGAATTCCACACGCAACTGCCACGGAAGCCAGGGAGACCCTGCACCTTAGCGCGCCTGTTTACATTTTCCGCTCCCCCACCCACCCACCGGGCGAAGAAAACACGACCACGTCAAGCAACTGAACAGTGACAACCATGACTCCCCTCGTCACACCCCACGGCAACCTGAGACCGGCGGGCGGGCCTGGGCGCCTCGTCTCCCCTCCTAAAGCCCAGCCTCTCGGCTCCTTCCCGACCCCAGACGCCTCTCACACGTCAAGAATCCTGACTCTCCGGAGGCGCAGGCGTTCGGTTTTCCCCGAGCGCCTCGTGACACTACGGGCCGCCCTGGCGAGACAGCTTTGCTGCGCGGGAGACAGCTGCAATGGGACCGCCGGGCGGTGCAGTGCGCCGAACGAGGGGGATCCATCCCAGGGCGACGGAGCCCAGGGCGGCACAAGCTCGCTGGGGCCGGGGGCAGCCCGAGCAACCAGCTCCTCCGGCCGGCCTGGAGCCCGGGAGCGAACAGAGAGCGGTCCCGGCCTGGCCGCGGGCGCCGGCCAGGGGCCGAGGCTGGAAGCCAGGGAGGCCGCGGCGGGGGTCCCGGCACCTACGTGGTCCGCGTTGCTGTTGGCGCTGTGGAAACACACAGCGCTGAAGGTGTAGCCCGAAATGGAAGCCGCCATGATGGAAATCTCCAACTCCCCCATCATGCCCCGCAGAGGTCAGACGGCCTTCCGGCAGGCGCCGCCCCTTGACATGCTGGGAAATGGAGTCCGCGGAGGAGCCGCAGGCCGAACGCCCAGGTTCAGGGCTGGAAAACACAGGTTGACGTCATGGGCAACCGCTCAGCACGGTGAGCTCAGCTTGGCCTCGAGACCAGCACGCCTCAGACACCGCCCCTCTGGATGGTCCCTGATCACTGCTCCATAGAGTTTTTTTGTTTGTAAATAAACGTTTCAGTCTTAAAAGCCAGTATCACTGAGCTCAACCCTGACGGGAAGGAGAGGAGTCAGAAAACTGTACGGGTTAGGATTTGAATATAGGACCGACATGATGTGATTCAAATTTTAATATGGCTACTGGGGCTGCAAGGAGTTCTGGTAGTATAGCAGTTAAGGCATTTGGCTGCTAATCCATGTCAGTGGTTGAACCCACCAGCTGCTCCCTGGAAGAAAGATGAAGCAGTCGGCTTCCGCAGAGGTTTAAACCTTGGAAACTCAATCGTGATTGCTATGAGTTGGAGTGAACTCCATGGCAGGAAGTGCCAAGGAGGAGGGGAGGTTACTACAATACTTAAGACCATCCGTGACTTGAAGGTGGTTAGAAATGAAATGGTTAGCACTGGTAGTGTAAGAAGTGATTGGATGACTGAATTCTGGGTAGGAAGGAACATAAAATTAATGAGAAATCATAGAAAGTAGATTAAAAAGAACATAATAAGTAACAGTGAAAACCCACTAAGTTAGGAAAAGAAATCCAGGGAAGAACTAATACTAAGAATCCAAAACGAAACCCACGATTCACTTCTGACTCATAGCGACCCTTTAGGACAGAGGAGACCTGCCCCATAGGTTATGCAAAGCTTTAAATCTTTATGGAAACATGCCTCATCTTTCTCCCATACTGCCACTGACCTTTGCTTAGCAGCCAAATACTTTAACCACCTTACCACCAGAGCTCCATGGAATTAACATTAGTAATCATTATTCTTCAATTTGCTCAATCTTTTGTGTTCAAAGTTGGGCTGCTGATCTTCCACAAAGCTCCTTAATTAACTTGCCCAAGGTCATACCTCACGTGGACTAAGCTTCAGTTGACTCAAGTCCACCTGACTCCATACTCCACAGTCAGGCAGAAAAATACAAAGGAAAGAGTGACTGGTGTTGATGGAGGAAAACTGGCTGAGTGCTAGAGCTCTCCGGAGGAAGACGGGAGCTGGGGCGTGGTGCTTAGCGGCCCTTGGGAGGTTTGCTGAGAAGCTGCTGCCATGGTCCTTGGGAGCAGTGAGCTGTGAGCCTGAGCAGCCCCAGAAAGAGAGCAGTAGTGACAGGCCCCTGAGGCCCAGAGAGCAAGGGAAGACAGGCAGGCATCTGTGCAGAAGGGTGAAGGATGGCAAAGGTTATGGATGATGCTCTGGTTTGGGATGACAGTGTGGATGGTCAGGGACCATGCAGAGAGTCAGGAAACAATTGGCGAGATGGGGAAAGAGGTTTGGAGACATGGGGGCAGAAGGCCGGCAGTGCCAAGTGAGGTCTGGTTTGAACAGGTTGAGGTTAACGCAACAAAGGACATGCGGGCAGATGCAATACAAACCGGGGAATCAGAGGGAAGAGGTTAGAATTGGAAGTCACAGATAATAACAGCTAATATTCATTGAAGGGTATCATGCTTGGTAAAGTGGAGGGTCAACGAAGAAGGGAACAGACACATCTCAACGAGATGGACAGACACCGTGGCTACAACGACGGGCTCAGGTAGAGCAAGGATCGTGAGGATGGCACAAGACCAGGCAGTGTTTCATTCTGCTGTGCACAGGGTCACTATGAGTCGGAGACAACTCGACGGCACCTAACAACAACATTCATTGAGTACGTATTCTACATTAGGCTATGTTCTAAGCTCCTTACACATACAATTTATTTATGTAATCTTCCTAACAATCCTTTAAAGTAGATCCACTTTAAACTCCATTTCACAGTAGAAACTGAGCTAACATGATTTGAGCATATAATGTGCCAGGCACGTAGGACTTTGCAGGGGTTATTTCATTTAATCTCTACAGCTGCCCTATGTGACAGGTGCTGTTTTTATCCTTGTTATACAGATTTCTGAGGTCCCGAGAAATTACACGTGGTAAAGCCATGACTCAGAACCAGGCAGGCGCTTAGCTCTTCTTCACTTAAGAGCAGGTGGCATTGGGAAAATGAGGGCTTTCAAGAAGGGTGCAGTGAATGGTGTTGATTACTGCAGAAGGTCAAGGACTTGACCCTTGGGTTTGCCAATTGAGAAGTCTTTAGGAAGTCTTAGATGGCATTTTCAGAGGGGCTGTGGGTCAGTGGGCACCAGGCTGCTGGGGGGTGAAGATCAAGAAGGAGACAGGCAATGCACACTGGTCGCAGGGTCTCCCTCCTGCCTCTCTTATGGGACCCGGTGGGAGGGACTGTGTTCCTTGGAATAGTCCTGCTTCTCCCTGGTGATGGGTAACTTCGCTCAGATTGAGCTTCTCCACCCCCCATTCCACCAGGAATCCAGTTGCCAGGGTGATCAGAGGTGGTGCCCCACATAGCCTTCAGAACTAAACAGCCAGATTAATCCTGCCTGGAGCCAGGAATGAAACTGTATAAACTGTGGATTTTTCCAGGGCTCCCTAATAACAATTGTTTATGCTTTTGTGGCACATAGCAAAAACATCTGAAGTGTTGGCAAGATACCAAGTTGAAAAAGGCCTTATCTTTCATAGTGTTTCTTAATTAGAACCAAAAACTTTTTAAGACCCACTCAGTTACACTCAAGCTCAATTTCACTAGTGTCTAGCATCCAGAGAAGATCAAAACCACTGTTCACGCAGGGCAGCATCAGGTGGGTTTATTATACAGTTACAAGGTTACTTACTGTTCTGGTTCCCTAGTGTTACTCTGACAAAAATATACCACAAATGGGATGGCCTTAACAAATAGGAGTTCATTCTCTTACAGTTCGGGAGGCTAGAAGGCCAAGTTCAAAGTGCCAGGCTCTAGGGGCTGGGTGAAAGTCCCTCAACCTTGGGTTGCAGCTCTGCCTCTTGCTCCCAGCCCACTGAAGCTAGAGGCATGTCTTCACTCAGGCAGCTACTAGCTGCTGAGGCTAACAAGCCCAAGGTCAACAAATAAAATGGCACAGTCCCAATGTTACCAAATCACATGACAGGCCATTAATTCAAGCCCATTGGAAGTCCCAAGGTCAGCAGATCATGGCAGGCTGCTGAACAACATGGCTACATGCTGGGTCCAAGCATGCCATAAACTAGAGACCATTCCTAAAGCTGCTTCTTATATATGGGAAATAGACCACATACCCAAAGCAGCTAGTCAGCTGCTTGTGGTAGATCCCACCATGGAGTTGACTGCCAGTCTCATCATGGGGAATAACTATCACCAACTGCCCAGCCACTCAAGCAGGCCCAGCCAAGTTGACACCCAAACATAACTACCACAATTCTACCTGTTGTCAACTTGGCACCTGTATAGATCTTCAATAGGTGGTATCTGTACAGGTCTCCTCCACTGGATAACTCCAGTCCCCTAGTTCCTGAGTGGTGACCTTACCCCCCTTGGCCTGGCAGGCCTGTTCCTCTCCCTCTTGGTCATAGCAGCCCTGCCCCCTCACTCTTGGGCAGTAGCTATGGTTCCATCCCACTGGCTCACATGAACGAGCAGTCCCACCCTCCAGAACCAAGTTGGTGAAGGTCTGGCTCTTTGAAAGCTAGGGGGCTGTGGTGGTTCCACCCCAAAGGGCCACGGTCCTACCCTTTCAGGCTGGGGCAGCTTTGCTTCCATTTCCACGGTCTCTTTGCTTCTGCTGAATAATGCCAAAGGTAACCCACTCTGCTGGAAAACTTCCTGCCCCAAAATCACTTGGCTTTCTTGCTCCGTGGGCTGGCCAACCTGTTACTCCATTTCAAGCCAGTCTATTCTACCAATTAATGCCCGAAGGCAACCCACTCTACCAGGAGGCCGCCTACACAATGGCACCCTGCTTTCTCCTTTGTGGGCTGGTAAGCCTGTTGCTGTTTAATGCTGGTCTCTGGGCTCTGCTACTGCCATCTTTCATGGTGGTCTCTCTGCCAGTATCTCTCAGCCAGTCTTATGGCTCTGTTACTACTGTCTCTCATGCCATATGCTGGGGTGTCTCTGCGAGGGTCCTGGGTCAAGGACACACTCCACTCCTGTTTCCACATTTTAGGTATCTGTCAGAGCAGCACCCTACTCTTGGTACCAACTATGTTAGACTGGGTTCTCTAGAGAAACAAAACTAGTAAAGCTTATATATAGAGAGAGAAAAAGAAATTTATCTTAGGAAAATGGCTCACACACTTACAGAAGCTGCAAGTCCCAAGTTCTTGGATCAAACGTCAAGCTGGAGGCTTTTCCTGACTCACACAGCTGCAGGGGCTGAGGAGCTCAAGGTTGGCAGGCAGTGTACTGGCTGTTGACTCCAACGAATGACAAATCCAAGATCTCCAGGCCGAATGGTGCATTGTTCGCTCACAGACAGTTGTAGGCAGAATCCTAATCCACAGAAGAATGTCTCTTTTCCCAGGATGTCCATAAATACACTAGAAACAGGCCACACCCCTAGGGAAACTCCCTTTCAACGATTGGCTGCTCAAAACATATACATCTGCTCCCATCATTGGAACAACCCACATCACAATTGCTTAAACCACACAAAACTGTGGTCCAGCCAAGTTGACACACAGCTCAACTATCACACTTATGCACTTCTTTGAGTTCTTTAATCACTCCAAGCATGGATTCCCATCTGCCTTCTCCTCACTCCATCACCTGTGGTTGCCTGAAGATCCTGAATGCCTTGTAAAGGAGAGGCACATTTGTCCCTAATCAGGACTTCCATGAGCTAGTGTGGCAACTGCTGATACTACTTTCCTCTGGGGACTTGTTATAGGCTTCTGTCTGCAGACCCAACAGAAAGGGAGCCAAGAAAACAATTAATTTTGGTTGGAAGGTAGCCTGGGTAGGGGCCTTTGAGATAGCAGGACATTCCAAACCAAACCAAACACCACGCTATTGAGCCAATTACGACTCATAGCGATCTTACGGACATTGGATCACTAGTATTTTATTGTTGCTACAGTGAAAAAAAACCAACCTCTAAGCTTTTGGTCCTCAGAGCTCTTGCACTACAGTGCAGGGCTAAGACCAGCAGACCTAGATGTTGATGCAACCTCTAGCTTTGGCAACCATTTTCTAGCACAAGTCATCTTGTAGGTGGGGCCCCAGAGAGGGGGAGAAAAGGGAACCACAGGGAGGTAAAGTCAGATGAGGCGGGATGCCTAGTCAGCGGCAGAGCTGAGACCAGAAGCCAGACATCTAGACTTTCTTTCTTTCACTGATCCCGTGGTGGGACTGTTAGGGGCAGTTGTAGGATATTCGCTTACCAGTAATGTCAGGTTAAAAAAGGCCAGAATCCTAGCCAGAAAAGAAATGAGCCATCCTGCCAGGAGGGCAAAGCCACGTCAACAATTTGCAGGGATGAGGCGATGTATACCTTTGGCTGGAGCAATGGAGGTTTTAAGTAGATGGTTGATTTCCCCACCGCCAGTGTCTACAGAAATCAATAACTTAAATGGTCTCTTACAGATCAAACTAAAAAACAAAATCCACAGCCGTCCAGTCGATTCGGACGCATAAGGACCCTCCAGGACAGTAGTCATCAAACAACTCTCAGATGGCCCCTGAGGCCGGAGTGGACCCGACGCCGGTTGGAGGGGACACCCCCGAGGGCTCTGCCTCGCCCACACCGGTGCTGGAGGAGCCCCGAGTCGTGACGCAAGCTGATCCCTGAGAGCGAAGCGAGGCCTGGCGGCCCCAGCGCGAGGCTGGAGCAGTAGAGAGGGCCGCCTCCCGCCGCCTAGAAGCGCCCGCCCGCCGTCCGCTCTGCCCGCGCTGCGTCTCTATGGCGGTCTCTACGGCCGTCCGGGACGCCAGGGAGATGAGCGCGGGCGCTGACGGCGGCGGCGGCGCTGCGGCCGCGGCGCGGTCCCGAGAGGGCAGTCCGGGGAAAGATGCCTTCGTTCCCTCGGCGTTGGGAACCCGAGAGCAGTGAGTAGGGCTCGGGGCAGGCGGGTGGCATGGAGGAGGGCACGGAGGCGCGGGGATCTGGGGTCTCGGGCCGAGCAGAGCTGGGGGCGTGCGAAGGGAGAAGCTGAGGGCCGCCTTGGCTGAGGCGAGGGAGCAGAAACACGAGGGGCTGGCTGGAGGGACCCCGAAGCGCTTGGGGAGGCCGTTCGGCGTCTGGACCCTGAGGTAGGGCTAAGGGAGAGGGAGAAAGGACGGTGACGAATAGTGCGGGTGGGCGAGGGTCAGAGGCCCGGGAGGACGGCCGGCCAGGCGCCGGGACGAGCGTGAGGACGTGCGAGCCGAAATGAGTGGCGGACGAAGGAGCGAGCAGGTAGCGGGCTTCGTTTGCGGGGAGAAGGTGATCTGGAACAGACCCTCGGGAGCTACCTGATGAATTAATGAATGGTTGAACGCACGGCTTAGGGGACGCTCAGGGGCAGAGGTAGCGTGGAGATTACAGAGAGACGACGGGAGAAGAGAAGGCTCACGGGGTGACACGGAGGCCCCTAACTGCAGGAAAGGAGCGGAGGTGGCGGCGTGGGTAAGGCGTTTGGCTGTTAACCGGAAGGTCGGTGGTTCAAACCCACCAGCGGCTCCGCGAGAGGAAGAGGAGGCAGTCTGCTTCCGTGAAGATTTACAGTCTTGGAGACCCCAAGGGGGTCTTTTTGAGTCGGAATCGACTGGATGGAGTAAGGAAATCTTAAGTAGGGGGTGAGAAGCTAGGAAGGGGCGGAGACAATTAGCCCGGGTTGTTGTTGTTGTTATTTGCCATCGAGTCGGCCCCGACTCATAGCGACCCCTCCTTGGGTTTCCAAGGCAGTATCACTATGGAAGTAGATTGCCCAACCTTCCTTCCGAGGAGTGGCTGGTGGGTTTGAACCGCCAGCCTTCTGGTTAGCAGTCAAGTGCCTTAGGCACTATGCTAAGCCCGGGTTAAAGACGTTTAAAACCTTGAAACTTAGCCCTTAAACGCGTCTTGTCTTGGATGCGTTCCGCTGTGAGTAAGCACTGTGCTGGCAGAAACTCCAGCATGTGTACGTTTGAGGCTCTAGTGTGGCCTAATGAGACCGTGCCTGCCCTGCCAAGGCCAAGAATTGGGCCTGGGATCTGGAGTTCCTGGGACAAGCACTCCTTTTGTTTTTTCATTCTTTCCACTTCTTTTAAAGCTCAGCCTCATGTAGCATTTGTTATGTGTCAGGTATTGTTCTAAGTGCTTTGCCTGTTTAATCTTACTCTGCTTGCTCATGTCTTTCATTCTTTTAACGCAAGGATTTTAAGAGATTGAGTGACGAGTACTTATTGATGACACTAATAATGTCTTAAACCTCATTTCATAATTAACTGTGTAATGTATAGGAAACATATGTTTAGTTCATGGTAGAGTTCAGTTCAAGAACCTTGCTTTGCATTTCATTCTTTATAGTTGGGATGCTGTTTATGAAAGAGAACTGCAAACTTTCCGGGAATATGGAGATGCGGGAGAAATCTGGTGAGTTAGGGACAAAAACTATGCTCTAGATGATTCCACATGTGTGTGTCTGTGTATGTGTGTGTGTGCGCGCATACCAAGTGCTTATTCCAAAGAAGAAAAGCCTAAAGGTGTTGGGAACACAGGACTGATTCTGGCTTTAGTAGGTAGATTTATAACATCTCTTTTTCTCTTTTGTCTTTTAATGACCCAGATTTAGAGTATTAAGAAATTACTCTCATCTTAATAGTTGTCCTTCTTTAATAAGAAATAAAGTTTTGAGCAAGCAACATGCACAAGTGTTAATGATGATGTAGGGAAACTATTAAAAGTAACATACGAACCTTGTCTGTTTTATTAGAGTTATTTGCTCCCAAGTAGCAGTTGATAGGGAGCTAAGCAGTCATGGGTATTACTTCTTCCTTAAGCAAAAGACTAGATTCAGTGTATGGTATAAACTGCTTAAATGGAAGACAGCTGTAATTTTTCCTTTCTCTCCTTTTGTTTTTTGATTAACTGGTTTTCTGTTTCTAACAGGTTTGGAGAAGAGAGTATGAATCGATTGATAAGGTGGATAGAAAAACAGAAGATCCCATTGGATGCTTCAGTACTTGATATTGGAACTGGAAATGGTGTTTTCCTAGTTGAACTTGTTGGTACTTTTGGTATTCATGTATTTGAGCTAAGTTTTAAAATGACAGTTTTAAAAAATACTGTAACTGGGGCTATTAACTATCTAAAGTAGTCAAGTAATGATAACATTTACTGTGAGAAGCTACCTGGGACAAAAAGGAGGCTGCAGGAGAAGCCAGAGTACCTGAGTACTACTCTTGGCCCTTCTGGTTATCATCTTGACCTTGAGCAGCCCACTGATTTTCTCCAGCCTTTCGCTCTTTCCTAAGGTTGCTGACTAAATGATCTCTTTTGGCTTCCACTAGCTCAAAACTCCGGAAATCTATACATATTAAAGGAGAGTGACATTTTGCAATTCTAGTAAAACACATACACCTTAGCTTAGGTGTGTGTATGGTTTGAAAAGAGTATTATGTTAATGGAACTGAGTTTTGCTACAAATTTGATTAGTAGTTAAATCACCACTGTTGTTGCCTGCAAGGAGGTTTGGTGATGTAGTGGGTAAGATGTTTAGCTGCTAACCAGGTTGTCAGAAGTTCAAATTCACCAGCTGCTCTGTGGGAGGAAGATGATGCAATCTACATCTGTAAAGATTTATAGCCTTGGAAACCCAGTGAGGGTCGCCATGAGTCAAAATCTACTGGGTGGCAGCAAGTTTGATTGCTGCCTGTAGTGTGCCCAATGTGGTCATGGATACTATGGAGTGAAGATGGTGTTACAATCTAATTAGGAAGGATAAAGAATGAAATTTGTTGAGTGACTTCCATATGGCAGATCTTGTGCCGGGCACTGACATCATGCGGATTTAGACCTTGTGCTCAAGTTGGTCACAGCCGAATAGAGGACGGACTGACAGGAAAAGACAATTGTACTCTAGCTTGATGAGTACAATAATAGATAAGTACTGAGCATAGAAGAGAGAGCAGTTAGCTTTGAGAAAGAGCGATAGAGAAGGAGCATGAGTAGGGCTCGGGGCAGGCGGGTGTCATGGAGGAGGGCACAGAGAGGCGGGGATCTGGGGTCTTGGGCCGAGCAGAACTGGGGGCGTACCGAGGGGGGAAGCTGAGGGCTGCCTTGGCTGAGGTGAGGGGGCAGAAATGCGAGGGACCGGCAGAGAAGGGTTTTCCAAGTTGGGTGGAAATTGTAGAGACAAGATGAGCTGAGTTAGTAGGGTGTAAAGAAGGAGAAAATTGAAATCAATGGAAACAACATCTCAAGGCAGGAAAGCTTGCAGCAGTGTAGCATATACTGGGGCCTGTAAGTCATTTGGAGCTCTGGTGGTGTAGTGCCGCCAGACATTCTGCAGAAGGAAGACTAGGCAGTCTACTTCTGTAAAGTTTTACTGCCTTGGAAACCCAGTGGGGGTTGCTGTGAGTTGCAATCAGCTTGATGGCAGTGAGTTTGGTTTTTGAGTTTGGTTATAAATCATTTGATAAGTTGAAATGTAATGAAGCTATTCTTATTTTATGGTGCATATATACATGAACTTGTGCTGGATGTATATCTAAGAATGGAGTTTCTAGGTCACAGAGTATGTATTTGTTTAGCTTTAATAGATATGCTGAATGATTTTCCCAAGTGGTGATTCCAGTTTACACTCTCACTGGCAGTCTGAAAATTCTAGTTGCGCAACATCTGTTACAATGCTTTGTCAGTTTAAAACATTTTAGCTGTTCCAGTAGGTGTATGGGAGTCCCTGGATGGCACACAGTTCACATGCTTACTGCTAACTGAAAGGTTGGTGGTTTGAGTCTGTCCAGAGGCGCCCTGGAGGAAAGGTCGGGTATCTACTGAAGAGTCAGCCATTGAAAACGCTATGGAGCACAGTGCCGCTCTCACATACTTGGGGTTGCTGTGAGTTGGAATTGACTTAATGACTGTGGTTTTTTTTTTTTTGGGTGGGGGGTAGGTATATAGAGGTACTTTGTGGTTTTAGTCTCTTTTCCCAGGTGACTAAAGATGTTGAGCATGCTCTGTAGCTGTTTAGGTATTCTTGAAGTACCTGCTCAAGTTTTTACCCATTTTTAAATTGAGTGACTTGTCTTTTTCTTATTGATTTGTTGTTGTTGTTGTTGTTGTGTGCCGTCGAGTCAGATCCAACTCATAGTGACCCCTCCTTCGGTTTCCGAGGCAGTATCACTACGGAAGTAGATTGCCCCATCTTCCTCCCGAGGAGTGGCTGGTGGGTTTGAACTGCCAGCCTTCTGGTTAGCAGTCAAGTGCCTTAGGCACTACGCTACCAGAGCTCCTTATTGATTTGTAGAGATTCTTTAAAAATTTAGGGTACTTCACTTTTGTATTGCAAGCATGATCTGTGGCTTACTTTCTTATCTTGTGATGTTGTTCTTGTTGTTGTTACGTGCCGTCCGAGAAGTGGCTGGTGGGTTTGAACCACCAGCCTTCTGGTTAGCAGTCAAGTGCCTTAGGCACTATGCCACCAGAGCTCCCTTCTTGTGATAGTATCCTTAATTTTACTAAATTTCCGCTTACTATTCTTTTTTTTTTTTTAGTGGAGTGCTTTGTCAATATAAGAAATTTCCGTGTACCCAGAGTCATCTTTTGCTGTGTTTTCTTCTGGAAGCTTTATTATTTCCCTTTTCATGTTTAGGTCTCTGTTATTTTATGTGTATGTTATAAGATAGAGGTCAAGGTTTTTTTTCCATGTGAGTATCTAGATAACCCAGCACTATTTATTAAAAAGACATCTGTTCCCCCACTGTGTGATTGTGGCACCTCTCGTGAAGGCCAGTTGTTGTGTTTGTGTGAGTCTGATTTTGGAATCTCTGCTGATTTTGTGGTCTTTTTGCTTATTCTTATGATACAATGCCGTCCTAATTCCTGCAGCTTTATCAATTTAGGTGTTTGCTTAGTGTAGGTACTGCATCTTTGATTTCCTTCCATCTGTTGTTGCCTTGATTGTTGTTAGTTATAGCTTCTCTTTGAGCATTTAAGTAATAAATTCTAGAATCATTGCTTTATAGAAAAAACCTGGGCTTTTGATCAGGATCATGTTGGGTCTATCATTTTGGGGAGGATTTCTGTCTTTACAGCATTGAGTCTTTGAATCCATGAACACAGTGTAGTCCTCCATTTATTTTGTTCTTCTTTCTTTTCTCCCTGATATTTTATAGTTTTCTTTGTAGAGGTTTTACACATGTTTTGTTAGATTTATTCCTAGATTTTTTTTTTTTTTTTT
>NW_006921625.1:8363552-8365092 GCF_000298275.1 Orycteropus afer afer
GTGGTGTTTTGCAGATTCTACATTATTCTTTAGCATTGCATAGTATTCCATTGTGTGTATGTACCATAGTTTGGTTATCCATTCCTCACTTGATGCCTAGGTGTTTGTTTTTTGTAATGGTTATGCTTTTAAGATTCTGTTTTCTAATAGTTAATTGAATGTAGAAGTGCAACAGGTTTCTTCATACTGATCTTGTATTTAGTGACCTTGCTAAATCAACACATTAGTTTTCACATTTATTTATAGATTATTTTGGAAAAAAATATATACGTGTGTGAATATAAATATAGTAATGTCACATGCAAATAATAGTTTTATTTCTTCTATTCCATTCTTAGTATATTGTTTATTAAAATGCCATTTTAAAGACTCTTCAGTATGATGTTGAATAGAAATGATGAAGGCAGATACCTGTTGTAATATTGTCTATAGTAAGGGAAAGCTTCTACAGTTTCATCATTAAATATGTTAGCTGTAGGTTTTCACAGGTACTTTTTTTTTTTATCAGATTGATAAAGTTCCTTTCTATTTCTGGATAAGAGTTTTTAAACATAAATGGGTGTTAGTTTTTTTTTTTTTAAATGTATTTTATTGAAATATAATTTATGTACAGTGAAATACACAAAACTAAAGTGACATGGGTCAATGCATTTTTTTTTTTGCAGTGTTCCCTCCTCTCCCCTCCCACCCCTGACAACCAACAAAGAAAGTTTCTCTCCATATATAAACCTTTCCTTGACCCTTCACAACAATGAACTAATACTGTATTTGTCCTTCTGAGATTGACTTATTTCACTCAGCATAATGTTCTCCAAGTTCATCCATATTATGCGGTGTTTTGCAGACTCTACGTTATTCTTTAGCATTCCATTATGTATATGTACCATAGTTTGGTCATCCACTCTTCCACTGATGGGCATGTAGGTTATTTCCATATTTTAGCTATTGTAAATAATGCTGCGACGATCATGAGTGTGCGTATACCTGTTCCTGTCCTGGCTGTCACCTCTGTAGGATATATACCTAGTAATGGGGTTGCTGGGTCAAATGGTATCTCCAATTCCAGCTTTCTAAGGAATCGCCATACTGCTTTCCACGGTGTTTGTATCACTTCCCAGTCCCACCAGCAGTGCATGAGTGTCCCAATCTCTCCACATCCCCACCAGCATTTGTTATTTTCTGTCTTGTTGAACCTTGCTATCAGTGCTGGGGTGAGACGCTATCTCATTGCTGTTTTGATATGAATCTCTCTGATGGCCAATGACTGTGGGTGACTCTTCATGTATTAGCTAGTCATCTGAATATTCTCCCTGGTGAAGTGTCTATTCATATCTTCTGCCCAGTTTTCAATTGGATTGTTAATTCCTTTCATGTTGAGGCATTGGATTTTTCTATAAATCTTCAAGATAAGTCCCTTGCCAGATATGTAACTATTGGCAAATATGAATTTGTTGCTGTCATTTTTGTTACATGCTTTTTCGTCTTGTTAATTTCTTTGTTCCATATCATTTTGTATGCTGAGCTTATTTTGTTTATGAAT
>NW_006921625.1:8368392-8369303 GCF_000298275.1 Orycteropus afer afer
CACTTTAAATATCCAAAATGGCTACCACTTGTAAAGATTCAAAATGGCTGCATCCTTGGTCACTTTAAATATCCAAAATGGCTACCACTTGTAAACATTCAAAATGGCTGCACCCTTGGTCACTTTAAATATCCTAAATGGCTGCCGTGTGTAAACAAATAAAATGGCTGCGCCCTCCAGACAGCAGAAAGTCAGCAGCTCAGGTTGTCTCCCTCCTTGCTCTTTCCCTTCCTTGTCATAGGCCACCAGCGCAGTCGTCCCCACAGCCCTTGGTGACCAGGGCTGATCTTTAGGTCAATTCTCAGGTCCCAACACTACTTGGAAATATTCAAGCTGTTGGTCCTATCAGGGTAGCTGACACTCCGCAGGTCTGACCGTCTCTGTACTGTTTTGTTCAGGTTTTCCACTACTTGGTGCCTAATCCACTTCTGTATAGTTCCTTTCAAAGCCCAGGCTCCAGGATTATCTTCTGTATCTCTGTCAATTGGTTTTTCTTTTCTTTGTTAAATCTGCAAATTATAACATCAGCAAATTATGTGCTACAGCCTTGTATGTAGTACATATTACTAATGATAAGATGTCCAAAAAAACAGTTGTAAGTGCAGTTCATTGTAATGCGTACCCGTTGGAATTTGTTTTTCCCTGTAATTTGAGGCTGATGTTGTTCAGCATGTTTACATATACTTATTTGCCATCTTTGAATTCTACTTGGTGAGATTTTGTTTAAAGTCTTTTGCCTATTTAATTTTTTTTTCAAAATTTTTATTGTGATTTGGTTGAAAGTGTACAGACCAGATTTTCCATACAGCATTTCATACACATTTTGAGGTTGACTTCAGTTCCCCATGGTGTAATAGCTCTCTTCCCACTTCCACCCTGTAAGTTACCTCCTTCCTGTGTCCTTCCTTCCC
>NW_006921625.1:8369708-8375375 GCF_000298275.1 Orycteropus afer afer
AACAACAACATGGTCTTAGAGATCTCACCAGGTTCTATCAGACCAGCAAACCTGGTCTTTTTTATTATTTTGAGTTTTGTTCCACATTATTCTTCCACTCCATCCAGGATATCTGAGTGGTCGCCAAGTGATAGCTGGGCACCATCTAGTTCTTCTGGTTTCATGGTCACATAGACTGAGGATTGCATTGTCTGCCAGTCTGTTGGACTAATTGTTTCCATACATCTTTAGTTTTCTTCATTCTTCTTTGCTGTGGACGAGGAAAGACCCATTGGTGCATCATGGCCACTTGCAAGCTTTTAAGACCATAGTTGCTACTCACCAAAGTAGGATGTAGAACCATGTTTTTGTGTAGTATGTCATGCCAGTTGAGCTTGATGTCCTCTGGGACCATGGTCCCAAGCCCACAAGTCCAATAACTCATTCTTTCAGGTAGCTGGCTGCAGCCAAGAAGCCACTACAACCTTGCTAAATTAGGTTGTTTTTTCCTTACTGTTGATTTTTGGGAGTCCTTTATATATTCTGAATACAAGTCCTATTTATCTGGTATGTGACTGCATGTGGCTTTCTCTTGGTCTTTAAGTTTGTTTTTTTCATCTTCTTAATAGGATCTTTTGCAGAAAACAATTTGGATGAAGTCCACAATTTATTGAGGTTTTCATTTACATATGTGTTGTGCTTTTGGTGTCGTGTTTCAGAAAACTTTGCCTAATCTCAGGTCATGGAGATTTCTTCCTGTTCCCTGCCCCCATCCCCCCAAAAAAGTTTTATAGTTTTATTTTTCACACTTCGATCTGTGATCCATTTTGAATTGTATTTTGTATGAGGTGTGAGGTTTAAGTTGAGAATCTTTTTTTTTTTTTGCACAGCTGCCCAGTTGTTCCAACACTTTGTTGAAAAGACTGTCTGTTCTTTGACTTGCCTGTGTACCTTTGTCAAAAGTCCATTGGCTGTATTTGTGTGGGTCTGTTTTGGACTTTCTTTTGTTTCGTTGGTTTATCCTTTGCCAATACCATATTGTCATATTTAAGTTGTTGTTGTCGTTGTTATGTGTCGTCGAGTCGACCCCGACTCATAGCGACCCCTCCTTGGGTTTCCGAGGCAGTATCACTATTGCTAGAAATACGATTAATTCTTAGGCGTTAACCTTTTATCCTGCATTTAATTCTACAAGTTTTTTTTTTTTTTTGGTGGATTCCTTGGTATTTTCTATGTAAACAATCATGTTGTCTGTGAATGTGGACAGTTTTATTCATTTATTCACAATATGTTTACCTTTTATTTCTTTTTCTTGATTAATTACCCAGGATAGGACTTTGAGTACTGTGTCAAACAGGAGTAGTGAGAGTAGGTAGGTATCTTTGCCAAATTCCCGTTCTTAGAGGGAAAGCCTAAGCCTGGTGCTAATACTTTTCACCATGATGTTTGGTATTAGCTGTAGGGTTTTTGTAGCTACCCTTTATCAGGTTGAGGAAATTCCCTTTTCTTTCTAGGATGCATGCTGAATTTTGTCTTTTTTATTATTTTTGCGTCACTTTATATGATCATGAAGTTTCTTTTCTTTAGGCTGTTAACATCGTGGATTATGTTGATTGACTTGCAAATACTGCACCACCTTGCATGTCTGTTTGGTCACAGGGTAGTACTCCTTAGATATTGCTGAATCAGTTTGTTAATATGTTGTTGAGGACTTTTATATCTATCTGCATGAGGGATGTTGGTTTGTAGTTTTCCTTGTATTGTCTCTGATTAGTTTTGGTCTCAGGGCAGTACTGGCCTCAGCAAATGAGCTGGGAAGTGTTTCTTCTTTTATGTTTTGAAGATTGTGTAGAACTTGTGTTACTTACTATCTCTTGAAACGTTTGTTAGACTTTGCCAATAAAACTATCTAGTCTGGAGGTGATTTTTTTTTTTTTCTGTAAGTTAGTATGAATTCACTTTCTTTAATAATTAATGAACTCTTCTGGTTGTCTATTCCATTTGAGTGAGTTTGGGTAGTTTGTGGTTTTTGAGAAATTGCTCCATTTTGAATTGATGTGCATGGAGTTCTGTGCAGTATTCTCTTGTTTTCCATTAAATGTCTGTGGGGTCTGTAGTGACCCACCTCTCTTTGATTCCCAGTGTTTGTAATTTGTATCTTCTTTTTTCTTTATCTGTTGTGCTAGAGATTTATCTTTTCTAAGAACCAGCTTTTGTTTTCATTGATTTTGTCTATTTTCTGTTTTCAGTTTCATTGAGTTCTGTCTTTATTTTTGTTATTTCTTTCATACTTCTTTGTTGTTGTTCTTAGGTGCCATTGAGTCATTTCCAACTCATAGCAACTCTGTACACAACAGAACAAAATACTGCCTGCTCCCACACCATTCTCACAGTTGTTGCTGTGTTTGAGCCCATTGTTGCATACGTCTTGCTTTTAATTTCTTTTCCCTCTCTTTGTTTCGTTTCTTAAAGTGAAATCTTAGATTATTAATTTAAAGCTTTTCTTCTTTCCATTATAAATATTTAATACTATAAATGTGGTACATTTTCCTTTTAAGTGCTGCTGTTTGTTGTTGTTACGTGCTATCAAGTCATCTCCGACTCATAGCGACCCCTGCTTGCATTTCTAAGGCGATATCACTGTGAAAGTAGATTGCCCAACCTTCCTTCTGAGGAGTGGCTGGTAGGTTAATAGTCAAATGCTTTAGACACTATGCCACCCACGAATTTTGATGTTTTACTTTTACTTTCATTCAGTTAAAAATATTTTCTAATTTTTCATGAGATACCTTTTTGATCCATGGGTATTTAGAGTTATGTTGTTTAATTTCCAAGTGTTGGAGATTTTTCCGTTACCTTTCTGCTGTGGTATTGTTCATCTAATTCAATTATGGTTAGAGAACATACTTTGTATGATTTCAGTTCTTTTAAATTTGTTAAGGTTTGTTTTATGAACAGAATATGGTTTATCTTAGTGACTGTTTCATGTGCACCTGAAAAAAATGTGTGTTCTGGTCTGTAAATGTTAGTTCCAGCTGTGTGATGACGGTGTTCAGTTCTTCTGTATGTATCCTTACTGCTCCTCTGTCAGTTATTGAGAGAGGAGTTCTGAACTGTCCAACTATAACTGAGGATTTGTCTATTTTTCCTTATAGAGAATGAAAAGGAATTTTTGCCTCATAAATTTTGAAGCTCAGTTATTAGGTGCATACATATTTACAATTGTAATTTGAAATTTTTTGGTGTGAATTGACTCTTTTATTATTGTATAACATGCCTTTTTATCTCTGGTAATTTTTCTTTGCTTTGAACTTTACTTTGACTGATGTTTATAATAAAGCCCCTTGAGCTTTCTTTTCTTTTTTTAAATTATAATGTAATTTACCTGCTATAAAAGTCACCCTTTGAAAGTATACAATTCATGGCTTTCAGTATATTCACAGAGTTGTGTAGCATTCACCAATATCTTAATTCTAGAATTTTATCACTCTCCCCCCAAAATCCCCATATGCATTAGCAGTTGCTCCTCCTTCCGCTCTTTAGGCTCCAACAAGCACCAGTCTGCTTTCTGTCTCTATGGATTTGCCTGTTCTGGATGTTTCCTAGAAATGAAGGATTTACTGTGATGCTATCTGGCGTTTTCATTTACTGTGATGCTGTCATTGTTCATCCACATTGTAGTATGTATCAGTACTTCATTCTTTTTCATGGATGAATAATATTCTGTTATATGGATATACAAGGGAGCTCTGGTAGCATAGTGGCTAAGGCACTTGACTGCTTACCAGAAGCCTGGCGGTTCAAACCCACCAGCCACTCCTCGGAAGGAAGGTTGGGCAATCCTACTTCTGTAGTGATACTGCCTCGGAAACCCAAGGAGGGGTTGCTGTGAGTCAAGGATGACTCGACGGCACATAACAACAACAACAACATGGATATACAATACATTTTGTTTATCCATTCTTTGAGTGATAGATATTTAGGTTTTTTTTACCTTTTAGTTATTACGATGCTATGAACGTTCACTTGTGTGCAAGTTTTTGTGAAGATACATGTTTTCATATGTCATCTTTTAATTCCTGAATGATATTTTTGGTAGTTAGAGAATTCTGTTGTTATTGTTAGGTGCCGTCGAGTCATCTCTGACTCATAGGGACCTTATGTACAACAAAAAAAACACTGCCCAATCTTGTGCCAGCCTCACTATCCCTACTATACTTGAGCCCATTGCTGCAGCTACTGTGTCTATCCATCTCATTGAGGGCCTTCCCCTCTTTCGTCAACCCTACACTTTACCAAGCATGACATCCTTCCCCAGAGAATGGTCCCTTCTGACATGACCAAAAGAGTTGAGATGAAGTCTGGCCATTTGTGCTTCCAAAGAGCAATTCTGGCTACCCTTCTTCCAGGACAGATTTGTTAGTCCTTTTAGCAGTCCATAGTACTGTCAGCATTCTTTGCCAACACCACAACTCAAAAGCATCAACTCTTCTTCGATCTTACTTATTCATTGTCCAGCTGTCAAATGCACATGAGGCAATTGAAAACATCATGGCTTGGGTTAGGCACATCCTGGTCTTCAAGGAGATGGCTTTGCTCTTCAGTGCTTGAAAGAGGTCTTTTGCAGTAGATTTCCCCAATGCACATCTTTAGATTTCTTGACTGGTGCTTGCATTGGTGTTGATTGTAGAACCAAGTAATATGAAATCTTTGACAATTTCAATCTTTTCTCCATCTATCGTGATGCTGCTTATTGGTCCAGTTGTGAGGATTTTTGTTTTCTTTATGTTGAGCTGTAATCCATACTGTAGACTGTTGTCTTTAATTTTCATCAGTAAGTGCACTAAGTCATCCTCACTTTCAGCAAGCAAAGCTGTGTCATCAACGTATTGCAGGTTGTTAATAAGCCTTCTTCCAACCTGATGCCACGTTCTTCATATAGTCCAGCTTCTTGGATTATTTGCTCAGCGTACAAGTTGAGTAAGTAGGGTGAAAGGATACAACCCTGATGCACTCCCTTCCTGATTTTAAATCATGCAGTATCCCTTTATTATGTTTGAACAATAGCCTCCTGTTCTATGTACAGGTTCCTCACGAGTACAATTAAGTGTTCTGAAATTTCCATTCTTTTCAAAGTTATCCGTAATTTGTCATGATCTACACAATTGAATGCCTTTGCATGGTCAATAAAACACAAGTAAACATCTTTCTGGTATTCTTTGCTTTGAGCCAAGATCCATCTGACATCAGCTATGATAGCCCTCATTTTGCATCCTCTTCTGAATCCAGCTTGCATTTCTGGAAGTTCTCTGTCAATATATTGCTGCAACCATTTTTGAATTACCTTCAGTAAGATTCTACTTATGTGTGATATCAGTGATATTGTTCGATAATTTCCACATTCTGTGGGATCACCTTTCTTTGGAATGGGTAAAAAAATGGATCTCTTCCAGTCAGTTGGCCAGGTAGCTGTCTTCCAAATCTCTTGGCATAGCTGAGTGAGTGCCTCCAGTGGGGCATCCGTTTGTTGAAACATCCTAATGGGTATTCCATCAATTCCTGGAGCCTTGTTTTTTGCCAATTCCTTCAGTGGAGCTTTGACTTCTTCCTTCATTACCATTGGTTCTTGATCATATGCCACCTCCTGAAATGGATGATCATCTACCAGTTCTTTTTGGTATAGTGACT
>NW_006921625.1:8376035-8401081 GCF_000298275.1 Orycteropus afer afer
GGTGTGGGTTCAATTCCAGACCTGAAGGGCAGCTAGGGGCCATAGTCTCAGTGGTTCCACCAGGCTTTATCGGACCAGCAAACCTGTTCCCCTCCCTATTTTTCCCCAAATGATTTTGAGTTTTGTTCCACATTGTTCTCCCTCTCTATCCAGCATCTTCTACATAGATCCCTCTCCAAGTGGTTGACAGTGGTAGCCGGGGACCACCTCCTTCTTCTGGTCTCATAGTCGTACAGACTGTGTATCGCATGGTGTACCAGTTGTGAGAACTAATTGTTTCCATTTGGAGAACTTCTTGGATGACAAGGGACTTTTTGATTTTTTACACTATTCCCCTAAAAGGTGAGTTTGGGATAGGCTCACTGATAGGTTTAAAGAATTTCTTAGGGTAATAGTCTCAGAGGGTCCTCTGTTCTCTACTGTTGCAGTTTGTCTGGATTTTCTTTCTTTTTTAATAAAAGTTAGGATTCTGCTGTATGTTTTTCTTCCATTCCATCCAGGACTAACTCTTGTGACCCTGGTCAGTGTTGGTAGCTGAGCACCAAACTAGTTCTTCTGGATTCAGGGTAGATGAGTTTGTGGCTCTTGTAGATTTGTTTTTTTGTTCTTTTGGTGACCTTCTTATTGTTTTGGTCTTGGTGAATTGAGACCTGTAGTTGTGTCTTAAATGGCTGCTTACAAGCTTTTAAGACCCCAGACACTACTTACTTCACTATGATGCAGATCATGATATTTGTGAACTGTTCCATTTAACTAAGTTGCCCCATGAAACTATGGTCCTAAACCTTCAAACCCAGAAAACCAATTGTGGAAGGTGTTTGGTTAAGTCTGAAGAATCCTTATCAGTGTCATCAATAAATATATGTGCCTGCATCTACATACTTATTTGCATGTACCTATAGATACTTCTGGAGCTCTGGTGATGTAGTGTGTAAGACACTTGGCTTAACCAGGAGGTCAGTGGTTTAAACCCACCAGCTGCTCCATGGGAGGAAGATGAAGCAGTCTACTTCTGTAAAGATTTACAGCGTTGGAAACCCTATGGGGTTTGCTATGAGTTGGAATCTGCTTGATGGCAGTGGGTATTTAAATAGATGCTTCTGTCTGTTTCGCTTATGTACTGCATCTATACCTACCCATATGCCATTTTGCCTCTGCCCACCTGTGTGTGCTCACACACTAATTATTACTTTATTGTGCTGCTCACTGCATCCACAGTCAGTGCTCCTCTTCCCATCACCAGAATTAGCTCTTCCCCCCACGTTTTGTTTGTTTCTAACCTAACCTGACCTATTGCCGTCGAGTTATCTCCGACTCATAGCGACCGCTCCTTGGGTTTCTAAGGCAGTATCTCTATGACGTAGATTGCCCAACCTTCTTTCTGAGGAGTGGCTGGTGGGTTTGAACAACTGGCCTTCTGGTTAGCAGTCGCATGCCTTAGGCACTATGCCACCAGAGCCCCTGTTTGTTTCTAGACAAGTAAATTTAGTAGATGGAGTTTTATGTTTGCATATGGGACACATGATGTTTGGTTGTCCGCCTTTTTTGTGACGTTAGGAGCCACTGATGATCATTGCTTGTATACATATACATTTTCATTGATTACCTTCGTTTTTGATGAATATTTTGCTAGGTATATAATTTTAGATTGACTGTTTTCTTTCACTGTCTTCTGGCTTTCCATTGTTTATAACTTACTGTGAGCTGTTAGCCTTATTGTTGATCTTTTGAAAGGAATACATCCTCTGCGCATGCCCTCGTTCCCAGGCCCTGGATGCTCTCGAGATTGTTCTGTGTTTCATTTAGATACGTGTTTATGTTCTGTGATGTGCCTCCGTGTGGCCGTATGTGGTGCTTCTTCCATCTGTGGCGTAGGCCCTTTGTCAGTACAGGTATCCCCCGCTTTTAGAAAGCTTGCTTCATGCCATTTCACTTTTACAAAAAACAAAACAAAAAAGCAAACTTACTGCCATTGAGTTGATTCTGACTCATAGTGACCCCCTTTGGGTTTTGGAGGCAGTAAATCTGTACAGAAGTAGATTGCCTCATTTTCCTTCCATAGAGCTGCTCGTTAGGTTTGAACCACCAGTCTTCTGGTTAGCAGTCAAATGCCTTAGACACTATGCCACCAGAGCTCCTTACATTAATACCTGTTTTTGCGAATTGACGAAAATCCAAAGAGGATTTTTGCTTTTACTAAACAAAAAAAGGCAAAAGTGAAATTAGTGTTCAGTGTATGCAACAGTGAACTGTTACAGAGGCAGCGTGCATCCTGAGCAGTGAGAGTGGTGTCTCTAAACCCTGTTCCCAGGAGCCACCCTCACCCTCACAGCATTAAGCCGCCATAACTTTGTCTGTGAACACTATATAGTAATGTTATTTTTGGTGTTATGAGTTATTTGATATGATTTGGTTAAGTTATTTTTTGTGTCTGAGAATGCTTAGAAGCATTTTGCATGTAAACTATTGATAATTACTTACTCATACCATTTCAGCTTATGAAAGGTTCCATTAGGAATGCTGTGCTTTCAGAGAGCGGGGAAGACCTGTATGGGAAAATTCTCTGCCATGAGCTTTTCTCTTCTGTGTTATTCTCTGTCCCTCTCCTCCTCAGATTCTTAGTATATGTATATCTTTTACTTTGTATCATACTGTCTTTTATGCTCTTTCCTGTTTTAAAGTTTTCATCCTTTTGTCCTTTGTGGTTAACTAGGACATTTTCTTTTGACCTTTTCTCCAACTCTCTGATTCTTTCTTTTCTTTTCTTTTCTTTGCTGTGTCTAATCTGCTATTAAACTTGTCCCTTAATTTTCTTAAGTATTGCTTATTTCAGTTCTGTTACTAATTTGCTTCTTTGTTACAGTCTTCAGTTCTCTGCCAGAATTCTCCAACTTGTCCTTTATTTCAGTTATTTCAGAATCTGTTCTTGATAATTCCTTTATCTGGATCTCCTGTGGGTCTGTTTCTAATGCCAGTTTTCCCTGCCTTCGTTTTTGGTCACTTACTGCTTTCCTGAGTGCTTGCTTGTTTTTTACTGATGACCTGAAATTGAATGTGAGTGTGTCAGAGATAGTTTGAGGCTCTGATGATTGTTCTAGAGAAGTTTTTGTATATTGTACAAAATGCATAAAAGAATAAACAGGCATGGGAGAAGAGGGAACTAGTAAGAGTCCATTAAGAGAATCATCCTGGTTTCTAGGTCTGATAGAGAAGGGATTGAGGGAAAACTGGGAGAAAATGAAGATCTACTAGAATAGGGGGTAAGACAGCTCTCTAATGGATGAGGTTGGGATAGATGGATAACTAAGTAGTAGACAGGTAGATATCAGACCTGAAAATTAAAAAGGGAAATATTCCGAGTGGGCAGAGTACCTTATGGAAAATCATTGATACAGTTATTACTTGGGTTTAGATTAGAAATCAGTCAGTTAGGGTTGAAATTCTGAATAACTTCATGGGTAGTGTGGGACTAGGTTAAGTTTTGAAAGAAGTAACCATTTAGTAAATAGTGAGGAACAGAGAGAACATTTTAAGATATATGATAATTTGTAACTTCTTCAGTTCTTCCAGTGTCCTTTGAAGTTACTTTTGGCCTGATTGGTCTAAAAGCATCAGCATGGTCAGGGGAGGGATGAAGGCCAGAAGCTACCATGATTCCACACACCCTAAATGTGTTCCTACAGCTAGGATAGAGGGGTCATCTCAAAACTCCTAAGTTCAAAGAGCTTTCTGTAACTCTTTGGAGATACTAGTACCTATCCAGCCTACCTCACAGGATTTTTGTAAAGATCAAATGAAATGTATGAAATGTTTCAAAACCCAAAAAGTACTGTTCACATAACTGTTGGAAAATTGCATAATTTATATTTACACTGAAGGAAAAATTTTATCAAGAATTTACTACATATGCCTATAATATAATCATGTAACTTAATTGTATTCAGTAAAATTCACGACAAGTTTCTATGTGAGTTGGAGTGTGAACTTTGTGCGATATTTTCTGCCTGAGGGCTTGTGCATGTATTTTCACAATCTTTGAGAAAATGAATTTCCTTTGAAAAAAAATCAAATATTATAAAAGCAAATGAATTGCCATATTTTATTAATTTAAACTTTTGATTTCTATTAAGAGCCTGTGATAAAATTTAAATGCTGTAGATTATTGGGTAGTATATATCAGTTGATTTAATACAAAAATAAAACAACTCAAGCCCTAAAGGACTATTACAATTTGTAGGCAAAAATTATATCAAAAATTTATTTAAACTGAAGAATAAAGTTATTTTTCTGTCTTTAGGCAAAATGTGGTTTCTCTAATATTACCGGAATCGATTACTCTCCTTCTGCAATACAGCTTTCTGGAAGTATTATAGAAAAAGAAGGGTTCTCTCACATTAAGTTGAAGGTAACTATTTTATAATTATTACTACTACTATTATTTTTCAGTAGAAGTTATAGTTCCTAAAGTATATTAATTGGTTGACATCTTTTGAACACATGTAAATTAAGGATAAGTCAGAGGTAATCCAAATTGAAACATTTTTCAGTAACTGTATTAGAATGTTTAGTCTGGTCAGTTTTGGGGGAAGTTACTTTCTCTTCTGTTGGTGGGTGTGTGCTCTCCTTCTCTCCCTCCCTCTTTTCCCCCTCCCTCTGTCTTCTCTCCCTCCCTCCTCATCCTTCCCTCCTCCCTCCCCTGTCTTCTCTCTTTCCCTCCCTCCTTCCCTCCTCCTCTTCTCCTTTCCCCCTTTCCTTCTCTACTTCCTCTTCTCTCTCTCTCTCTCTCACTCTTCCCCTCATTGCTTGTACACACACACAGATAGTACCTAACTAGGGATAAAAAGTTGTAAAAGCACAGGGTGGTGTATAACACTACCAAAGATTACTTAGTTTCTTCCTGTATCCTTATATCTGTGAGGAGATGATGACTCTCAGACTTCTATTTCTAGCTCAGGGCTATTTTTCTACAGTTCCACTGGGACACCACCTCATAGTCTCTCAACTTAATCTGTCCAAAGCGAAACTCTTGATTTCCATCTCAAGTCTGGTTTCTTCTACTCTTTCCTGTTTCTGTAAATGACACTGCCATTCACTCTCCAAAACTCAGCGAGCATCCTTGATTCTTCTCTTTTGTTTAAATCCTATATCCAGTTCTATTGGGTTTTTAATTGTGGTAAATGTAAGTGTAACAAAACATTTGCAGTTTTAAATCTTCATGTGTACGATTCAGTGGCATTAATTATGTCCATCGTGTTGCTCAACCATCACTCCTAACCGTTCCCAGATTTTTCTCTCATCCTTAACAGGAGCTCAGTTCTGTTGGTTTTTATCTTTAAAGCATATCAGGAAAGTGATCATTCCTTGGTATTTGCACTGCTGCTTCCCATGACCATGCCACCAACATCTCTGGTCTGGACTACCACAGTAGCCTTTGGATTGGCCTCCCTGCTTCCACTCTGCAGCACCCCTCCCCCGCCCACCCCCAGCCCCTAGTCCACTTATCAGTGGGCAGCCAGAGCAATCCGTTAAAATGAAAATCAGATTGTGTCCCATCCCCCCATCCCTGCTCATGCTTCTCCAGTGGCTTACCCATTGCACTCGAAGTAGAATCTGTACTCCCACCCAAGCCTGGCAGATTCTTCTTCATTTGTTATCTCTTTCTCCCCAATAGTCCAGTCACACTGTCCTTTCTGATCGCTGTTAAACCTGGTGTCCTCTGCCTAAAGTAGCCTGACCCCAGGTATTGGCTTGATTGGGTCACTGTCCGTATCATCAAGATCTTAGTCAGATACCACCTTCTTAGAGAGGCATTTCCTGACCACCTTCCAAAACATTTCTCTCCCCAGTCACTCTGTCTTAATGACTCTGGTTTTATTTTTATTTTCTTTATAGCACTTTATCTGAAATTTTTCCTTTAGCTTATTACTGTGTGTCTCTCCACTTACAGAGTATAAGGCATATTCTCAAATGAGGGCTTTCTCCGTTTTGTTTACTCTTGTTGTTAGTGTGTTGAGTTGGTTCTGACTCGTAGTGAC
Organism: Orycteropus afer afer; assembly: GCF_000298275.1. Lineage (NCBI taxonomy): Eukaryota > Metazoa > Chordata > Mammalia > Tubulidentata > Orycteropodidae > Orycteropus > Orycteropus afer. Next base: position 8,382,071 of record NW_006921625.1, read on the forward strand.
CCTGCGTACAACAGAACGAAGCGCTGCCCAGTCCTGCGCCATCCTCACAGAGTTGTTGCCATGTTTGAGCCCATTGCTGCAGGCACTGTGTCAGTCCATTTCTCCGAGGGCCTCTTACAGGCTTGTAGTCCCAGTGCCTGGAAAGTACCTGCACGTGATAGGTCCTCCAGCAGCACTTGTGGGATAAATGCGTGCCATTACACAGGTGTTTGGAGGAAGCTTCTCCAGAGCCAGCTCTTCAGAGCAGTAGTGTCATTATTTTGCTTCAAATAGAATGAATACTTCAGATAAAAAGGAGGGAGGAGAAATCTATCTGCAAATGAAAATAAACATACAAGTCACATTTTAAAGTCAGATAAGATTTTTAGATTATATACTATTTAGATTAAATTTTATGAATAATCATGAGCTGATTGCTTAATTTTTTCAGAATTAAGTTTATTGGCAAATCAGAATGACTATGTTACAAAACTGAGGCAAATCACTGTTTCTGATGCTTATGTATCACAAAGTTATTGGAAATCTAAAATTGGTATTTAATTTCTTAAGCTTTAAGGCAGTCACTAGATTCATTAGTAACATTGTAAGCTGTTGAGTCCAGGCAAAGGAACTTCTGATTTCCTGTGTTTACTTTAGTCCATGCAAATAGTGATATAACATACAACTCTCATTTCACATGACCTATTTGAGTCCAGATATATCTTGTCATTTTGAAGAATATGCTGAAATCACTGCTTTTTGACAGAAATGGTCTTTTCACAGCCAGCTTGTGAACTTCCTGATGTCCTGGTTCTGTTAGGCAGCATGCCTGGCTCTGATCTTGTTTCCAAGATTACAGGGATTGGAAATGTCCAGGAAACACTACCACTCTCTCTCACTAAGCTTAGCTTTAATGATCTTGGAATAAAACACATATAAGTTAGCTATAACGTTGAAAATACGTTTATTATATATAGTGTCATTATAATGAGTATATCCCCTATCTATAACCTCTTATAGGTTGTCATTTCAGTTCTGTAAAGATTGTGTGTTAATTGTTCTCACATAGATACTGATTTTTAATATAGGTAGAAGACTTTTTGAATCTTTCCACAAAGCTGTCTGGATTTCATATTTGTATTGACAAAGGGACTTTTGATGCCATAAGCCTTAGTCCTGACAATGCAGCTGAGAAGAGGAAGCAGTATGTGAAGTCTCTCTCCAGGGTGTTGAGAGCAAAAGGCTTTTTTCTAATAACCTCGTGTAATTGGACCAAGGAGGAGTTGCTAAATGAATTCAGTGAAGGTAAATGGTTGTATGTTGTTCAAACGTGTGCTTCCCTTATGCTTAATGCAGTTGAATAGTTGTTTTCTTTTCTTTGAGATGTGGTTCACGTTTCTATTTGTGGGAATTGCTTGCTTTTCTTCTCGGTGAATGACTTTGGTAGTACGTTTAACTGTATACAGAGCACAAAAGAATAACATTGGTTGAGATCCAGGTTCCTTTTAACGTTTTTCCAAGAAGTCCTTGCAGTAAGTACTAAAATTTATGAGCCTGCAAAAATTATGTTCTTTATTTAAGCTATAAAACCCAAACCCGTTGCTGTCAAGTCAATTCTAGCTCATAGCGACCCTGTAGGACAGAGTTTAACTGCCTCATAGGATTTCCAAGGCTGTAATCTTTATGGAAGAAGACTGCTTCAGCTTTCTCCCACAGAGCTGCTTGGAGTTTGAACTGCCAACCTTGTGGTTAGCAGCTGAGTGCTTAACCAGGGTGCCACTGGGGCTCCTTATTTAACATCGAGTTGATTCTGACTCATAACAAGCGTATAGGAGAGAGCAGAACTGCGTTGTAGAGCATCCGAGGCTGTAAATCTAGGGAAGCAGACTGCCTCACCTTTCTCCCACACATTGGCTGGTGGGTTCAAAGTGCTGACCTTTTGGTTAGCAGCCAATTGCTTTAACCATTGTGCCACCAGAGCTCCTTATTTATAACCTATTGTTTAGAGAATCAAAGGAAAAAGGCACATGTATCATGCTCTGACTTCATGTGCTAATCACTGGCAAATCTGCAATAATGCAAATGAAAGTATTTTTTTTAAAGGCTTCCATAAGGAGAATTTTGATTTTATAGAAAGTTTTTATGTCTTATTTCATTTAGGTATTTAGGATTTGTCTTGTTGTTTTCACTGCCTTTGAGTAGATTCTGACTCATAGAGATCCCCATAGGGTTTCCAAGGGTTTAAATTTTTTTTTTTTTTTAATTTGTTTTATGATTTGGGTGAAAGTTTACAGAGCAAATTCACTTTCCATATAGCAGCTCACATACACTTTGTCTCATGACATTGACTGCAATTTCCTACAATGCAACAGCTCTCCTCCCACTTCCTCCCCATAGTTAACCTGTTTCACGGGTTTAAATTTTTACTGAGGCCAACTGTCTCATCTTTGTTCTGCAGGGCCGCTGCCAGGTTCTAACTGCCAACCTTTTGGTTAGCAGCTGAATGCTGTACCCATTGCCCCACCAGAGCCCATTTCAGTACACTGAGAGCAATCATTTTTAACATTGCATAGAAACACGTAGGGAATTGATGGTGTGGGTAGTCCCAGATTTATGATTATTTGAGTTAGGATAAACTACACTTAAGATGAGCTGTCTTTTTTTTTTGTATGTCTTATTGTTAGTAATATGTACTACATACAGTCTTTCAGCATGTAATTTCCTAACGTTACCATTCTCAGATACAATGTGTTCAACTCCCAAAGACAAAGATTAGATTGATAAAGATACTGATAATAAAAAACAATAGTATTGAAGACTTAAAACAAAAAGGTATTCAGCTTACATCAAACTAGCTTGGGATAGAGTGGTCGGTCAGTGGAATGGAGCTCCGTGGTGGGTTGAGGACTGCCTGGAGAAGGCACCCCCTGTGAATCCCCGAGGAAAGCTGCTCTGCCTTTTCAAGATTTTTGGTACTGAGGCAGGAGCTTTTTTTTTTTTGGCCTGTTAGCGAAATGTAGTTAGTGTTACGTCTACTAAGTGGGAGTATTGGGAGAATTGAGAATCTAGAATCCATATACAAAATATTTTGAGTTCTTTGGAAGATTGTGCCTTGCATGTTTAAAGAATGTGTTATTGGCCAGTTTATTCATTCCTACATAGACTTTTCTGGGAATATCTCTAATGTGGTGTTGCTGCTTTTTTCCTTTGAATCCCTTTCAGATTGTTAGTCATTTTTCTTTTTAATGGTACCATTTAAATAATTTTATTGTGGTGAACTATATATAAATATGTAAATATATAGAAAACCTTTGCCATTTCAAACATTTTTTTATGCTGTACAATTCCATGACAGCAGTAATGTTAATTATGTTTACCATGCTGTACAATCATCAACATTTTTTATTAAATATTTTTAAGAATAGGGGGAATTTTTAGGACTGAGTATGAAATCTATAACATGGTACTGACTATCTTGTGAAAATTTGAAGCTCCCTTGCCGTCCACTAATGGGAAGTGAATTACCTCTAGAGAGCTGTGTACTGTGTATTGCTCTTTCTGGTGTACTGTTATTTACTGCGTGCTCCTTGTCTAAAGTGAGTTTTCTTTCTGGTAATAAGGGAACAGGCAGTAGGAGGGAGAATGCTTACCACATGTCCTGTTGTGAGAAGTCAGCAGCTTTGGTGGGTTATATAACGTAAAACTTGACGTGTCGAAGACCTGAAATGTGAGCTCGTGGCTTTGTTACCATTGCCTCTGGAAAACCTGAATTATATGTGACTTATTATCTTTTATTTCATGCCATTAATTTTACTATCTTCCATGTTAAATTTGTTTCCTCTAGAACTGTTGAGGCCACATATAGTCGTCTTTCCTTCATCCTGAAGCTGACAGTTTTAATAAATGCTCCAACTTACCCTGTGTAGGGCAAGTGCCTTTCCTAGTGTTTAAATACAGGTGTTCTCTTTTACCCCTGGAGCCACCAGACAAAAACATGTTTGTCTTGCTTTGATAATGAGGAACAGACTTGAGTCTAGTACACCCAAACCAAATGCACTGCCCTAAAGATGGGTTCCTACTCATAGCAGCCCTGTGGGACAGAGAACTGTGCCAGAGGGTTTCCAAGGCTGTAAATCTTTATGGAAGCAGAGTGGTGGAGTTGAACTGCCAACCTTTTGGCTAGCGGCTGAGTGCTTTAACCTCTGTACCACCAGAGCCCCTTTAGCCTGGTATAGAGTGCTAAAAAACGTGTCAGTGTCTGAGAACTATTGAGTAAAAGTGTAACTTAGGTTCAGTTTTAGAGTGTACTACAGAATAGAGGTCAAATGTTACTGGGAAATGTGAAAGAAGTAATTGTATTCCACTGCAAACATGTTTGATCTCTTAGAAAATGGTGTCTGGAAGTAGACATGGGACAGCACACAAGACCACGCTTCGCTGCTGCAGTCTTGTCATTCGCTTCTTTGGTCGGGGTGGCGTCTGTGTTTCCTTTCACCTGGTTCACCATCTTTTCAAGTTCTTTGCGTCTTTCCCTAGGTGAAACATAAATAATACATACAGTTGTTGAAATAGACCTTGCCTTTTCTCTCTATAGCTGTATTTACAGAAACACTTGGCCTTGCCATATGTTTTGGTACCCATGACTTAAATCAGATGCCGGACAGTACGGTGTTCTCATTTGATGTGCAAAGGACTTGACTTTATTACAACGACTGTAATAAAAAAACCAAAACTTACTACAAAAGTAAAGATTCATTATGACAAAAATAGAAAACTGTCAGTCACTCCAAGCAGAAATATGTAGATTAAAGTTACTAAAATCATTATCTGTTGCTGGCTGACAAGCACTGTTACTATTTTGGAGTGTTATCCATCAAGATGCAATAACCTCATTCTATAGGGTTGGCCCACAGAGTTAAAAAATTGATTAGTTCTGGAAGTTTCACACAAATAGCTCCATTTTCTCTTGAAAATTTTTATTATGAAATATTTCCGGCATATGTGAAAGCACGCAGGACGAATAGGAGTGGGTGTCTGTGGACCTACCACAGGGGTCCCATTGTCCAGTGTCTACATGTATCATTCTGTTTAGAAGGCCTTCTAACAAATCAGTTTTTAATTAGAATTTTAATATTTGGTTGTTTAGATTTGATTAAGAATATTAGACTGTAATGAAACAAAGTATAAAAGACAAGTTGATACAGTAATATGTATGTACTTTTTACCATTTTTTTTTTCTGTTCACAAGACGTATTGGAGCTCATGGTATTGAAACGTAGAAATTACAGGACCCCCTTATCCCCCCAGAAAAAAAATCTCCCCAGACTAATAATCGGTCACTAAGGGAAAAAAATCCATGGTTAAATTAACATTTTAATGAGTGACCTTCCAGCCTTACTTGTTTCAAAAAACAGTCTTATTTATTGATAGTTTAGGAAAATTTTACATCATCGGATTTTGGTCTTTACAAAATCAGTGTGGGCTGTTTAGGGGCACTGTTACATGTTTGCAAAGAAACTTGAAGGTCCTGATTAAGGTAACTTGCCTCAGGTATCTCTCACCTAGTAACTGATAGAGCTGGGACATTATTTCCAGGATTCTTGATTCTAAGTTAATTTTTTTAAAAACTACACTTTGCTGCTTTGAAAGTTATCAGTTCCTTGTTGTCCCATCTCCTTCACCTTAGCTTGCTTTATGTCTTTTTTTTTTTTAATTGTGGCTTGAGTGAAAGTTTACTCATTTTATATCTTGGCCTTTGTTTCCAAATTCATTTTTATTTCCAAGTTACTTAGCTTGTCTGTATTAAGTGTTCTCATGTGTGATGTGGATTGAGTTACTATGTACAACGCCTAGTCCTTGCTGAGGGCTCAGAGCAGATAGCTGCTTCTATAGCTGGGCAGCCGAGGTAGGTGAAAGGAGATGCTTAAGTTGAAGGGATAATAAACAGGAAGTGCATGAGGTGGGGGCTGGATGGAGGGCTGCTTCTCTGCAGTCTGTTTTTGGTTTTGTTTGTACCTTGTTCACTTTCAGAGGGTTTTGGTATATGCATGTATGCTATACTCAGCATAGTTAAAAAATCATAAAATGAAATTCGGTTGCAATTTGGAGTTTGGAATTATGATTTTGTAAAGGGTTTGAAAGTACAGTGTTAATGCAAACTTCTCTTAGCTGTGGGATGCACTCCCTAATAGAAGTCTTTATTTTGTCCAACAGGATTTGAACTGTGTGAAGAACTGCCCACGCCAAAATTCAGCTTTGGTGGCAGATCTGGAAACAGTGTGGCCGCGTTGGTTTTCCAAAAAACATGAGACTTCTCTTTGGACGGTTCAGTTAGCTCTCTCAAGAAGCTGCACATCACAGTAAACCTGACCCAGAAAATGCCAGTGCAAATAAGTGCTTAGTAAGTACTCACTGTGCACCTGGTGGAGGAGGGAATGGGGTATCAGAAATCGGGAACATGGGAGTGGGGTTTAGAGATGAGCCAGCAGAACATTTAACTCTTTCGTGTTTGAAATGTCAGTAGTTTCCTTTGTGATTAAAAAAACAACAACTTGTAATTGCAGAATACTTAAAAACCTTAAAACAGTAAATGAATTTATAGAAAGCATGGATTCTTGATTTTTGTGCCTTAGTGAAGATGAATTTAGTTATTTATAAAGACTTGACCAAATGATTGCAGGGCCAGAATAAGTCACAAAACAACTTTCTTAGTATTTCATTAGACTGTTTCTGAAATAGAATAAGAAATACTGTTTTGGATTAAATATTGGTAATGGTGGTTGTTTTAAAAATTACCGAACAGTTGGGAAAACCCCCTGGCCTTCACCTCATTAAGCAAAATCAAAGAAACACACAAGTTGATCAAGAAATACTTACTAGGTCCGTATTGTGTGAGTCATGGTCCTCTGTACCCTATGAGGGATAAATAGAAGTAGGAGGACAAAGGACTAGCAGATATTATACATGCTGTCATGCTGTTAGGTTGTATTATTTTATCAAATCATCAAATCCTTCTGGTATCTTCTTGAGGTCTGTATTACATATTCCTGTTCTACATGTAAGAAAAGTGAGGCTGAGAGAAATGAAGTTATTTGTACAAGGTCAAACAGCTAGTTTAGGATTGAGCCAAGATTCCCATCTGAATCTCTTTGGCTCTAAAACCTATAGCATAATCTGCCCCTGAGATACTGTTTCTGCCTTGCTGGCATTTACAGTTCAGTTGGGTATCTCTAGGTCTGGTGCCTAAAATACCCGATTTAGAGAAGTCAAGAGCTTTGTTAGTGACAGTGTTGCTCTGTCAGCCAACTCAGTCTCATGTGATCCTTCATGGCTTTTTACCTTCTCCCCACTTGTCTTAAAAGACTTACCTATACCAGACAATGAAGAACTGATTATATTGGTCTCCCAGGAAAACATGGTGGAAGTTCTAGAAGCCCTCAGGGATGGGAACGAAGCTGTTCTAATGAGGAGCTAATTAGCAGTAGAAGCAGTTTGTTTATTAACATTTGTGAAAAGATAAGGTTTATTAATACTTAATATTACCTTGCATTTGGGCTAATATCTTAATATTGGAATCATAATATGAGCTTTAAAAGAAAGTGATATGATTTTTTATGGTTTTCAGCTTCTTGGGACTCTTGGGGTTATATAGTCATACTAACAGCATTTTCTTTTATTTGGCAAATGTTACTCTAGTAATGACTAAGTCTAGCATTACAGCCTTTTTTTTCCTTCCACCCTGTTTGCCTTCTTATTTTGTGGGTGGAGTGGGCATCTTTGATACAGATCAGGGCTGATAACCTCCCATTAAGATCCCTGCTCACTCGTGTAAGAAGCTGAAGATGGAATACCTTTACATGAACTTCCAACAGAAATGACATTATTTAAAAAGCTTTTATTTTCAACATATGAAAAGTGAATTACTTCAAAATAAAAGCAGTTTCAACTTTTACAAAATCATGTTGATTTCACAAATTAGACACGGACTCTTAAACCATGAAAACTGAGCTGTGTGATTTATTGAGAGCTGATCTTTGTTGTTTTTTCCCAGTAATATCTTTGACTTCAGATTAGGCCTTCTGTGCAAATAGATGGAGACATTGGGTTTGACTCGCAGATAGTGGGTTGGGAGCCTTTGTTGGAAAGCTCCTTGAGTCACTGTTGTGGCGCGTGTTTGTTCCGTTTAAAGACGAAGGCTTGTTTTTTTGTTTTGAATCATGGAGCTGTTGATAAGCTGAGGAAAAGGGAGTTGTCATCTCTTTTTATCAGCTTAGTCCTGTTGGTAGCTAACCTCTTAGGAGTTGCAATTAGAACAAATGGAAGAATTTTAATATTTGCAACTAATACCACGGTGTTAAAAACCAGGCCAGCAAAGATCCCTAAATTACTGAAACAAGATGCAAATACATTATTATTTAACTTGGTATTGTTAAATATATGAATCTGTGCATGACTAAAAGGAACTCTGCAGTTATAAAAGAGGGTGGTAGTTCTGTCAGTGAATGTTGTTTCCTATGGATGAGAAGTTGGAATCGTAGTTTTATTTTATCAAAAGACACTCTTATTTTGAGGAAACTTGTTCGAAATGCAAGCACAATCTCTCTGTGGAGCCTGCCCAGAATTGTTGATTTTCATGCTGATGTTATTCTTGTCTAACAGGCCCCTTCGTGTAGGAAGTACGTGTGCAAGTCCAAAGGGAATTGAGGCCTGAGAGGGCGGGTACACCAATTCACAGATAGAAAGTTTCCAGGACATCTTATTTCCAGCCAGGTGCACAAGTTAGAGTTGCTTTTGGGGACTGGTATTTGTGCAGATGAGAAATCAGACCTGATACTCTGCTTGGCAGTATGACCAAATCCATTTAAAATAAGTACAAACTGTCCTTGAGTGAGTTTTTTTTTTTTTTTTTCCCCATTATAGTAACGGTGAGGTTGTCTTTCTTCTTCATTTGTTGTGTGCACGCAAGCTTCAGTTTAATTTGAGGGGAAAAGGGAGCTCAACATAGCCAGACTTTGAGTCTGTGTGAATAGTGTTTCGACTCCCTTATTGTTGACTTTTACATTTCTGTGACTATGTGCTGATCTTAATCCACATTCAGCCAGAGTATAATAGAAACCTTCATTTTTAGGAAAGCAGTATTAGGAATTCAGTTTCCTATGCCCTTGAATAACTTTCTTAAGTTGGTATGCAAAGAAGTAGAAACCAGTAGGTCCTTTATGTTCTCTGCAGCACTTTATCTATTTCTGTGTGTAGATTCTTGTTTGTGTGCATCTGTCCGATGGCCTGCAGTTAAAATAGAGACAGTGATGAAAGTCGGTTGTTCTCCATGTCAGCCTCCTTGGCTGCGGAGAGACCTGGCTTTGGTTTCCTGTTTTGGGCTCTCTAGTTAGAACGTGTGCTCTAGAGACAGACACTCTGCTTTGAGAGCCAGAGACCAGGTGTCTTCTATGCTTAGCAGTACCTCCTTTAGTTACTTGTGAGGAGGTGTGCACATGCTCAGAAAGGAAGCTTGTCTACTACACTTCCCTGGAAGATGGCTGCCCACGAGCGTGAGCCAGGGCGTGATGTGGGAGGTGAGGAGTGTGGCAGGTGAAGGACGGTTGCATAGTGGGAAAAAGTGAGGAAATCTGCATTACTTCTCTGGGCAAGGCAGGAAACTGAGATGTCCTTAGGAGGAGGAGGCGCTCAGGAGCATGTTTTTTTATTAACAGTTAATGGGAGAAAATTAATGCTAATTTATTCTTTGTACACACCACACAATTTGTTAGAAAAATAAAAGAATAGTTTGAAGTTCTTTGGTCAGTTGATGGATTCCTGTGTTAGGGGCATAGAAATGAAACTCAACATTAAGCACACAAATACCCAAGCCCACAGGCTATATAAATGCTGAATGAAACCAGCTTTACAATGGAACTCTGAAAAGCGAGGGGTAAGAAGCCTCATGAATGATTGCATATGACCTTAGCAGATCCCTGGAGTGGTGCTGAAAGATCATTCATTTGCAGCTTACATGTCAAGATGGGCTCTGGTAACCAGGAAAAAGAGAGCTTGAGGCCGTGCTCACTGAGTGAAAAATCTTCACAGCACAGTGCATGGGCCTGACCATCCAGAGGGCCTCTGGCCGAATCTGGAGCTGGCCGTGCATTGTAGGCCCAGGAAAGCCACAGTGAAAAAACAGTAATTCTTCCTAAGACTGACAATATCAATATCTTCCTTTTTTCTGGAGTAGAGCTTCAAAAGCGGGGAAGTAGATGCTGGCCTAATGCACTTTTGTCATGCTGATACCATTGTTAAGAACGACTGACAACCAAGAGATCCATTGTGCCTTAAAATATTTGTAAATTACTTGCAAAGCTTACTACAGGACGATCTAAAAAACCAAGATCTACGATTCTGAGCGGCCCATCCTGAAGAAATGATAAATCCTTCTGTGTCATGTTTTACAATATGTATTTTTATTCTGCATCAGGAAAAGATTAGTATTTTAGTGAGTGATCTTTATTATGCATGCCATTTGGAAGCTTGAAAACTGAATCTAATGTACTTGTTTTCCCAAATACTTAAAAATTTATACATGAACTAGCAATTAGCATATCCTGGATATTATCTAAGGAACTTGGAAAGAAACGTGAAAATACTTTGCTTGACTAAGTTGACTGTGAACTGTGTTTATCCCTCTTCATCGTTGTACAGACAAAGCAGTCTGTTTACTACCAGTGACGTTAGTGAAATAGAAAAGGCGTTGGATGATATTGGTTCCCTGGTCATTGCTTTCCCTGCTGCCGTCCCTGCAGCTTCAGTCCAAGAGGAGAGAATGGTTGGGAGGATGAGGCTGAACGAGAGGTGAGTGGGTGCTGCTGGTCCCCCTGTTCCTCCTAGCCCCGCCTCTGATGTGAAATGTCTGTCCTTTGTTCCCATCTAATTTTAGCACTTCCTGGTTGAAAAAAAAAAGCTAGGATGAAAAATGTTAGGATGGTTTCCAGCCATAGTACTTGTGTGTGTGGGGGCGGGCTGCGGGGAGAGAGGAAGGAGCCGTTTATAGCCCGCATCTTCCTGCCTTTCTGCCGCAGGCTCCGCCTGTGCTCCTGTTGGTTTTGGTCGGGAAGCACATGTGGATGCGCTGAAGCAGCAGTCAGTAGATTGTCCTTCTAGGTCCTCAGCGAGAAGCCTGGTTGGAATCTGGACACTTAAACACACAGGCTGACGTCCACAGCTGGACGCAGGGTTTGGAGGAAGGGCCTGAAATTGTGAGGGAAAACTGCATGTTGTGTTGTTTCTACAAGTAGAACCGTTCAGGGCCACTTCAGTCCTGCTGCTTGTGTGCTGACGTTTTGAATCAGTATTTGTGGGTTTTCCAGAAGCAGCCCTCAGCAAGCGTGCAGGTCTAAGCGGTTTACCCCTGTGTACCCCTCCCTGACCTAGAAGGGGAGTCCTGGTTCAGGGAAGAGATGTGTGAAATAATTGATCACATGGTTGGTTCAGGAGACAGGACAGGGTTCCATATGGCTATGTAGTTGTAAGTGCCAATTGTTGTGGTTATTATGTAATTAAAAAGTGATGAATTGGATTAAACTAAAGGGATGCAGCCTACTGGACCTCGCTGTACAGTAAGCCTTTCTTTCACAAAGGTTGGCTCATTTAGTGAGTGAGCTGAGGTTTCCTCTTGGAAGCTCTTATAGGGAAGAGATTGTATAGTCAGAAGTAAGAGAGCATTTTGTATTAAGTCCATTTGATAAATGAAATTTCAGATGATTTGCTGAATGTGAAATTTAGTTTATTTTGAGTGATTTTGTAGTCACAGGTAATTCATATGTTAAATCTGTTCAGTAATGGAATAAATAGCAAAGGGAATTGAGGTTTTTTAAGCACTTAAGTTTTGGAGAGGAGAAATGATTAGACCTAGGCAAACCACTTTCTTTTATGAGCTTCATATTTTTGCTCTGTGAAAACAAGGGGGTTCAGTAGGTGATATTTCAAATTCCCCTGTACACCCAAAGTGGATTCTGAGGCTCAGAGAAAGGCCTACAAAATAGATTTCCATCACATACAATAATCAAAACTCAAACCCATTGCCGTCAAGTCGATGCTGACTCAGAGAGACCTGTAGGACGGAGTAGAACTGCCCCACGTGGTTTCCAAGGCTGTCAGTCGTTACAGAAGCAGACTGCCATGGCTTTCTCCTGTACAGCTGCTGGTGGGTTCAAACCGCCGAGGTTCTGGTTGGCATCTGAGCACTTAACCACTGTGCCACCAGGCTCCTTCCTTCATATGTGAGGAGTTTAAATAGTCCATCTGCGAAGTATCAATTGTCACATAACTTTATAGTTCTTTCAAAGCAAGGTATCTAATAATGTATATGAAAAATGATATGCATGTTTAATTAAACATTTGAAGCAATCAGAGGAGGATTTTTCATCAAAAAAGTTTTTGTGCATGCATTCTGAAGGTTTAGATTTGAGTATTGGTATTATTTCTGATACGTGTTTAATAATTCAGTTTCTAGTAATTTGACCATACCAAAAAAAAAAAGTGGAAGAGCACACCAGTTGCCGTGGGGTAAGTCCTGACTGCCAGTCACCCCGTGTGTCCTGAGCAGAACTGCACTCTGTGGGTTTTCAGGGGCTGTGGCTGTTGGGAAGTACACCACCAAGCTTTCTTTAGGCGCAGATGGTTTATCTGAGGAACTCAGAAACTACACCTAAATATGCAGTCTACTTTTATGGGTAGAAAGATGGAGGTCAAGACTGAGCCATGTGACATTGTAATAATTGGGAGCTTCTCCCTACTTTGATTCTTCCTGCCCAAGGGCACACCAGCTATATAAACAGATGACCTTGTTTACCATGCCAAGTCCCAGGGCTTTGAGACTTTTACCTTCTCACCTGCACAGAGACCCATGCTGGCGTGTAGAACTTGAGTCTGCTGTTCTTAAGCCTTCTTGTTCCTCTACGGGCTGCTGTCAACCTACACCTCCTTCACCCCACAGTGAGACGGAAGTCTGTTCCAGGTGCTAGCAACGTGCCTGATGTTCCGGAGACACCTCTAAGGTTGTGTTCCTTCTCTCCATTCCAGCGAGGCAGCTCGATGCAGTGGTGAGAGAGGCAGTTGTGTAGAGCCCTGCCTAGTGGTGCCGTGAATATTAAATGACAAAATCAGTGTGCAGGAGCCTAGGTGCTTCCTCCCCCAGGCCAAGTGCACGTTCTTTCCTCTGAGACCCCTCTGCCACTGGAGCTGGCGGGTGTTAATTGTCAGGATTGGAACACTCAGTGCCACTGAGTCAGTTTGAATCCATAGCAGGCATTTGTATTTTACTTACCTGTCCAGTTGCTGCTGAGTTGCCTCTGACTTGTGGCGACCCCACGAGTTGGAGTAGAACCGTGCTTCGTAGGGTTTTGAGTGGCTGGTCTTTAGGAAGCAGAGTGCCAGGCCTTTTTCTCTGAGGTACCTCTTGGTAGACTCTAATCACCAGTCTTTTGGGATGCCGTTTGTATTTTTGAAGCGATTAAATGAGTGAATATAATAAGAGTGTTAGATAAATAAGGAAAATTTGGAACTGGCGTGCCTTGCAGAGCTTCTTAAAAAATCGTAGTTTAGCTCCTTTTTCTAGTCTCTAGATAGGACTGGTACCAACGCACCTTTCAATACAGATGATTGAGATGTTAGGACCAGATCTCATAATGCCACATTTTCAGAAAGTGCCCTGTATGACGTATTTTATTTAGTTATTCTTTCTGTGTGATGTGTTTTAGCAGACTGTATGAATCCCCTCGGGTTTAGATCATTATCCGTTTACGTGGCGTTAATGCAGTGATAAATGTAGGTACGGTGGGGATTACGTGGTGCATTTGAATTGGAAGCAAATGGCAAGGCTGTGGTGCACCGTCATTGACTCCTTCAGAACACCAAAGGATGCCCAACAAGGAAACCGAGATGGCTTTGCCTTCGGAAGTTGGTAGCATGATTTTAATGAGAGGTGTTGGGTTGGCTCTCTGGGTCTTTAACTGACTGACCCGTTAGTGAGCAGCAGGCTAAAGATTCTGTCATTGTTTTCTAGCTCCTCATCTAGATTTGATTGTCTTTGGTCAGTGAGTCATGGTTATTTTCTTTGCTGTAAGGTAACAGTGGCGTTCACAGAAGCACTTTAAAGTTTGATACTGAGTCATAGTTTCAATAGGTTATCAGATTCTGCCTTAATTTATACCGACGCTGACAGCAGGATGTACTACAGTGAACTAGTTGTTTGCTAGACTAGCAGACATTGAGTGCTTTCAGATTTATTTATTTAACCTTTTCCTTGGTGGTTAAGTGATTATCTGAGTGCCAGGAGCACTTAGTAGGACTAGAAACGCTGGCAGTGCACTGTGTGCTGCTCTCTCTAGTTCCCCTCCAGGAGCTTGAGTCTTTGAACAACCTTGAGAAAACTGTACAGGGATGAGGTCAGTAAGATGGGATGTCCACCTTTAGGACAGAATGTAATCAAAGCGTCATTTCTTAAAATGAGCACTGTGGTTGAACAGCACCGGGCTTGAATAACCTGGTTTTGATCAAGATATTTCCCTTGTGAAAATTAAGGGGAGCTGCAAACTGGTATTTAAAACAGCTAGCCAACTTCATATTGACTCATTTCTCCTCCAGGCCCCGTTAAACTACAGCTGCAGGGCATGCAGACAGACTAGGCAAGACCTGCCCCTGTTACACATGGGAATGGAGGAGTGGGTGTGAATGAAAATCAAAGACCCTCACTTTTGGTTACTATCACGGACTGTGGAGGAGGGTCCAGCCACCCGCTGGCCAGTATGTAGGCAAGCGTTCTCTTTGTACTGCTCCCAGAAAAGTTCTGCCTGTTGGAACCAGAGAGTCATTTTTTTCTTGATGTTTTAAAGTCCAAAGGATTCACCTTTTAATGGGGTATTTAAACTTTGTGAAATCACAAATCATATCAAATTTTACTGTTGTTTCTTTGCTACAATGAAAATGAGATTCATTTTCATTTTTAGGGAGTGAGGCTATATCACAGTAGTTCTGAGTGTATTGCTAGGAGTGAAATAAAAATAGATGTTTCTTGAGGCAATGACGTAAATGGCAGAGTTGACAAAGGAGAACAACTAAGTTACATTTTGGGCTTGTATCTCAAATACTAAATGTGAATTCCACTAAAGATACTGAAGAACAACACTGGAGTGGTATGTAGAAACCTTCACCCTTAGAGTTTCCATTTGAAGATAAGAATTAAACGGTCAGCCTGGTTGTGCAGTTAAGTCTTTTCCAGATGGAGTTCATTGTGGAACAATATGATAATAGTGTGGCTTGTCTTTAGCAATGTTCTTGGTGGAGTGACTGAAGCCAACTAGATGATAGATGACTGACTGCATAAGTGACACTCATTGGAACCTCCTTCACCTGGGATCTTATTACGTAGATCAAGGAAAGGCCAAAATTGAATTCACTTTTGAATCTTGGTAGAAAATAATGCAGGTTTGATAAGTTTTACATATGCCAGTAACTTTGAATGCAGATAGTGAAAAGCCTTTATTTATTTATTTACTTACTTGCTTTTTACCATGCATCAACTTCAATGTGTTTTTTCACACTTAGGCTTAGCACATAGTACCAATACTGCAAATAAATCAGGTACTACCGAGTGGCGATGTTAACTGTTGCTCTGTTCCTTTTAGCTTGCTGTGCCCAGAGTGCTCCCAGCCGGTGAGTTGCAAGCGTGACATTTGCTGTGTTTTCAGCACCTGCCAACTTGGAAAACAGGGTTTGTGCTCAGGACTTAGGCTGACAACCCACACTTTGTGTGCTCAATGCCGTCCCAGCTGGCGTGCTTTCCTTCCTCAGTGGTGCTAGACGCTCGGTTTCAAAGCTCTGCAGATTCAGCAGTTGGTCCCCTTCACGCTGCTGGCGACTCTGGTTTCCTATCAGAAGAGTAGGGTGGTATCGTTCCATTCACTGCTGTGATTATTTTTCAATGAAAATAAATTTGTTATACTGAGTATTTTGGTTTTTAAGAACTAACGTAGTTCTTTAAAAAGCTGTGTGTATGTGTATATGTATCTGTAAATATAAATGTAAATATGATTCCAGCCAGAATTATAACTCACTGTCCTCAGTGGAAAGGTTTCAGACCACAAGCTGAAAAGAACCGAAAGGAAGGAACGGGAGGGTCAGTGTGGCATGACATGCTCCGTGCTCACAGCGCCAGTACTGTTAGTTGTAGCTGGAGCATAGGTGTGAGAAAAATACTGAACTGCTTTTCTTCTGAGTAAGATCACGTAAGAGAATTGTCCCTACGGTAGGTTCAGATATTTGGCTTCTGTCTGTAACCAAAAACTTTCCAAAGAAATGTGTTTTGCTAAGTTGTTTTTAGTCACTAATTTCTTTAAAAATACTCAGGTGGATTTGATGATTCCCACAATCCATTATAAGCAGTTTTAAAAGGGTCTGCTTTTATTAAAAGATCTGTTCACATACAGAAAGGATAGTGTGAAATGTGAGTGACTGGCTTTTAATACACCAGTTGTGACAAAGAGACGCAGTGGCTTTTGGAAGCTGAATACAAGGGTTAATACACATGCACCTGCATACTGCTGTTGGGCCCAATGCAAGACTCGTTTGGAACTTGTTTAGCTCACTTTGTTAGTCTGAAAAGAGCTGGATGTTATTCTCTCTAATTAGTTTATGCTTTTTTAGTGCCGAGCTCTTTTTACAACCGTGGGTGCAGATAGGTTTGATGAGGAGATGTGAACAGCATTTACAGGACTTGCTCAGTCTTCAAAGCTTAGCTTTTTGTTGTTTGAACATCACAGTTATCTGGTTCTAAAGACTCAAAAATAAAACACCCACAACTACCTACTTTAGACACTCCTTAGTGTATATCAACCCAACCTTTATCCTCCTGTAAAATGTGCTTAGATGAACACTTTTATTAGCTTGTTGATACAAGTTATAGTTGGTTACACCCTTTCTTAATAAAATTCACCCTGATTGTCTCCTGTTGCTTAAGAGTTTTAAACCTGGAATGAGGGAGCACGCTAACACAGGAGGATCCACCGTTGAACCTCCCAGGCCCTTCTGAGTAGATCCGTGGTGCACGCCATGCACACTAGCGTTCCTCCACACAGTAATGCCGGCGTTTTCTAGTTCCCAGGTGTTCCGTGCCTTCAGCAGGTCAGTGTTGATCAGTGATAATGGAAAAGGTGACAAGTGATTCCTTTTGGATTATTTCTATGTGCTTTCCTAAATTGGCCTATGATTTTGTGTTCAGGGCCCTGGTTGTGCTTGAAATCTGGCTCTGATTTCCTTGTGACTGTTGGATAAAGGGAGTGAGCTCGGCCCCCACTTGCAGCTTCCGTTGTTTTAAATCCAGAGTTTGGCTAAGTTTCTGTTTGTGCTTCTGAATTGAACAAAGTTCTAATGTACAACCTTTTCGGTAGGATTTTTATGGTAAAGAACTGAAATCCAGAACTAAACAGTGGGGGTACGTTCTTTTATGTCTGTTGGACTTGCTACCTCATGCGGGAAGAGCCTGTATTTTGGAAGTTCATTTCTCTAATGTACGTGTGTTTAGCCTTTGGAGATTCAGTTTAGAAAAGGAGCATAGCTGGTCATTGGTTAGTAGTACACCCCTGGAAAAGGTCTTTCAGTTCTGTACACTTTCAAGAAAGGCTCAAAACCAGAAAAACAGGCTGCTTTAGGTTGGAAAGGAGGTGTTACGGCAAAGGAGCTCGCCATAACCGCAACCCTTGGAATTCTGCCGAAAATCAACTTGAACGCAACAAGGATAATGGCCTCAGTAATTGTTTCCAGGCCCTGGACCCCTGCGTTTTGTTTCTAAAGTTGACCTGATGAGCTAGTAATTGCAGGAGTAAAGTGAACGTTTGCCAGCAGGAGTCACTCTCGGCTTCCTAATAAAAGTTAGTCAGCCGCTATTCTTACTGCTCTCCTGGCTAAGGGGACTGTGAGAGAGAAGCATTAGGGAAAGAAACATGGATGCTTTTGTTGCATGGCTGTGTCTTCCTACATTAAACCCAGGAAGACTTGGTTTTTGATCCTTTCAGAACTGACCTTGATCTTGCTCTGTATTTTTAAAGGAAAGAAATGTGTACGAGTAGGGATTGCTGTACCTAAGCCCTCATTTTGGCTTTCGAAGGATGACTTGATCATACCCGCATCATCTCCTTGAAATGAATAGATGCACATCCTTTCTGATTGTCCATCCTAATCTCGAGGCAGCAAGTCCTGGCACAAGCTGGGGGGAGTGGGAAAAGAGAGATGGCAGCTCAGGCTTTTCCGAAAAGAATGGGTTCAGTGTGGTGAAAGACTGAGGTATTTCAGCAATAGCCATGGAATGTAATAGTTTTCCAAGTGCACACAAGCTCAAGAAGTTAATTGTTCATTTATGTTTGATACTGCGATTGAAACACTGGATTAAAACCAATTAAATGTACCTAGAAGCGACAGAAAAAGTTTTCCTGATTTATGAATAGAACCATTCAGATGGTGCAGACACAATCCATGTAAAGTAATGAGGTGTTTTGTGTTTTTGGCAAAGGAGAACACTAAACAGGCAGGAGTTCTTTTCAACCTTGTCTTGAAACATCTTTTTCTGAAGAGGTCAGTACAGTGACACACAGCAGTGACAGCGGTGATTGGAAAATACTCCCCCTCCCCCAGGTGAGCAGCACAATGAAGAATACTGGGCTTCACTCTGTCGGGGTTACATTCCTGAACTTCAGTCAACACCCTGAGTTACAGAGAACATGCTCAGCCCCTGCTTAGCAACCACCGCTTCCTTCCCGGTTGTATATATTTTGGATGTGGCTTCCGAAGTACACATTCCTTTATTGCGATCAGCGCCCCGAGTCAGCAAACTAGCGCTTTATTTTCCCAAAGTGTGTGACAGCACTTCCCCGGCCTCTTTCCCCTGCCGCCCTGCATTCCACCAAAGCACGGGCCTGCCTTGAAAACCTCAAAACTCTGCAACCCGGAAGCTGGGCGTCGCAAGCCCACGAGGCTCTGGGCTGTTCGCCC
>NW_006921625.1:8401358-8447531 GCF_000298275.1 Orycteropus afer afer
GTTGCAAACCATCCGGGAAGTGACAAGTCGAGTTCCTCCTCCCCGGGCGCCGCTCGGTACAAAGCGCTCGGCGCCGCACGGGAGCGTGCGCGCGGCGGGCGGGCGGGCAGCCGGACGACCTGCGAGCGGCAGCGCGGGCCCGGTGGCCAGGACCCACAGTAAGCGACCCGCGGGCCCGGACGCGGCTCCTCCGCGCGCGCCGCCATCGGCGCAGGGAGCCGGCCCCCGCGCGCTGCGCTCGTCTTGATGGCAGTGACTTCCTTTTTCCGCCGTGATTCGCACTGGGTTTGCTGGCTTCAGGGGCGCCGCGTCTGTCGCCCGGTGCAGCCGTGGGACTTGTCAGAGCGCAGCTAGGGGAGGGAACTGGCCCGGCCACCGCGGGAAGCCTGCACTTCGCCAGTGGGCGGGCGAGGGGACGGCTGCGCGGTGTCCCTTGCTGGCGGCTCGAGCCCCCGGAGCAGGCGGCCCTGCTCGCCCCCAAGTTCCCGCATCGCTGGGAGACAACTCTTTTGTTCGCGGAAGTTTGCGTGCGCGTGCCCCCTGCCCGGGCTGGGGGCGCGCGGCGGGCCGCTACTGCTGGCCCGGCCGGGTGGTCATGTTGGGGGCGGGGGTGCCGCGGCCCGGGCTTGCCGAGTGGGGGTGCCCGCGCCGGCGTGGCTTTTGCACATGGCGAGAAGTGCCGTCCGGCGCAGCACACGGCCGAGTCACATTTCTGCCTGTCCTTCCTTGCTTTGCAAGCTTGTATAGTCGGGTTCTGGCCCCGGGCTTGCTCTCGGGTCGGACGCTTCGAGTCCCGGCAGGGCCTTCGGTTTGCCTTGCCCCAAGGGTTTGCTCGGGCACCCCCAGCACCCATCTCCGCCAGCGCACTTGGGGACAGGCTTGTGGCGCGGGACAGGGCAGTGGAGCAGCCGCAGGCCAGTTTGCAAAGGTATTGGCCTCTGGACTCCCCCCCCAAGCCGGCCTCCCTGCATCTAACCGCCTGGGTTCATTAACACGTACAGTACTTAGTCCGGTGGTGAACAAAGAGCAGCTCTTTGCGGCGTTTGATGAATGGGATTCTGCCTCCTATAGGCCACGCTGCGAGTCTTCCACACGTTCCGATCCCTGGACTCTGTGTTGGGGAAGTGGCCCTGAAGGTGGACTGCTGGCCCTGAGCCTGGATCAGGGCATTAGTGCCAGCACTGCGCTCTAGAGTGCAGGTGGAGCCAGGCTGCCGGTTATGGACCAGGAACAAATGTTTGTGGAATTGTTGGGTGTTTGGGAAAGGCACTGCTTCTTATTGACTGCCACAGGAGTTAGAGTGGCATTGTTTATTGGCCTAGGAAGCTAGGCAAGCGTTCTGTGCTGCTTACAACATATTAGCAGCTTTCCAAATGACGTGCTAGCTAGCATCCGTGTTCCCAGCAGTTCCCAGTGGTTGGAACGAGGGCACCTCCTTGCTCCAGATCCTGGACTCTGGGTTGGAAGCTGCCACCCAGTTTGAGAACCTGGTGACCGGATGGAGTCAGCAGACTGGGTGAATCGCTCTGTTCCTGACTTGGCCAGGTTTTGGTTTCATTTTAGTTTAAGCACTTCGCAGTCACTTGTCACGGTTACAGTTTTGATGCTGAATTGTAGGGCTGCAGGAGTTTTTCCTCCTTGGCTGTGGACCTAGCAGAGCAAGAGAAACAGCTACTTCTTCCTGCGCACAGGCCCCTTTCACAGGAGAGGGTTTAGGTCCTGTTGGGCCCAACAGCCCTGCCCCAGAGTCTGCACTCTGCCCTGCAGACGGCACATTCTTACCCAGCTCCAGTGGTGGTATTTCAGGCTAGGAAGGGAAGGATGAGCTGGGGAAAGGCCTGTCCTTTTCTTTAAGGTGCCATCCTGCACTTTCTCACAGTGACCCTCCACAACAGAGTAATTGCACCGGCTCAAATAATTGTGCCCAAAGGCTCCCCTCCCTGCCCCCTCAGAAAGTGATAGTACTTTGCAGTCATTTTCAATCAGAGACAAGCGTGGCCTCAGAGTGAGTGTGCTCATGCTGCAGAAGTGAACCGGTGGGTCTCCCCCACCCCCAAATCGGGGCTGAGTTGAGCCTTGATTAATGATGTTGCTCAGTTTCTCTCCATTCTTGGCACAGCGGCTCAGAAAGTCACAAAGTTCTTTGGGAAGAGCTTTAAGATCACTTCCTGTCGTTGTGGTGACTGTATATAATTGACATTTATCCAGAAGCTGGGATGTTACATCCTGGGCTCTTTCCCTGCATGTCTGCTAGTCTTTCTCTTCTGTCCTGCTGATTCCTTTGTGGTTCCACAGTCCTCATTTTGGTAGAAACCTAGTGGGCTGGGTGTCCTTTGAGTGGGTCCAGTGAGCAAGTGCTTGACCTGTGATAGAGTCCAGACGGCTCTCCAGCCTTCGGGAGGTTGAGGGGGAGGAAGGAAGCCTTAATGAAAAGCTGGCAGCCAGCAGCAGAGGACGCCGCAGAGCAGTTGGGAGCGTTTTCACCCAGCTCTTTAAGAAAGCACAGCCTCCTCACCCCTGCTTTTTGCTGTGGGCAGGGGGGCAAGCAGCACACCCCTCTCCGATTGTTCAGTTGACGTCTTTGCGACTTTCTGGAGCTAAATTGCATAGAGTGGAAACCTTTCTGCTCTCACCTTTGGGGAAAGAAAAGACTTAAATTAGCAAATCATCTGGTCAGCCCAACCCCCATGGCCACCGCTGCCTTGCACACCTCTGCTCTGTAATAGTGAAACCCACAGGCACAATGTGTTATGTAATGTGCTGATAATACAGGTTTCAGTTTTAGATGGAAACCAGATGTGGAGGGGCGTGCTTTAATTGATCCAGCAAAGGGGGAACGTTAACAGATGAACCCTGGCAAACCCCAAAGGTGATAGGATGATTAAGATGAGTTTGTGACTTGAGTGGAGAATCCCAAACTCGGGCTTTTTCGAGGTTTTTGCCTTTTGGCTGTGTGCTTCGTCGCAGCTGTCCTTCTTGTCAGTCTCTTCCTCTCGAAAGAGGCCAGTTTGTTGCCAACTCGAAGCACATGGCCCAGCCTGGCCGGGCTCGTCACAGCTTAGCGCTGCTCGGCTCCTCTCGCCGTGGCCCTTGCCCAGCTGCTGCCCCGTCTTCCACCCTCTGAAAGGGCCCAATGACTGCTCTTTCCAAAACCATGGACTCATCTCCTCTGGTTAATTTCTGCATGTGTTTCCTGCCTTGACTTTACGAGGGTTCTTTCTAAGTGGCTGAGTCACCTTTATTATGGCCCAGGGTTGGGATGGCACTATCATAGTTGACCCCATTAACAGCAGTTTCATTGCATGCAGGGATGTGAGCTTTGGAAACAAACCCAAACGCTGATGGGCCCAAAGATGTGCTTAGGAGGTTTTTGTTTTTGCACAGTTCTTATGAATGTAGTTGAATGGCCGCACCACAGAAAGCCTATATCCAGAACCAGTTGGCGGTTGCTGAGGCTGCCTCTTTGTGTGAAGTCATTTTCTGTGCCAGGCAACTTTGTTTTAAGGTAACTTCTTTGATGCTTAACCCAAACCTGTGCCCACAATTGGAGATCAAGGTTTGGGCAGTGTAAATTAGGGGCTGGGGTTTTGGTGGGGCCATGGGCCTGTCTTAACCTTCCCCACCTCGGGTCACAGGGAGCCCCAGTGAGTGTGTAGAAAGTTCTCTGAGCTCCTGGACAACAGAGGCGGTGCCATGCCGCTTGCTCAGGCTGGAGGAAATCTTCCAGAGGAAACTTGGCCGCAGGATATCTTGGAAGGATGGGGGGAGGCTGGAACCGAGGACAGGATTTTTTCCCCTAGCAGCCACTGGAGATACTTGAGCTTTTCAGAAACACAGAGACGTCCTTGCTGCAGCTTGCCTTTTTGTTAAACATGGGTTGATTGAGAGGGGAAACGCTGATGGGTGGGTCTGAAAGCAGCCGAAGGAACTCGAGAAAATAAAAACACATTTGAAGGACTCTGAAGATTTTGCATTTCAAAGGGTCTACCTTGTAGAATTTCACATCACGTCAGGGGTTAAGGAGAAGTGTGACAGGCACCCGGGCGGCCTGAGCACTGCTCCTCTGTCCTGCTGTGGGGGCGGCGAGGGGAGCTGCATTGTGGGCACAGCACGCTGGACCATGGTGGGAACAGCAGCGCCTCTCAAGCAGCGGCAGCTCCCCGAACGGAGGGGAAGCGAGTCACTGTGCAGAGGGCATTTTTTCCACTGAACCAATCTCTGGAGCGGGGGAGCAAATCGCCTTGGTAAACAGCCCACGTGACCCCAGAAAGCAGTGGCGGGGACCTCCTGTCGTCTCTGCTCTTTTCGTTCTTGAGTTAAACAAAGAATGTGTTCCCTCCCTCTGCTGCTGTAACGTGGCTCCCGAGTCCCCAAGATTCTGGGCCGTGCAAAGTTGTATGCCACAAGGCTTCAGCCGAAACTGGTACAGGGTGTTGGTGCAGCCTTTGCCTGGCTGCCCCGGAAGAAGAATGCAGGCACCTGCTGCCGCCGCTGGCTCACCCTGAGTCCGACGCTGTGCACAGATGTTTTGATTCTCAAAGCAATCCGGCAGTTTCAGCAGAGGAAACTGAGGCTCAGAGAGGCAAAGTGGCCCATGGCTGCACAGCTGGCGGCAGGGCAGGCGACATCTCTGTGGGGCTCTGTCTGCTTCACAGCCTGCTTGCTTTGCCCACCCCATGCTGGCTGTGCCATGGAGATAGAGGTGCTGCCTTCTGTCTTATCTCGAAGGATACATTTTGTTTAGTCTTGTTAATACCACAAGGAACTCAGACACTTTAACTGCTTCTTCCCCTGCCCCTCCCTTTCCTATGGCTTTTTTTTTTTTTTTAAAAAAAAAAAAGCCTGCTTGGATTCTGTGTCTCCTGGAGGGCCAAAGACAGGGCCTCTCTTGAGGAGGTGGAAATGTTTTGCTTCATCCTCACAAAAGACAAAGTCACAAGAAAATATAATTATTCCCAGTGATCTTCTGGGGGAAGCAGAAGTCTGGCAGCCCACGAGAAGCATCGCTGTGGTTCTGATTCCATTTTCCATTCAAAGAGGTTTTTTTAAAGAGTTTCCAGCTTGTGTTGGTTTTTTTCATTTTTGCATTTGTAATTCAGATGTCTTGAAGTAAATGATTCTGTGATGCTTGCCACCCTGGGTCTGTACAATCCCATGTTGTGTTAGCATGTCTAAAGTAACGAAGGAACTAAGCACAGTTGAATGTTCTCCGGCAGGTGGGGACTGGGAATGCCCCATCCTGGCTATGCAGAAGCTCTGCCTTCTGTGTTCAGACACATGGCCCTTTGTGGGTTGGTCTTGTGTGTGTGTGCGTGTGCATGTTTCTCTCTCTCTTTGTGCATGTGCACGTGTGTGTGTGTGTGTGTTGGTGCAGGGAGGATGCCCAAGTCCAGCAAGGCACCCCTTCTGCTTGCAGAGCGCCTGTGGGTGAAGGCTGGGGCCCCTGTGGGCTGTGTTTCTAGAAGCTAGGCTCTGGAGCAGTGCCGCTTTACCGGCTGCGTGTGAGACTCAGCCTGGGCGGCATAGCCCTGCCCCAGTGCACATGCCCAGGCTGCACCCTGGACCAATTACAGCAGCATCTCAGGGGAATGGGAGAGGACCAAGCACTGGTGTTTCTAAAGGTTCAACTTGCTTCTCCTCAATGTCTCTCCCAGGTCTGAGTTGCGAGGGCTGGAATAGAGCCCCCTCACTACAAGAGCAAGGATTTAGGGCCTTGCTCTTGAGTGGAACAAACACGCTGGAATTTTCAGCTCTGCCATGTCTTGGTTAAGGAGGATCTGAAAGGTACCCCACCTCTGGGCAAAGCTGCTGCTGTGGACAGCAGCTGCCCACGGAGGTGGCTGTGTTGGTGCTGGGCCAGGGCTTGGTCACTTTGGTACAGCCCTTGAGCACCATCTTTCTCGGCTGACAAGGGCAGGTTTTGCTCATGCAGGTCCCCACCCCACCTTCCAGTAGTCTTTTCAGCTTCTTGTTTCCTCTGGAGGTGTAGCCCAAGGTCTCCCCCGGCCTTCTAGGAGGCACACTGCCACCTGGGTTCAGGGTGCATCTGGGCGGTCATCAGTGAGCTGTCAGTCTATCCTGCCAGGGATTGCAGTGAGGGTCACACTGTCAGCCACTTGGGGTACCTGACAGCTAAGCCCACCCCCTGCGGACAATTTAGGCTTTCGAGTTTAGAAGGACCAGGGGCTGGGGCGGGGTAGGGGGGTGCTTCTCTGTCTGCTGGCTTCATCTTACAGAAGAGAAACTTGACACCCAGAGGTGACCAGAGTCACACAGCTTACAGGGGAGCCGGCACCTTGGTCTCCCTGGGTCTCCCTGGCCTGCGTGTCAAGCAGGTGCTAGTTCCCTTGAGGTGGGACGTTCTCCGTGCTTGCAGGGCACTTGGCTCTTGCACAGACCAGCAGGCCGACTTCATCATCATCAGAAAGGTCTTTAGCTAAAACATCCCTCGGGCCTGTGAGGCGTGGCATCGGTCACTGTCAGTCGTGCTGCCCCACTGACATCTGCTGAGCAGGAACCTTCAGGTTGCTGAGTGGACAGCTCACCACGCAAGCCTGGCACTCAGTCTGTGGGCCCCCTCCCTGTCCTGGAAAGTGGATCCTCATGTTCCCATGAGGGAAGTTCCCACACCATGTGGGATGGGCTTGGGGAGAGGGGTTTGGCCTCTCTGGCAGCTGCTGTCCACCTGCTCTTCAGGGTGGTTGGCGGTGGGCAGAAAGAGTTCCTCTCATTCTGCTTGTCGCTGGGTCTGGGCTGAAGGAGGGAGGAGGGGACCTCGTTGATGTTTCCCCAGGCTCGTTACCCTGCAGCCACCCTGCAGTGTGACTTCACTAGTTCATTAGTGCTTTACTTCATTAGTTCATTTAGTATCTGCATAATTCTGGGCAGAGGGAGTAGTCCCATTCCTCTGACAGGGAAATCTACCTCCTGCCTGGCTGAGCGTGACAGTTGGCGTTTGACCTTGGTCTGGCTGACCGCAATCTTCTATTCCTTCCACGCATGCTTCCTGCAAAGGAGACACTGTTCCTGCTGTAAGACATTGTAAGAAGTGTGTGTGATCTGGGGGGGGGGGGGTGCTGACAACCTCTCATGGCGTGCGGGGTTGTGTGGGTGGCCGTGCGGCAGGGCCCACAGGCCCCACGAGAGCAGAGCCTGTCTGGGGCCTCTCCCTGTCCCTGGCAGTTCCAGCAGAGTCCTGCATACAGGAGGTGGCTTGTGTGGGTTCTAGTTGCAGCCGCCTGCTGTGTCCCCCTTGCCCCGTGGAGGCCACCCTCCAGGCCACCCCCTGGCTGAAGTGCCCTGAGAAACAGAGCCCAGCTGGGAGAGGCGCTGGGGCCATGCCTGGAATTCCCCTTGCTCTGGCATTCGCCTTGGCCAGGGGCCTGGAGTGGAGGGAGGTTCCGGCTGCCGACTGCAGTGCCTGGCTGCCTCTGTGGAGGTGGAGGGAGAACATCCCTTGCCGCTGGTGCCTCCATGCTCTGGGGCTGGGGTAGGGCGTCTCTCCAGGGTGTGTGGTACATAGGGCAGCCTCAGTGACATGATCCTGGGGCTTAGCTGTCAGGTGATGGATGTCCCCGGATGGAAGGTTGCAGTCCCAGTGTCACGTGCTGGGCCTAGTTGACCATGGCACTGTCAGTGGTCCTCGGCTGCTCATCTCGCAGGACCTGCTTCCAGTGTTTCGACAGGATCAGTGAAGAGCCTGTTTCAAAAGCCCCTTGCTGAGGGCACGGTGACACGACAAGGGATGTGAGATCGGTGATGTGTCTGATGGAGTGGGCAGTCTTTCCAAGGTCCAGGCAAGCTGGTGCCCACAGGGCCTTCTCGTGGGCATGGGGAGAGTGGAGATGTTAAGCACTATGCAGAAGGTTGGAGCAGAGAGATAAGACCCCAGTGTACATCGTTTTTGGCAAAGGCAGCATGAAGGTTGAGTCAGAGTGCATGGGTTTGAACCTCAGGTCTGCCGCTTGCTTACTGTGTGACCTTGAGTGGACAAACGTTTCTTCTGGCCTTGGTTTCCTTGTCTGGAAGTTAGCCATGCTGAAGCACCTTGCTATGGGGCTTGGGGCCGTTGATGAGACCGTGGCTGCGGAACATGAACCCCTGGGAGTGTCTTTGAGCTTCTCATACAGCCTGTGGCAAGCTCACTGTGTTGGGAGGACATGTGGAACACATGGGGACAGGCTAGTGTCCTCATGGCCTCAGCAAGTGTCTCCATTTTCTGGTGCTGCGGTGACAGAAACACCACCAGTGTGGGCTTTAACACATGGAAATGGATTCCCTCATAGTTCAGGAGGCTAGAAGTCCAAGTTCAGGGTGCAAAGTCTGGGCAACCTTTCTCTCTCTGTTGGCTCTGGAGGATGGGCCTTGTCTCTTCTGAGCTTTTGCTCCTGGGTGATCTTGTGGCTTGGCTCCTCCCTTCCCCTATGTCTGCTTTTCTGCTTGGCTTATTAAATCTCTTAGAGCTTTGAAGA
The DNA here is from genome assembly GCF_000298275.1 of Orycteropus afer afer. Taxonomy (NCBI): domain Eukaryota; kingdom Metazoa; phylum Chordata; class Mammalia; order Tubulidentata; family Orycteropodidae; genus Orycteropus; species Orycteropus afer. The sequence goes on from NW_006921625.1 coordinate 8,409,830, forward strand.
GATTGACTGACCACAAACTCTACATGAATCCTGCCTTACTAGCATAGCAGATGGGATTGGAACCATAGGCATAGAGGTTAGGATTGACCACACATATTTTTGGGTACATAATTCAGTCCATAATGGCGGATGACAAAACAGAGGGGACTTAAACTCTGGGGTGAGCATACCTGTCTGCCGTGATGGTGGCCTTGGGTACAGGTCAGTTCAGTCAGTGTCTTGTCAACACTGACGAGTGTTTCAGATACTCCATCAACCGCTGCAGAACTCAAAGATGAGGAAGCCAAGTTCCTGCCTCTTAGGGGGTCCTAGGCTTGTGTGAAGTGTCCACTGTGTGCTGGGTGGAGTGTAATCATTACAGCAAGGTGTGTGTGCTTAGGAACTGAAAGGAGCAGGTCAGGGCTGGCTTCCTGGAGGACGGGGCAGCTGCCCTGAGTCTTGAAGAGTGAGCAGGAGTTCGGGCAGATGGAGAGTGGGGAGAAGGTGTTCTAGGCCAGGAGAACAGAGTGTGTACAGACACTGCAGCGTGAGATCATCTCTCGGGGCATCTGGGTGAGTGTGCAGATGTGGGCTGGGGGCTAACGGTCAAGGGCAGGATGGCTCTGGAGGCCAAGGCATCTGGTCTGTAACTTGACAGATGGGCAAGGATGTGCTGATGCCCTCAGATTTCCAGGGCTGGCCATCTGGGGAGTGGTGGCGGGTTGGATGGCACACCCCAGAGGCCGATGCAGGACCCAGGAGTGAGGCGGCAGCCAGGCCGGGCCGGGGCTGAGGGGGAAGAGCAGCCAGTCACAGCTGGATGCCTGTGAGGAAGCAGAGAGCAGAAGGTCCGTGTTCTCTGAGGGTCACCTTCTGGGAAAGACAGCCTCTTGGCCTGGACGAGCACCTTGAGAGGGGCACAGGTCCCAGGCCGTCCATGTGACAGACGGGTGTCATCTTCATTTATTCCCTTTTGGAACCTTTGTCTTCAGTGGATCCATTCTGGGTCCCAAGAATTCCCGAGTTCCTTGCCTGCACCTGTGCTGGGACTGAAGAAAGCAAGAGAAACTTCTCGGTGTGGCATGAATTGGGAAAAAAATACTCAGTGTAAAACTGCTGTGGTTTTTTTCTTTTCTTTCCTTAAAGGGATCACCAGTATCTAGCCGTGCTGGTGTGGCCCTAGTGGGGGCGGGGCTGCTGACATGGGCACTGAATGGCCTGTCTAGGTCACCTGACTTCTGTGCCAGCAGCCTCCACCTCCGCTGCAGACACGGCACAGCTTCCAGGTCCCGGGGACTGTGTGGCATGTGACCTGGGCCCAGGAGTAAGACCGTAAGGAAAATAAAATGAGCCTATGAAGAAGCAGAACATAGAATTTTTGTCTGTTGGCATTTTGTCCCGGGAGAGAAGGAAGTTAGTTAAATGCACATGGCCTTAATTTTGGCAATAAACCTCCTTGTTCATAAGACGTCAAATTCCTAGGGAGGTAGGACCCACCCTTGCCTATTAGGAAGAAGAGTCCAGCCCGGGTGCAGTGAAATAGGCTGAAAGGTAGACTGCCAGCTGAGCTGAAGGGACAATAAGGCCTGCATTAGAAGCCAAGACCCTGTGGGCTCATACCCCAGGCTGAGCGGGTGTCATAGTCTACAGACAGATGGCTTCCAGCTAGCTTTAAAAATAAACTCATTTCTTTTTAAACTTGTGTGAAATTCAGGCGTGTCCTTAGGTATTAAAGACAAGAGTCCAGGCAGTCATTGTTCTGAGACAGGACGCTGTGGCCCAGCAGCCCCTCTGCTGCGCGGCTTAGAGCATCACTGAGAATGTCACCAAGAGCCTGTCCGCTCTGTGCTCACCTGACAGGCTTCCCACTCGCTTCAGAGTGACTCTGAAAATAGCCGGCTGGCAGCAGTAACTGTTGGCAGCATCGTTCACGAGAGCCACAAGGAGGAAACAACCAGGTGGCCGTCAGCAGATGAGCATGTGTGAACATGGGGTCAGCTCGTGCAATGGAGTATGATTCCTCCATACAAAGACATGAATGGCTAATCCATGTCCCAACATGGACGAACCTGGAAAAGGTGCTGCTGAGTGAAATGAGTCAGACACAAAAGGGCAAATACTGTATGACCGTGCTTAGGTGAAGTGTCTAGAATGGATAGATGCTTTAGGCCAGAGTTTATGAGTGGTGACTGGGGTGGGGAGGGGGTGAGGAGGAGGAAAGGGAGATCTTGGTTGGGGGGCACTGAGTGTCTGCTGGGAATGGTGAAAACCGTTTGGAAATAGCAGCAATGGGCCGTCAGCACAGTGAATGAAAGGAGTCACTGAATTGTACCCGTCAGAATGGTTATTGTGCTGTATATATTTTACCATCAGAAAAAGCGGGTAAAGGAAGACAACAAGGAAATGCCCGGCTGCACATCCCTGGCCTTGTGAGAACTCCAGCACACAGGCTCCTGCCCTGTTGTCGGGGGATGAGTGCAGCCCGGGGTGATGGGGTCGTCCCTTCATGGAAGGCAGTGAAGGGTCTGGCCAGGCATCAGCTGTTCTTGGGGATAGAGGGCCAATTCTCAGCTGGTTGCTGCGACCACAGGCATCGGGCCCCCCACTCCTGTACTGCATGCTGACCTCACCCTCAGACCCCTGGTTGCTGCAGATGGGGACCAGACCATCACACCCACACAGCGGAGGAGAAAGTGGTGGTCCGCATTGGCCGTTCCCCGGCTCAGGTTGCCCTGCAGACTAGAATAGGAAGTGGGGGAAGACCTCAGTGGCTCTTTCTGCCTGGGAGGGAGTAGGGTCTGAACCCAGAATGGAAGCAGGGACAGCCCACTGTTCAGGTGATGCTTGAGTTGGGCCTGCTCACCTGAAGCGTACAGCTCCATAAGGAACTGAGGGTGGCACCTAGTGGCCCTACCACCAAGGTGGGGTAGCGTTTCAGCCCTGGAGGGATATGGGGAGGCATTCTGGGAAGGGTGACAGCCGAGTGTCCTAGGGATCTGCAGGCATCCACGTGTTTGCTAACCCTGCCCACTAAAGGGCAGTGTTCTTAGGATGGATGTGCATGTGGTGTGAGGGTGACTGACTGCCTCAGATGAGGGGCCTCCATCTGGCATAGTACAGAATGGGAACTGGGAGAGTGCCCTGCCCAGAGCCCTTCTCCAGAACCAACCTTGCTGCCAACGAGTCGATTCCGACTCATAGTGACCCCCATTGGGTTTCCAAGACTGTAAATCTTAATGGAAGCAGAGTGCCTCATCTCTCTTCTGCAGAATGCCTGATGGGTTTGAACCATCGACCTTTTTGTTAGCAGCTAAATCCTTAACCACTATACCACCAGAGCACCTGACACACCCCAAAATGGGTGATGTTGTTTTTTCTTGATGATTTCCTTTACCTGAAGAAGCCTGTACAGTGCAAGGCAGCGTGGGGAGGCCAGGCATCTGGCATTAACAGCCGGTTAGATCTCAAAGACTAGGTGGGGGCAGTTGAAAAGCCCAGGAGGGAGTGTGAGAATGGCCTGGAGAAACAGGCGCGCCCTGCTTCTGTCCTGCCCTGGCACTTTACTGCTCTTGACTTGGAACCGGACACTTGGTATCTCTGGGAGGTGGCTTTTCTGTTCTGTGCACGGGTAGGAGGTGTGAGGCAGCACTCACGGGGACTCTGGGTGCACACTGCACCTGCACCGCCTGGCAGCAGCCCTGGTGGGCAGACCTGCTGTTGTTCAAGGTTGGGAGAGATGAAACGCTAGCCAATGCCCAGTTACCGTCAAGGCCACTCTGATGCCTGGCGACCCCTGTGTCAGAGGACTGTGCCCCACAGGTGGTTAGGGGCTGATTTTTCGGAATGTGATCACCAGGTGTTTCTTCTGAGGCACCTCTGGGTGAACGTGAATCCCCACCCTTTGGTTAGCAGCTGAGTGTGGTAACGTTTGCCTCACCCAGAGCCAAAAGGATGAGGCTAAGGAACAGCCAGCTCAGTCGGCATAGCACACTGCACGAGCACATTGTTCCACGTCCTACTGTGGCGAGAACGACTGAGCTGAAAAGATGCAGGTGGCCCTCCAGACGCAATGATGGGTCTCTCCTAGTCCAGGACAAAGAAGAGTGAAGAAAACCAAAGACACATGGAAACGATTAATCCAGGGGACTGGTACCCCATGTTATTCTCAGCCTATGTGACTGTGAGACCAGGAGAACTAGATGTGCTCAGCTACCACTGTCAACCACTCAGAGGAGGACCTATGTAGGAGATCCTGGATAGAGAGGGAGAATATTATGGAGTAAAACTCAAAATCATTTTTTAAAAAAAGCATCAGGTTTGCTGGTCTGATAGAACCTGGTGGAACCCCTGAAACTGCAGCCCCTAGCTGCCCTTGAGGTCTGGAATTGAACCCACTCCCATGGTTTCCAGCCAAACAAAAGATAGGCATATGAGCTGAACGTTTCTATTAGGTAGATACACTCCTTGGAGAGATCAATCATGGGAGAACAGAGGGGCAGTATATGCACAGGGAGACCACTCGGAGGGCAGGAGTGCATGGGAGGGAAGGACACGGGAAGAGAGAAGTGGCTATGGGGAGGAAGTGGGAGGAGAGCTATTGCATTGTGGGAGATAGCAGTCAATGTTGAGACAGTGTATGTGAGCTGCTGTATGGAAGATGAATTTGTTTTGTAAACTTTCACTCAAATCACAATAAAAAAAAAAAAAAGATAAGTAATTGACCCAATATGCAACACCCCCCCCACCACCACCCCGTGTGTACTTGCATGCCAGGTTCTGTGTGGATCCTAACTTTTTTGTGTTCTGGTCACACTCTGTTTGGACCATCTGCATGGGGTGGGTTATACCATCGTTCCTACAGTGCTGGGATGGTAAAATTTTTGTTGTGTTGAAATGGCCATGTTTTTCACAAACAGCAACAAGAACCTACTTCATTCATGCAGAATGGCAGCTGCTATGTGGCTTGACCCTCAGCAAGGTGGGTCGACACAGTGGCTGCAGCGCTGGCCTCAAGCATCGTGAAGGTTGTGAGGATGGTGCAGAACCCGACATTGTTTCGTTCCGTTGTGCGTAGAGTCTCTGTGAGTCAGAGTGGACTTGACAGCACCTAACAACAGCATGTGGCTCGAGGAAGGCAGTCGAGTCCAAGGCCTTTAGGCAGCACGTCGTATCTCCTTAAAGTGTGGTCAGCTGCAGACACTGACAGGTTTGGAGCAGGGCTGAGCTGTAGTCTTCTCTTGCTTGGTCCCAGTGCACTCGGTAGCTAAAGAGGAGCAGTGTCCTTTTGAGGGAAATAAGGAGGACGGGATAGTTCAGCGGACTTGGTTGGTGCCATCTCTCCCACATTCGCCCACACAGGTGGACTCAGAGTGGGGACCAAAGCCGCTCGGTTGCTTACTGCTGGTCCTGGTGGCCTGGCACGCCAGTGGGAGCTGACTGCAGTGGAGTCTTTAATGAGCTGCAGGGTGTTGTCAGGATCTGGCTGGGCCTGTCCGTGTTGAGGTATGGACATGTCCCCAGAGCTTGGGTGATGTCCACCCCCTCTGTAATCGGGGTGAAAATGTTCACAGAATGGAAGAATGCAGTACCAGGAGGAACTCAGGAGCTTGGGCAAGGAGGAGGAAGGGAGCAGACAAGACCAGCTGGCTCCTTAAGCCAGATAGGAGTTGCATCAAAGACAGGCTTGGTGAGGAGGGAGTTGGGGTTGAGAGAGTGTGTTACAGGGCAATTTTTTTTCTCTTGGTTTTAAAGGGAAAAGAATCCTCTTGGAAGGCCAGATGTGGTTGTGCACCCTTCCCACCCCGCTCCCACCCCTGACACTCAGCTTTCCTGTTACCAGCTGCTTCCAGAATGCCCTCTGTGTCTTCGTTTTTGGCCAGTAGAGGGATGGGAGTCATGGCAGAGTGACCCACTGCTATGCCACCACTGAGAAAGGGGGACATTGCATGTGCCCCCAAAACACCCCACTACTAATAATCTTACGGTGGCAATTTACAAGGTTGGTTGTTACTACGAGGTGCCAAGTACTTTATACACATCATGTCTTCTGCAAAGCTTGGGTAATTAGCCTTACTTCACAGGAGAGAACTGAGCTTACCTCACATCCCTGACTGTGGGTGATAAGGGGACAGAGCCCAGCTTTGACCCCAGGCTCATCTGCCCCAGAGCTGGTCTCCCCTCGGCACTGCCTTCTCCCCAGTTGGGCATCGCATGCGCTGCTCTTTGAAAGAGAAGGCCCTTGCTTCTCGGCGTGGGCTCCTGGGCACGTTTTCCTCACCGCTTGTGGGCAGAGAAGTAGGTTACTCTGTGGGGTGACATTTAAAAAGACTGGCCTCGTCGAATGTGAGTATGTTGTTATGGTACAAGAAATCTTGGCTTATCCTGGGCTCTTTTGAAATAAAAGGTAGGAAACCCCCTTCTTGTGTCTATGTTTTGCTCAGAAGTCATCAGAACAGAATCGTTTGTCCTGGACAGTGGCCGGGCTCGAGGAAGCAGCTGTTTTGTTCATGAGAACCCTGCCAGAGCAGTGTGGTCTGTTCCAGCCACTGTGAATGCTTGCATTTCCTTCCCCCTACCCCACTTTGTGGGGGAAGCCAGAAGGGAGTTTTCCTGGCAAGGGCAGGGCAGCCCCCAACCCTCTTTACCCCAGGTAACCCTGAGTCATGTGCCCAGAACAGATGTTGCCACCTCTGTGGGGCCAGGTAGAGCTAGTGAACTAGGTCCGCCATCACCAAGTCCCTGGGAAGGTGGTGTCTACTGTTGGGCTGTGGCTTTTTTGGTGCTCCTTTGAGGTGCGTGGGAATTTGACAGTCTGTGCTCTCTGGGCCTTGTTGTCATCGTCACCTGCTGTTGAGTTGGGTCTGACTCAGGACGGCCTTATGTCCAACAGAACAAAATGCCGCCTGGTCCTAGTTCCTGGCGATCATGGGCACGTTCCAAGCCATCTCACAGGTTTCACATCAGTCCATCTCAAGGAGGGTCTCCCTGGCCCTTGTCGGACCCTCTGTTTCACCAACCATGACGGCACCATCCTCCTCCAGTGATCGGTCCCTCCTGATGACATGTCCATGGAGCGCTGATGGTGTAGTGGTTAAGGCATTTGGCTGCTAACCAAAAGATCTATGGTTCATATCCACCAGACGCTCTCTGGAAGTAAGATGAGGCAGTTTGCTTCTGTGAAGATTTATAGGCTTGGAAACCCAATGGGGGCTGCTATGAGTTGGAATTAACTTGAAGGCAGTGAGTTTGATTTGGTTTGGTTTTGATGACATGTCCAAAGCAAGCAAGTCAGACAGTGTTCTGTTGAGACCCATACAGTTTTCACTGGCTGATTTTTGCAAGTATACCACCAAGTCAGAAACAAGACTGGGCAGTCTACTTCTGTAAAGATTTATCTTCTCAGAAACCCAATGGTGGTCACTATGAGTCGGAATTGACTCAACGGCAATGGGTTTTATTACCAAGTCTGTTTGTCTAGAAGCTTTGCTGAATCCTGCTCACCACGGGTAACCCTGCTGGCCCTTGAAATATGGGTGGCATAGCTTCCAGCATCATAACAACATGGAAGCTGTCCAGAGTGTCAAGTCGACAGACAGCTGGGGGCAGTCATTTGGGCCCCCTGATAACTCACAGAATGAGCCAGGGAATGAGTGGTGCAGAGGGACGTGTACAACTAAAGCCAGCTGAGGCCACAGGGTCTTCACTGGATGAAATCATAGATGTGTGGTAGTTTCGGGCTCTGCACAGTCTGCATTACGTAGACCATCAGTGCCCACTGGTGGTCTGGGACCTTAGGTGGTGCCCAGACAGATGTGTTGGGCCTACATAATGCCTTAAGAATTGGTGAATGTCTTGGCAACACTTAAAAACCTGGGGATTGTACACAGAAGTCTGGATTCTCAGCTTCTCTTGACGAGTCAGGTTTGTAATATTATACCAGACTCTCTTTCTAGCACAGCCCCATACCGCTTGGCGGTGGCGAGCAGCCGCCTCCTTCCGACAGGCCAGGTCCTCTGCAAATCGGTACAGTTCGCTCCCACAGCTTCTGTTGTTCACATTTCCTGAACTGCCGGCGAGCTTGATCTTGAGCTTGAGCTTGAGCTTGAGCTCAGAAGATGCCGCGACCTGGTGGGGCAGGGTGACCACTGTCAAGGCTGCCCCTCCCTGATCCTGTGTGTTGTTCCATCTGAGGCCTCCTGACAGAGATGAGCCGTGCAGGGGACGTGCTCTGTGTACCTCGGTGGCTGTTCAGCGTCATTGTGCTGCTCCCACCACACCCCTAATGCGAGCTCTGGAAGCGAGTGCCATAAACTCACCCCTTGGTCCCAGCCAGGCGTCCCTCCAGGTTGTCCTGCGATGCTGAGTGAACTGGGAGTCCTTTACCTCCGTAACATCCTACGTACACCTTCCGCCTTCTGAGGTTCTTAGACCGAAAGTGCTGACGGGAATTTAGCGGCCACCGCAGGATGTTTTTTTAGTAAAGATTTAACCTTTGAATTCTCTGCATGGACACTTTAGCTGCTACGTAGCAGGTGTGTAACTTCTCTTGGGGGTAGGAAGAGAAACATTTCTGTGGGAAGGTGGAGCCTCGGGGCTGCCAGTCGTCGTCTTCTATTTATCCCTTCAGCAGAGGCTCCGCGAGGCAAGTGAGTGGCCGTGCCCCAAGGACAGTGTGTCTTTTTCTAACAGCTGAGTGTTTCTCTTCATGCCCCAAGTCTTTTTTCTTTTGATTCCACCTGAGGTCCAGAGAGACTGGGTGCTTTTCCCAAGAGGCTCCAAGTCTTTAGGTTCAGGCCCTTCACTTCCCTCTCTAGTGCTCCACATCTTGTCCCCTCTTGTGGCCAGTATACAGCACACATTCTTTTTCTTTGATTCTCACACATGTTTCAACACCTGGTCTGCCTTGAAGCTTCTTCATGTCATTCTAGGCTATTGGCTGGATTTAGTAAGTGTGGGTTGTAAGTCCTGTTGCTAAAGGCCCTTTGCGACTTTCCTGGTTTGGGGCAGACACGAGGTGTTCTACCCCCTTCTCCCTTACCAAGTAGGGCATTCTGCATTTGTGTGTGGGGTTTGTGTACCCTCTACTTCTGCTAGGTGAAGCTGTTGAGAAGGGGCCTGGGGCTCTGGCCATGCAGTGTTCCTGGGTGTATTTTAGGGACTGTTGGGAGCTTCTTAAGGACAAGGACTGGCTCATCTTTACCTAGATCTCCAGGGCCTGGTCTGGGAGAAGTGGTGGGGGCCTGTCCACCCCTAACTGAGCTCGTAGCCGTGGGCAGGAGACTCTGCCTTTGGACCCCATTGTCTTATCTGCAGAATCGTCCTCTCCATCACCAAAGTTCTCAGTAGAGAGCCCACTGACACAGTGGTGCTAAGACAGCGGGTCTCAGAGATGGGGGAGTGCCAGTGTCACCTGTTGTTGTTGTTGTTAGGTGCCATTGAGTCATCTCCAATTTATAGCGACCCTATGCACAGCAGAACAGAACGCTGCCCAGTCCCGCGCCAGCCCCACGATCCTTGCTATACTTGAGCCCATCGCCACAGCCACTGTGTCAATCCATCTTGTTGAGGGCCTTCCCCTCTTTCGTCAACCCTCCACCTTACCAAGCATAACATCCTTCTCCGGGGAATGGCACCTTCTGACAACATGACCAAAGTAGGTGAAATGAAGTCTGGTTGTTCTCGCTTCCAAGCAACATTCCGGCTGCACTTCTTCCAGGACAGATGTGTTAGTTCTTTTAGCAGTCTGTAGTACTTTCAGCATTCTTCGCCAACACCACAACCCAAAAGCATCAATTCTTCTTCGGTCTTCCTTATTCATTGTCCAGCTCTCACATGCATATGAGGTGATTGAAAATATCATGGCTTTTGTCAGGCTCACCCTAGTCCTCAAAGAGACATCTTTGTTTCTCAGCACTTGAAAGAGGTCCTTTGAAGCCAACTTACCCAGTGCTACACGTCATCTGATGTCCTGACTGCTGCTTCCTTTGGCGTCGATTGTAGAACTAAGCAATGTGAAGTCTTTGACAACCTCAATCTTTTCTCCATTTATCGTGATGCTGCTTATAGGTCAGGTTGTGAGGATTTTTGTTTTCTTTATATTGAGATGTAATCCACCGTAGACTGTATTCTTCAATCTTCATCAGTAAGTGCTTCAAGTCATCCTCACTTTCAGCAAGCACAGTTTGTCGTCAGTGTGTCACCTGGACCACGTGATAAAAACTGACTTTGACCTGCCTCTCCTGCTTCTGAGTCATGGGTCTGGGGCGGGGAGACAAACTGTGCTTCTACCAAGTTCCCAGGGACTCCTGCTGCTGGTCTGGGAAGGGGCACTCTGAGAATGGCTGTCCCAAAACCCACAACTTGTTGATTGTTGAAGCATATGTCAGAGGCCCTGACATTAGCCCAGCAGGGTAGAGGTCGGGGGTGTGGGCAGTGTGGGGCCCTGGCTGTGACGGGAATGCCCACCCGGTTTGTAAGCCTGATCTTTCCTTTTTCTTTCCTACCCATGCAGCGTGCACTCAGACACAGCCTTGCATCCTGCTTTCTGGAGAACTTGACCCACATGCCCTAACACACTTAGTTTTCCAATCAGCTCTGTTTATGGGAGCTCTCTTCAGACTCCTGTTGGAATAGGTGTACAAACTTATTTCTTGACTTTAGGTAATTCTTGCTCTCCCATTCTTCTCTGGACCTGGGTGCTGGAAGGAGCCACACTGGTGATTTTCAGTTTTGGTTTTCCCACACAACTTTGAGCCATTCTTATCAGACAGACCCTGGCTGAGTGGTTGCTCACAGAAACCCTGCCTCACTGCAGTCATCCTCCAGACAGCTGGGTGTCCCCTCACAATGCGTGCACTTGCAGAATGCTCCCCAAGGCATCACAGCAGCCCATCCTGTTTGTTGTCAGGCCCCCAGGCTGGAGTGCCCAAGACAAAGGATGCCCCAAAGTTAGTGTCCCCCTGCAGTGGTGGGAAATAGGGTGCCTGCAAATGCCACCGATCACCTCTTTCTCTTACCCAAAGCCAGGTGAACCTGCCTTGGGCTTCTGGAGGTGAACGAACTTGATACAGCTGGGGAAACTGAGGCCCACGGGAAAGTGATGAGCCCAAGTACACACACAGCCAGTCAGTGGTTGGGTCCAAGGTGCCGGTAAAGATGGATTCTACTGCATTCCCTTCCAGTTGTCCCAGCGAACCTCGCATTACCGCCTTCGCCTTCGTGTGAGGCAGAGGAGCTGGGAGGTGAGGGCTGACACCTCTCCTGATCCAGCCGCCAGTTTTCCTCACAGCTTTGTTTGGAATGGGAATGCCCCTCCCTCTCACTGCAGCTCCCCTAGACCAGGGCACAATCATGCAGTCAGGGCTTTGAATGAGGCATTGTGTGGTTTTTCTCTGGCTCCTTCTTGTTGCCTGGGCCCCACGTGGCCCGGCGCTTGGTCCCCGGCAGCTGCAGCACGGTGCCCTTGTGCTTTCAGAGCCATGCAGACACGTGGGGAGCGCGTGCTCGGCACATGCCTTGATCACAGCCTTGTCCCTCGGGAGCCCGAGATGATGGTGACATTCTCATGGGGGGCTGTCTGTGGCCACTCCCCTTTCCCAAGGGAGAAAACAATCACCATAGTGTCTACTGGCATTCTGGGCTGACTGCGTGGGTGAGGGCAGGGCTGCTGGCGTGCTGGGAGGGAGAAGTAACTAGCAGCTTCGTCTTTTTACTCTGCCGTTGTACAAAGGGGAGCAGTTTGGGACAGGTCCCCTACATCAGCTGGCTCTGCTCAGCCAAGTACACCACCAACCTGTGTCCTTAGAGCTCAGCTCATGTGCCTGGTGTTCTGGCCACGAAAGTGGGAGGCAGGACAGGTCTGGTGGGGACCCCTGTGAGTGAGAGAGGAGCAGGGAGCCCGGCCACGGGTGGCTGAGGCTGTGCGGCACAGCAAAGCCCCGCTTTCCTGGCCTCCCGAGGGGTCTGCACCTGCCAGATGTGTGGTGACAGCGTGTCTGGGTGGCACAGGGTGCCTTCCACCAGCACCCTGGCTTTGCTGGGACGCCCAGTACGTGTCTCAGTGGGGTTCCTCTTGGGGTGCCTGTGCCTTGTCTCTGGCTATTAGACTGCTGTCTATCTGTCCAGGCCCCACACCCACACTTTTTTCAGGAAACCTCTCAGATCTCGACTGCCCCCCCTGGAATTGTGGGTTCACTTTCCCTTCCAGGAGCTCTGGTGGCACAGTGGCTAAGGCTAACTACTACTAACTACTAACCAGAAGTCTGACAGTTCAAACCCACCAGCCACTTTGACCCTGCTGCTGAAGGAAGATGGGGCGATCTGCTTCCATGAAGATTTACCGCCTCAGAAACGCAGTGAGGGCCGCTGTGAGTCAGTCGACTTGATGGCAGTGGGTTGGTTTGTGTGTTTCTTCCTCCCCCACCAGCACTGACCCACCCTGGCCCTTACCCTGCTTTGTGCTGTACTTGGTTGAACCTTGGGGGTTTATGTAACTTAACTGTGCTTCGTCTTCCTCCCTGAGCCCCTAGCATGGCCAGCCCAGCGAGTGCTGGACTGCTAATGGGGTTGGGGTGGAGGGCTGACCCCTGGTAACAGGCCAGCAGAAAAGACCCCAAAGGGTCTGCAGGGGGTTTACTGGTCAGGCTCAAGTCATCTACAGAGCACTTTGTTTCAGTGTAAAACCTGAAGTCTCACTTGTTCTAAGGACCACGGTGGCAAATAACATTTGACTTCTGTTGGGCGATTCTGCCCCTTGGGTGCCTTGCTCCCGGGGGGTGTGGCCAGCTGCCTAGCCCCTGCCTGGCCCGGGCCAGGAAGTGCCGCTCTGCATCCCCCCACCACAGAAGCAACGGCCCTCAGTTTCTAGCCTCTCTCTTCTAAAAGGAAACAGTTGTTAGGGAAAGGCCCTGGGCCCAAGCTGTCCTATGACTGGGTATGAGAAGGGCCGGGCACCCAGTCATGGGACAGCTCGGGCTCAGGGAGTGCTGGCAGGCTTCCCGGAGGTGTGAGCCTTATCAGATTCAGGGGGCTGCTGTGGAAGCCAGGCTTCCTGGGAGCCCAGCCCTTCCTGAACTGAGAGGTGCAGTGCTTTGAATTAGTGTGAATGCCACCATTTCCACAGCTGTAGGAAACCCCCCTTCAAGCTGGAGTGTGTAGTAGCTTTTGGCACCAGGAAAGTTGAGACTTGACTTCAGGGGTGAAAACATTTTCTGGTTCGGCAGGCATTCCTGGAGCACTTCTTAGTGCCAGGTGCTGCCAGGTGCTGGGGACCCAGGGACTTGGGTTGGGTGCATGCCCTCGGGCAACTCACAGCCCATGGGGCACATAGACACACATCCGTTCACTTCACACTCCCTTGCGTCACCCTCTTTAGTCTGCATGGAGGCTGAGGGACTGACCCGGCCTGGGTGAGGTCTTCCCGGAGGAGGAGACACCCAAGATGAGTCTAAAAGATGACAGCCTGTCTAGAGATGCAGGAGGCTGAGAGGGTGTGGAGGCCCTGAGGGGCTGTGGGGAGCAGCTTCCAGCCACGGAGTAGCATGAGCAAAGGGCCAGCGTCCTGAAACAGCCTGGGGTGATCTGGGGAGGAACAGAGTACGTGTATGTGCACGTGTGTGCACGTGTGTGCAAGTGAGAGCCGAGGGCCGCAATGAGGCTGCCTTGTCTTTTTGGGTCTCTGCAACTTTTGCGTCTTCGACAGGGTGCCATTTTACCACTGTTCGGCTTGTTTTAGTGGAAAATACGTGTTTTCCTTCTCTGAGGGTCTCCGCCATTAGCAGGTGTTAGCAGGTTGTGTTTTGTTTTTAGATAGGCAGTCTGTCCACGTGGTAGCCGATCAGTGTGCACAGTCACCCTGTGCATTCAGTTGACCTGCCCATGTCATCAGGCACTTAGGTTGCTTCCTGTCTTGGCTGTGTCAATGGTGCACGTTGTTTTACACGTGAGTAGGCCACTGTCCTCCAGACCAAACCCACTGCCATCAAGTCGATTCCGACTCATGGCACCCCTGTATGGCAGAATTGAACTGCCCCGTGCAGATTCCAACTCGGAAGGAAGATGGGGCGATCTACTTCCGTAGTGATACTGCCTCAGAAACCCAAGGAGGGGTCGCTATGAGGCGGGTCCGACTCCACGGCACATAACAACAACAACAACAACATGCAAATTCCAAGGCTGTAATCTTTACAGAAGCAGCAGAGGGTGGTGCATTCAAACTACTAATCTGTTGGTTAGCAACCAAATGCCTTAATCACTGTGCCACAAGGCTCCTTAGGCTTCTGTCCAAAAACCAAACCAAATCAAACCCACTGCCATCAAGTTATTCCTGACATAATTATAGTGAACCCCATTGGTTTCTGAGGTGGTGAATCTTTACGGAAGTAGATTGCCCTATCTTCCTTTTGTGGAGTGGCTGGCGGTTTTGAACCACCAACCTTCTGGTTAGCAGTCAGATGCCTTAGGCACTGCACCACCAGAGCTTCTGTAGGGCAGATTAATTTGTCATTTGAGGCTCATGCAGTCCGAGGGCACATGGTGGGGTGGGGTGGGTGGAATGACGTGAGGACATTTGGCCTGATTATGTTTAACTTCATTTCTCTAGGGGTTGACTTACTTTTGAATTTGGGTCTCCTCTGGTGGTGTAGGGCTTAAGGCATTTGGGTGCTAACCAGAAAGTCGGTGGTTTGAACCCACCAGCTGCTACGGGAAGAACAATGAGACAGTCTACTTCCGTAAAGATTTACAGGCTTAGGAACTCAATGGGGGTCGCTGTGAGTCAGAGTTGAGTGGATGGCCGTGTTTGGTTTGGGTTTCTTGAGTGTTGTGAAACCTTTTACTCCATGGCTGCCTTCCGTTGGTGGCCCTCTATGGAAGACCAGCTTCGTGCCCAGCGATGGATTCAGCACTGCCACAAAGACTGCAGCATGGGCACCAGGCTGGACTCTGCCCTCCACACTGTGCACGGTGGTGGGGCGAGGCCAGCCCAGCGCGTTGCAGTGGCCTTGGGCCCGGCCGGATCCCTGCCCAGCCGGTTGGAAGGGTGCCACTTCTGGGCACTCTCTAGGCTTTGTGCTTCCTGCCCATCATGGCCTAGTAAGTGTTTTGTTGATGTATTAATAATTGAAAGGACTAGAGTCTGCCCGGGCAGAGACCTGCTGGGGCGTGGGAGGGAGAGGCCATGAGGCGGCTTTTTAAATGTGCTCTGCTCCTCCTTGTATCTTAGGTGGCTCTATATTTGGCTCCATGTTGGGCGTTACTCTCCTCTTCCTTGCAAGCAGGGACTGGAGCTGTCATTTGTTATGTGTTCAGCCCCCAGTGCCGTCCCAGCCGGACACAGTGATCACCCAGGAAGGGTCTGGTCTGTTCAGTGAGGGAATACAGCTTCCGGTCACGTTAGACGTTCCCAGGCTGCTGTTTTCACCAGAGCCCCTGAGACCTCTAGTGGTACCCAGAGGCTGACCTCTGGCAGATACCTGTTCATGTCCATCCGTTCTCATCCCGCCCCCTTATGCTGTATGTAGCACAGCTTTTTTTTTTTTTTGAGCTTTATTATTGTTATTTTAACCCTGAGAATGATAATCTACACCCACGTCTCTCAGTCTTAATCCTGACTGAGGTGGCCAGCATTGCTTCTTTAGTTGTTTTTTCAAAAATGGGGTTTCTTTTTAAAAGCAGTTTTAGGTTTACAGAACGATTGTGTAGGAAGCCCAGAAAGTTTCCATAGCTCCCCTCCCCCCCAGCACACACACTGCTTCTCCTGTTATTAACATCTTTCATTCCTGTGATATATTTGTTACAATTCATGAAGCCACACAGATACATTATTGCTAAATAAAGTCCTTATTAACTACAGCCTTCAGTAGGGATTACACCTCAACTTAAAGAAAACACAGATCTTCACAGATGGAAAAATAAGCAACATGATGATCAGCGGAGAAAAGATTGAAGTTGTCAAGAATTTCATTTTACTTGAATCCACAGTCAACATCCACGGAAGTAACAGTCAGGAGGTCAAACAATATATTGGGCAAATCTGCTGCAAAAGACCTGTTTAAAGGACTCAAAAACAGAGATGTCACCTTGAGGACTAAGGTGTGCCTGAACCAAGCCATGGTATTTCTCTGTGCCTCCTCTGCTTGTGAAAGCTGGACAATGACTAAAGAAGACTGCAGAAGAACTGATACCTTGGAAGTGCGGTGGTGATGAAGAATCCTGCCAGAAGATGACCGCCAGAAGATGACCGCCAGAAGATGACTGCCAGAAGATGACCGCCAGAAGATGACCGCCAGAAGATGACTGCCAGAAGAATGGACAGATCTGTCTTGGAGGAAGTGTAGCCAGAATGCTCCTTGGAAGTGAGGGTGGTAGGACTGTCTCATGCACTTTGGACATGTTATCCAGAGAGGCCAGTCCCTAGGGAAGGACATCACACTCGGTAGAGGGTCAGTTAGAAAGAAGAAGACTCTCAGGGAGATGGATTGACACAGTGGCTCCAACAGTGGGGTCAAACCCAGCAATGATTGTGAGGATGGTGCAGGACCCGGCAGTGTGCCATTCTTTTGTACACGGGGTCACTGTGAGTCGGCACCAACTCAGTGACACCCAACAACAGCAAAGTCCTAGTTCACACTGGAATTCATTCTTTGTTCTATTCCCCTGTGGGTTTTGACAGATACATCATGTCACGTGTCCACCATTACAGTATCATGCAGAATAGTCCCACTGCCCTGAAAATGTGTTCTACCTGTTGATTCCTCTCTTCTCCGCTGCACTGTTGGCACCCACTGCTCCTTCCACGGCTCTGTAGTTTTGCCTTGTCTGTAATGTTAGGTAGCAGGACTTCCACTTCCTGTGTGTTTCTTCACTCCTGTTCTGCTTAACCTAGTGCCACTGTGACAGGTGTATACCACAGATGGGTGGCTTCAATGAATAAGAGTTTATTCTCCTACAGTTTCCGAGGCTAGATGTCTGACTTCACAGTGCCAGGCTTTCGAGGCTGGGTGAAAGCCCCTCGACCTTGGGCTTCAGCTCTGCCTTCTGCTCCTGGCCCAGTGAAGCTGGAGGCTCTCTTCACTTGGGCAGCTGCTGAGGCTGACAAACCAAGGTTGACAAGTAAAAAGACACTGTCTCAATATTACCAAACCACACAGCAGGCCATTGATTCAAGTCCATTAAGAGTCTCAAGCTCAGCAGACAACCTGGGAGGCTGCTGAACAATGACTCAGCTACATGCAGGGTCCAAGTGTGCCATGAAGCTGTGGACCATGTCCAAAGCTTCTCCTTATAGACGAGAAGCAGACCATATCCCTAAAGCAGCTTACTCAGCTACTCTTGGCAGATTCCACCATGGAGTTGATGGTCAGTCTCATCATGGGCAGTAACTGCCATCAGCTGCCCAGCCACTGAAAACCAGGCCCAGCCAGGTTGACACACAACTTTAAACTACCACCACTCCTGTCAGATGGAGCCTTGGCCTGGGGTGCTCGTTGCCACTGGGAGGTGACTTGGGTGGGAGGGGCTGGGGAAGTGCTTGAGGCCCCCACAGTGTTTTGTTGACTACTGGTGAAGTGAGTGTCCTAGGTGCAAGGGTAGTCTGCTCCAAACTGATTTTAGATGGCCTCCTGGTGGGACAGTGACAATTGCCCAGCACCAGCGGTACCAGCTGGTGTGGCTGGCAGCTTGTCAAGTCTTTTGGGGTCTGTTGTGGGCAGGCAGTAGGCAGGCAGTAGGATGAGTCTCTGTGCCTTCTGGGAGTCTGTTGTGGGCAGGCATTGGGATGTGTCCTTGTTCCTTCTGGGGCAGAGAACCTCTCTGATGAGTAAGGTGGTCTACTTCCCTTCAGAAGTTGGGTTAACTCCTGTTTGGGTCTTGCTTACAGCTGCAGTGGCATCTGCCTAAGGGCCTGGATGAGTCCAACAGGGCTGCCCAGGGTGCCTTGCTTTTATGCTGGGGCCATCTCTCTGGCCATGCCATTTCCTTTTTAATCCTGAGGTCTCTGCTCTGAGTAAGGATGGGTGGGCATAGTATCCAGTGGAGACCCCTCCCTTCCCTACACCCACACTGTGCTAAAAAAGAAAAATGCTGAAGGTCCAATAAGCAACTGCTTCCCCAAACGCTGTCCATTAACTCAGGGCAGTGCCGCGTCTCACCGAGCAGAAGACACTGATGGTGCTGTGACTGAGGACCTCAGTGAAGCCCTCCTTGCCAGGTGCCACTTCCCGTATAAGGAGACAACAGGCTGGTGCTTGCTGTTTGGATCCTCCTGCAGACAGATGGCTGTGGTTGTTCATACAGTGCCTCCTGTCATGGGGCTGCAGCTGGTGTCACAGAGGCGTCTTCAGCAGAATCCCCTGCTCTGGACAGAGCTCTCCCCGGACAGGACCAAGTAGATGACTTTGGGAATTTGACTTGGGGCAGCCATGGAGTCCAGGGTCCTTGTTGGTGTGACCAGCCCGTCAGGCAGCTCTGGGCCTCAGAAGACTTGTTTTGGCAGATGGTGGCGTTCTGGAAAGTGTGGTAGAGCCTGCAGTGTGAGCTGGGGCTGAGGTGAGAAGGCCAGAGGCTGACAGTGTCGTTGGTTAACCATCTGATTAATTTCTACACCGACCTGTAAGATAAGTTGGCAGATAGGACTCTGTGGGTTCAGGGGGGTGAGTCCTGAGGTGTGTGAACCAATGTCAGTATGTGACCTCTGAGCGGGTAGCAGAGGGCAAAGCTGGTGCCTCTCATCTCTGGAACTGTCCCTGTAGCACTTTCGGGTCCCTGCCTGCATCACTTCCCGTGTCCTAGTGTGCTGTCTCTGATGCTGTGTGGGAGCAGTGTGCTGGGGCTGCCGGCCCCCAGGTCCCTGAGATAAATAGACCACTGCACCCCCAGCTGCATTGCACGTACCAGCTGCTGAAAGATTCCATGCACCCAAAGGCCTGGTGCTTGAGTTCCGGCCGTGGCTTGGCCAGGAGTGCTTCCCTGCCTGCAGAGCGTCTGGAGGGGCCAGCATAAGGCCCACCAGCAGGGCAGGGCAGGTAGCCTGTGCTGAGGGTGGATGGGCTTGCAGGAGGGAAAGAATGTAGCTGTTCTGGGCCCTAAGAGTCCATAAACAGTTTGGAAAATAAGAGGATGTATATTTTTTGAGGAGGAGGTGGGAGATGAAGTGTGAAAACCAGTGTCTAGCTACCTTTCTGACCTTTTCTAATATAAGATTCTAGTGTCCCTGGGTTAGTGTGCTGCACTGCTAACCAAAATGTGGGAGGTTCGAGGCATCTTGAAAGGAAGGCCTGGTGGTCTACTTCTGAAAAAATCAGCCACTGAAAACCCAGTGGAATGCAGTTGTATTTCAGCACACATGGGGTTGCCGTGAGTCACTGTGGACTTGGCAGCAGCTGGTACTGATGGTGTCGCTGAAGATGCCAGGATGGTCCTGTCTGCTTGGGGACAGCTTGGGAAGGGTACTTGTGCATCCCCCCCATCACTACTACCCCAGGGACGTGTGAGAAGCTGGGCTCCGCTACAGCCCTTGGTTAGAAGTAGAGAAAAAGGGTTCCCACATCAAGCTCAATTGGCATAACATACTATACAAAACATCGTTCCACCTCATACTTTGGCGAGTAGCGACTGAGATCTTAAAAGCTAGCAAGCTGCCATCTAGATGCAACGATGGGTCTCTCCTCATCCAGAGCAAAGAAGAATGAAGAAAACCAAAATTCATAGAAACAATTAGTCCTAGCGACTGGTACACCATCTGATCTGCAGCCTATACAACTATGAGACCAGAAGAAATAGATGGTGCCCAGCTACCACTGTCATCCACTTGGAAGGGGATCTATAGGAGATCCTTGATAGAGAGGGAGAACAATGTGGAACAAATCTCAAAGTCATTGGAGAAAAAAAAAAAGGTGGGGACCAGGTTTGCTGGTCCGCTAGAGCCTCATAGAACCACTGAGACTATGGTCCCTAGCTGCCCTTCAGATCTGGAATTAAACCCACACCTGTGGTTTCCAGCCAAACAAAAGATAGGCATATGAGTTGAACATTTACCTCAAGTAGATACACTCCTTGGAGAGAACAATCATGGGAGAAAGAAGGGCTGCTTATGCACAGGGAGATAGCTTAGGGGGCAGGAGGGCATGGAGGTATGGACACTGGGAAGAGGTAACTATGGGGAGGAAGTGGGAGGGGAGCTGTTGCATTGTGGTAAACTGTGGTCAATGACATGAGACAAAGTATATGTGAACTGCTATATGGAAAGTGAATTTGCTCTGTAAATCTTCACCCAAATCACAATTAAAAAAAAAAGGAAAAGAAAAGAAAAGAAAAAGGGTTCCCACCTTTCCACCCCATGCAAGGCATTGCCTGCTCCTGAGCAATGGGCATGCTGGTCAGAAGAGCCTCGTGGCCTCCTGCTGCTGACTGGTTGGTGTGGAAAGCCCCGGACAAGGCTGTTGGTGGCAGCCAGTGCTGTTGTGGAGTGCCTTGAATGCTGCAGGCCGGCCCTCCTCGCAGCCCACCTGCGCAGCTGCTCTAGGACCTCCCACTTCACCAGCCACCTTCAGATGCACTGCTCACCTGTGCTCACCTGGCTTCCTGTCTGCATGTGACAGGTGAAGAATGGAAACTCGGGACTGCCTGCTCGGGCTGCGTTTAGACTGACGGGTCAGAGCCAGTGCACGAGGGCCATGCTCCCTTTGACAGGAGAGGGAACAGAAGCCAAAGAAGGAAAGAGAGTTGGCTGCTCCGGGGCGGAGCCAGGCCAGAGCCCCTGTGTACCAAGTCTGACACTGTCAACACAGGCCACACTGCCCCTTGTTTGGGCTTCACGGTTTTGTTACAGATTTTGTTTGGATTCTGAAGTTTTGTGCCTCCATCCCTCTTTTTTTAATCATGGTTTGATTGAGTTTGTGTACTGTAAATAGATCTGAGTGAAGAGCAGGTCATGGTCGTCTCAGGCTAAGTGGCTTACTATTACAGTGGATTATCCTCTGGGGCCCCTCGCTGTGTCTCCCTGCCTCTGGTTCTCTGCCCACTCTTCCCCTCACCCTGGTTTGGAGGAAGAGGCAGCGTCAGTGCTGCGTTCGCTCTGTAAGTATTGTTTCCCTCCCTTCTTTACCTCTGTTGTCCTTCCTTCATCTATTTCCTTTTGAATTTGTTCAGCAAGTCTCCTGTTACTGAGTGCAGTCGAGTCGTCTGACTCACGGCAGTCCTTTAAGACAGAGTATAACTCTCCCCTGTGGGATTTTCGAGGCTGCGATCTTTATGGAAGCAGACTACCACATCTTTCTTCTGCGGAGTGGCTGGTGAGTTCAAACCACCAACCTTTCAGTTTGCAGCAGAGTGCATGACCACCACATCACCAGAGCTCCTTTCAGCAGTTCTCGTCCAAGCAGACTCGTCTTTCGTAGTGTTTGGTGGGTTAAAATGACATGAACGGTAGTGAGGATTACAGGGGTGCCATGGAAACCCACCTGTCAGTTACTTCTCACTGATAAATGAGCTCTTGACAAGTCACGCACACAGTTGGCTTCAGTTTCAAGAAACAGCATGGGCTATCCCTTTCCCAGGTTCAGGTTTGTTTTCGCCGTGGGTCCCCATACTCTCATGTCCCTGAGTCATGCCATTCCTCCCCTCCCTCTTGAAATGTTATTTGCTTAAGAAAACAGAAAATCCCTGCTGAGCTGTGGAATGACTGAGAAAAATCCTGGAGAACAGAGCCCTGGCTTGGTGAGCAGCTGGGTTTATTGTTGGGTGCTCCCTCCAGTGACAGCAGTCATAAGAGAGCCTGGGCCACTTCATTCAGCCGAGGGCACTGGTTAGCTCCTTTTAGGGACTGAATTGTGTGCCCCCCAAACTATGGGTTGTGAATCCTAACCCTATACCTGTGGCTATGATCCCATTTGGGAATGGGCTGACATTGTTATGTTAATGAGTAAGGATTAGTGTAGGGTGTGTTGTGAGTCCCTCTCTTTTGAGCTATGAAGGAGCAGATTAAGCAAGCAGCCAAAAAGCAGAGCTAAGGGGAAGATAGATGCCAAGCCACATGGAGATCTCCAAGCAACCGAGAAACAGAAGCTGAAGAGAGACAAAGAGCCAACAGAGAGAGAGAGAGAAAGAAAGAAAGAGACAGAGAGCGCACATGACACAGAGAGACAGAGAGAGAGAGACAGAGTGTGCACACGACAGAGAGAGAGAGAGAGAGAGCGTACACGACACAGAGAGACAGAGAGAGAGAGAGACAGAGTGTGCACACGACAGAGAGAGAGAGAGAGAGAGCATACACGACAGAGAGTGCAAGAGAGTGAGCGAGAGTGAGTGAGAGAGAGAGCGCTTTCCCTAGAGCCAGCATCCTGAATTTGGACTTCTGGCCTGTTAACTGTGAGAAAATGAATTTGTTTGGTAAAGCCAGTCCCTGGTATTTGTTACAGTAGCACTAGGCAACTAGTACAGGTCCCTTTCTAGCCATGGGATGGCCGCTAGAGAAACTCATTCCACTGCAGGCCCTTCCCCAGTGTGGGCCTTTGGTGGCCTTTGATCCCCCAATGGATGGGCCTGGAGTGAGCATCCCTCCCAGTTCCGGAAGCCATCCTGTTTGGGGTACATGCTGCTTGGGCTGGAACAGATGCGTCCTCCGTGTGTAAGGACGGTGGGGAAGGAGTGCTCCCTCCCTTGAGCGTCAGCACCCAGCTCAGAAGTGAGGGGAACAGAGGACTGGGTAGCACCTCCCCGTCTTGAGTGGAGGCTGGAGCACTGCAGACGGGGGTTGGCTCCCCAGCTGCTCCCCAAGGCCTGCTCTCTGCTAGGGGCATGCTCACCAAGGGATGGCGGTTTTTTCAGGCATGTTTGGTTAGTGCCCCTTCCGGGGCTTACCTCCTCTCACCTGCTCGCACCTGAGTGGGCAGGACTGCAGTTACCTCTTACAGATGAAAGAAGGCAGGAGCTTAGCCGAATTTGGACAGGGTTCTGCACTCCAAGGTTGAGCTCTGCTTTTCCACCTTGCTTATTGGTTTAGCAGACCTCCCACTTAAGAGGTCCCTACTCAGAGAGGGTGGGCCAGGGGCTGTGTTGAGGGCAGGAGGATAGCTGAGGTAGGTCTTTGCCCACACAGAGGGGAGGGCTCCCCACGATGACCTTGGAGATGGATCTTGAGAGTCAGGTGGAGTGGGCTAGATGCAGCAGCAGGGGGCGGCCCGGAGAGACACAGATTGTGGCTGCAGCAGCGCAGGCCTGGAACCCTGGCTTTGCCGGGAGCCCCCTCACCTGTATGCCCAGTACAGCTGCACAGCCCTGTGGTTGAAGGTGAAAAGAGACCCAAGGCCCCTCCCAGCCCCTCCCCAGTCTGCAGTGGAAACCTTGGTGCTGTGCTCTAACACGGAGCAGAAGGGGGTGCTCAGCCTGGGCTTTGAACCTGGATCTCCTACAGACCTAGGGTCTGTTCTTCAGCATTGGAGCCACTGAGCCGAGCGGTCAGGTCTCAAAGGACAACTGTGATGAGACTCACAGACCCTGGAGCAGAAGCGTCTAGTGGTTAAGACAAGGGGTTTGGAGTTGAACAGAGTAGGAGCTCTGATGGCATAGTGCCTAAGGCATTTCACTGCTAACTGGCAGTTCAAACCCCCCAGCTACTCCTCAGAAGGAAGGTTGGGCAATCTACTTCCATAGAGATACCACCTTGGAAACCCAAGGAGGGGTCACTGTGAGTTGGGACCAACTCCACGGCAGTGAGTTTGGGTTTTTTTGTTGTTGTTCAGATGGGGGCTGGGGCTCTGCTCTACCCTTCATAACCATGTGACTGTGACCTTGAGCCTCAGTTTCTCCTTCTATAAAATGGACTAACCAGAGTGCTCTCTTGTAGGGGCCTCTGAGCGTGCCACACACGTTGCTGTGGCTGTTCTTACCTTATTCAGGCTGTGTGCAGAGGTGGACCCTGGGCCATCCTTTATTTTTGTAAATACAGACCAAGAACTAAGAAACTGGTTAAAAAAAAAATAAAATTCTGGGTACCACTTCTGTTACTGAGCCTCCAGAAGTCGCTAGCGTTTAGTGTTGTGCGTATCTTTAGTGCTCAGGCGTTGACTGTTGTTGTGTACTGTCGAGTCAATTCTGTCTCATTGTGACTGTGCGTGGCGGAGTAGAACTGCCCCAGAGGGTTTTCTAGGCTGTCATTTTGATGGGAGCAGGTTGCCAGGTCTTTGTCCTGAAGAACTGCTGGGTGGGTTCAAACCGCCAACCTTTGGGTCAGCAGCTGAGCGTTCACCTGTTGCCCCATGAGGGCGTTTGTCGTGGCTTTCCTGTTTGCTGGAGGGGGAGGAGTGTCCATCTTCCATCAGTCATCCTTCAGTAGGACTTGCAGCTGGACAGCTGGGCTGAGGGGGGTTTCAGTGTTCCACTGCAGGGTGTTGTGGTTAGGTGCCGTTGGGACGGTTCCAGCTCAGCAGGCACCCCATGCCCCGTGTACGACAGAACGGAACACTGCCTGGTCCTGCGAACAGCACGGCGAACCGCAAGTTCTCGCACACGTGCTGCTGTGGAGGCTTCGCTGTCAGCTTGGTCTGGGGGGGGGGGGGGGGGAGATGTGCAAGTGCTTGCTAACACTTCTAGGCAGTTTGTAACGTTGATTCTTTAAACTCAGATGACTTAGTCCCAAACAGCAGAAGGCCTCCCCAGGCAGGTGAGGATCTGTGGTCTCGGCAGATGTGGACAGATATGAACTGGGGGCCGTGGGACCAGCTCCCCACCCTCCCCTCCTAATGCTTTTGGTTTGTCTCCAAATCTGGCAAGGGGGGGTGGAGCAGTGGTGTGACCTGCCGGGAACACACTTGCTCAGATGTTCTTTGATTGGCTTCTAGATCCTGTCTACACATTCCTTTTGTCACACTCACAGCGGAAGTCAGGGAAGTCTGAAGGTGCACTAGGCCTTCGAGGAGACCTCGTGGAAGGCTGTTTCCCTCCCACTTCCTTTGCTCGGTGGGAGGGGAGGT
Source organism: Orycteropus afer afer (assembly GCF_000298275.1). Taxonomy (NCBI): domain Eukaryota; kingdom Metazoa; phylum Chordata; class Mammalia; order Tubulidentata; family Orycteropodidae; genus Orycteropus; species Orycteropus afer. The sequence continues at coordinate 8,434,774 of NW_006921625.1, forward strand.
GGCCTCATGAGAGGAACGGCTTGCTGAGGCCCTTGGGAAATCACCCAGTGGCCAAGGGCCTGGTTCAGTTTTGCTCTGAGACCTGTGTTTATAGTCCTTAGCTATAAACCTAACTTGTGCAAGTCACGCATGCAGGCAGGGTAAGAACATTCCAGAAGAAGGAAAAGTGTGATTGTCTTGACAGCTCCCAAGATGGAGTTAGCCCTTCAAAATATGTCGCAGAAGCTTCCGGCCGACTCCTATAATTGTCCTCAGATTCATATAGAACTTTGCGTTTGCAGAAACTCTTCTGTGTGTATTAATTCATTGAGCATGTGGCTCTCTTCTACAGCAGCTGAACCAGGCAGGGTTCCCGTTTGCCGGAAGCTGACAGTCCAAGACCACAGCGACAGCAGGCAGCTGTGTTCAAGGGCGCAAACAAATGCAGGCGTGTCGAAAGCTGCAGAGCCGTGGCGAGGGGGTTTTGTGTTGTGGTGACTCACGCGTGAGAGCAAAGCTGCCACCCGTCCCTGTGGTGTCAGTGTGGGGCCTTGGGGAGGCCTGGAGTCCCGTCTCGGCATTGTCGCTGCCGCCCATGAATTTGTGGGCGGGGAGAGTCTTGGTATCTTTTCTTGGAGACACAGTCTTCGCGCTTGGAAAATGAGGATTCCCCTCACAGCAGTGCCTGCCTCACAGGAGCAGAAGACGGTTCAGAGTGACCAGCCCCGCTGTGGCTGATGCTCAGGGAGGTGTGGGTGTGTGGGGGTGGAGGCACCTGGTGCTGGGCCCTGGGCCCCTCGCTGACCACCCCCCCACCCTGAGCCACCTTTCAGCCCTGCAGGCTTGCTTTGGAAGACTTCAGGCTGGTCTTGGGCAGAGTCACCCTGGGGGTGAGGACTTGGGTGACTGGGCAGTGGCCCTGTGACACCACACCTGCACTGGGCATGTGAGGGTCATGGGTCAGTGGAACGTCTGACTTGGCCCTCTGTTCTCTCAGTAGGCATTCTGGGGAAAATGAGTCACTTAGTGGGAGCTCCCTGGTCTCTGTGTTTCCATGACCATGCCTGCCTCCTAGGCAGACACTGAGGAAGCAGCCCCAGGTGTGTGTGTGTGTGGGGGGGTAGGGCAGAGGCCTTGTGTCTCCCATGAGCACTGCTGAGGGTGGGGGTTAGGTGGGACAGAAGTGACAATACAGACTTAAGCACAGGTCAGGGGTGCAGACGGAATGCCAGGACAGTGCTGACAGATGAGAAGTACTGGGAACAGACCCCCACAGCCTGGGCCTCTCCACACAGGAAACAAACCCCCAGGGCCTTGTACTCCACTCCAAGCACCTTGACACATCCTGATTTAAGCCTGCAGCAGCCCTCAGGCACAGATATCACCAGCCAGATTACAGATGAGGACATGCAAGTCCAGGGACTTGCTCAAGGTGAAGGTCGGGTAGCCAGTCCTGCAGCACATGTCCTCCCCGACCCAGTCCTTGTATGTGTCTCCCCGGCACAGGCAGCAGTGGTCAAGGGGCTTTTTCAAAAAGGAAAGTGCCATATGGTCCACCTTGGACATCTAGCCCTGTTCTGAAGATGCACAGACCTAGTGTGTTGCCCCTTTTTTTAAAAAATTAAACTTTTTATTTTGAGCTAATTATAGACTGGCTATATGAGGTTGTAGGAAATTGTATAGTGAGATCCCTGTAGCTTTACCCAGTTTCCCCAATGGTAACATCTTGCAGACTACGGTACAGGAAGCTGACGTTGGTGCAGGCAAGATACAGAACATCTCAGTACCGCCAGGAGCCCCCATGCCTTTGTACAGCCCCAGCCACTGTTGCATTGGGCAGATCTGCTGCAAAAGATCTCTTTAAGGTGCTGCAGAGCAAATATGTCTCTTTGAAGACTAAGGTGCGCCTAACCCAAGCCATGGTGTTTTCAGTCTCCTCATATGTATGTGAGAGCTGGACAGTGAATAAGGAAGACCAAACAAGAATTGATGCTTTTGAGTTGCAGTGTTGGGGAAGAAGGCTAAGAGTACCATGGACTGCCAAAAGAACCTAACACATCTGTCCTGGAAGCAGTGCAGCTGGAGTGCTCCTTGGGAGCGAGAGAATGGTCAGGCTTTGTCTCACCCAGTTTGGTCATGCTGTCGGAAGGGACCACTCCCTGGAGGAGGATATCATGCTTGGTAAAATGGAGGGTCGATGAAAAGGGGAAGGTCCTCAATGAGATGGATTGACACAGTGGCTGCAACGATGGGCTCAGGTATAGCAGGAATTGTGAGGCTGGCACAGGACCAGGCAGTGTTTCTTTCTGTTGTACAGGGGGTCACTATGAGTTGGAGCTGTCTTGACAGCACCCAACAACAACAGTGACCACTTCCCTCCCACCCCACGCCTGCCACAAAGCCTGGCAGCTGCTGACCTGCTCTTCGTTTATATGATTTGCTGTTTCAAGAATGGCGTACTTGTGGATAGATGTACACAGTGTGTAACCTCGGGGGCTGACTTTGGCCCTCAGCATGATCTGCTGGACATTCATTGGGGCCATTGCACATGACTAGTGCCTTTTTGCTGCTGAGTGTAGTCCGTGGTGTGAATGCAACACTGTCCCTTGAACCACTCACCTGTCGAAAGACATCAGGCTCGTTTCCATGTTTACGTCATTATGAATAGAGCAGCCGCAAGCACTTGTGTACAGGTGTCCATGTACGCAGGACTCTCTTTCTCTGGGATGCTTGCCCACGAGTGCAATTCCTGGCTCATCATGTAGTTGTTCACATGAGCTTTTGAAGGATGCATTTGGGGTGGAAGGATGAGTGGGGACCCCGCATTGCAGGTGTGGGAAACACAGCCTGGGAGCTGGTCCCCCTTGGACCAAGGAGGTCCAAGCTCTCTCCTTGAGACTCTGGGGGAGTTGCTGCCTCTGTCTGTCAGGTGGAGGCAGTCGGCGTGTGTCACGGCTGGTGTGCGTAAGGTACCGCACCTGAGCAGCAGACCGCAGCTGCCCTGCTCTTTCCTGTTTTGAATCATTTTATTTTGTTGAGTATATGTGCAGTAGACCACACATCATAGTGGCCGTTTCTCCCTGTGCAGTCTGGTGACACTGACGACATCCCTCAAGCTGTGCAGCCATTCTCGCCCCTCTTCTCTGAGCCGCTCCTCCCCCATTAAGACATGGACTCGCTGCCCCAAAGGCTGCCTGCCTCACCCTGTGGCCAGTTTGATCCCATCCAGATAGTTCTTTAAGAAGCACAGTGCTTAAGACAGACATGCATAGATGCACTTCTTAGTACAGATTGAGACTCCAACAGGCCACAGCATAGTCCCCGCCCCAGAGGTGGCCTGTAGGAGGGCTGTGTCAGGTGTCACCTTGGGCAGAGTTTCTGCACCGGTTTTTTCAGGGGTGGGCCCCTGGCTCCTCCCCAAGAAGACCCTGCCCCATTCTCAGGCCGAGTCCTGGATGGGCATGGGCAAGCCTAGTGAACTTGGCCAGGCCGAGGCGGGGCCGTGGGAATCCCTGGGAATTCCAGACTGCGCCAGGTCCTGGAGCTTGCTCTGGATTTGACTTACAAGGTCTGAGACTGTGCCAGTTCCTTTCAGATGCCGCTGTGTTTTAGGTAGATTACAGAAACATTTGTCACCCTTACTGTGTGCAAGGCACTGTGCTAGTGTCCAGGGCGTGCCAAAGAAGCCCTTTCTTCCAAACAGGCTGAGCAGCTACCTTGGGGATTCCCTGAAGCTGCGCAGCAGAGGCTCTATGCACCTACCATTCCAAGCCCTTGGCTGGGTTTGTGTCTGCCTTTCCAGGTCCTTGTCCTTCTGCTACCCCTCCATGGACCTTGCACCAGCCCCTGGGCTCACCAGTCGGGGACCATGAACGGGAGGGCCACCCTGTCACAGTCTTTATCTGCCTGGGAAGCCGCCTTCCTCCCTGGTGTAGTGCCTGGTTTGTTTGGTTTTTGTTTTAGTGAAAAAGCGTCCCAGGCTTCTGGTTAACTATCCAAACAGCAGGTAAGACTGCATTGAGAAGTGCCTTGAACCACCATCCCAGTTCTTCCAGGCTCCATCCTGTGTGCCTTCTTCTGGACCTTGCTGTTTCTACTTTAAGGCAGTTCTTGGATGTTGTTGTTAGGTGCTGTCGAGTCATTTCCGACTCATAGTGACCCCATGCACAGCAGAATGAAACACTGCCCGATCCCGTGCCAGCTCCACGTTCTCAGCTATACCTGAGCCCATCATCGCAGCCACCGTGTCAATCCAAGTGTTCTTGGATACACTGCATCATATCCATAGAATTAGAATAGCCACAGTCAAATTCCTTCTGCAGGCAATCTGGCTTTCCTTTAAGTAACTGCAGCTTGATTTCTTTACTCAGTCCCCTGTGGTTGTCACCTAGTTTGACATCTAGGTTGTCTCCCGTTCTGGGCTCTTGCAGGCAGTGCTGCCTATCTTTGGCCTGGGTGCCAGGGTCCCTCTGTAAACCCTAGCCCCATTTTGCTGCCAGAGTTGAGCCTTCTGTTTCTGCCCTGCATGTGTATATGTCACGCACATGACCTCTCTCATGGTACGTGTTGTACATCGACCCTCTCTCTTGGTATGTGTCATGTACACATCCTCTCTCATGGTACATGTTGTACATCGACCCTCTCTCTTGGTATGTGTCACGCACATGACCTCTCTCTCTTGGTATGTGTCACGCACATGACCTCTCTCGTGGTATATGTTGTCCGTGGACTCTCTGTCTTGGTATATGTCGTGCACATCATCTCGTGGTATGTGTTGTACACGGACCCTCTGTCTTGGTACATGCCGTGCATGTGTCCTCTCTTGCGCAATCCCTGAGGTTGTCATACTTTCTCTTTTTAGTGCATGGCATGTTTGCCGGCCCTCAGCTGCCCGGCAGCTTCAGTTCTTCACCCCTCAGGCTGCCTCTATGTGCTTGTGCCCCATAGGGGGCTTGTTGCGGTTGGAGCCAGCGAGAGCCCGGAGGCCCCACCGCACTGCTTCGGGCCAACTTAGTGTGTCTGGATGCCCATCAGTGTGTCTGGGAGGGGGTCCCTATTTCCATGGTAAGAGATAGATTTTTCACATCATTATTCTTCCTGGCCATATACTAGGCCATCAGAGGGATGGACTTGATACAGCCCATTCCCTTGTGATGGAATTTATCTTGTTTCCATTTATTGAGTGGACAGATGCTTAAGTGCCTGTTGCCAGTGGAAGTACCTGGCCCCCAGACCCCTTGTGGACTGGATAACAATAGCTGCTGTCTGTCAGGTATGTCCTCAGAGGAGCCAGGCACCAAGCAAAGGGCCCCTCCTGCTCTATTATCACTGCTGTGCTCTTTTACAGAGAGGGAAACTGAGGCTCAGAGAGTAGGTAATTTGGCAGAGGTCACTCTCCTAATTCAAAGCTGGGATTCCAACTGAGGCATATTTGACTAGAGGACCTGAGCCTGTAACCACCATAACTGACTGCCTCCTTAGAGAGGAAAGGGAGGCAGGTCACCCCCAGCCTTTGGACTAGGGGCTGGTGTCCTCCTGAATGGAATTGAGGTGCACACAGGAAGAAAGTCGTGACCATCAGGTTTCCCTTAGCCACCAAGGTGGCATAGGCGCCCCTTTGGAAGGCTGATGCCAAGTCCGTGCCCTGGCCTTGTCCCTCCTGGCGTTGCCCTGGTAGGCATTTCTGAATAGAACTTTGAGAGTGTGCTGAGAACCTTCCCAGGGCCAGGGCCCGCATGGTCCCAGTGTGTCACTTCTAGATGGAGTGGGGCTGGAGTTGGGTCTCCGGTCCCTGGTGTGGCCTGGTAACCTTCGCCTCTGGAGACCAGATTTCTTGGCCAAATAGTCAATCTTTAAAAATGTACTGACTTCCCCTCTCCCTCCCTGGTTCTGCACTTTGGATGAACTTGTTTTCCAAGACCAGTGGAAGGTAACTGTCCCTGTGCTTGCTGGTTGGCCCGTAATTGAGTGATTTCAACAACCCCCACTGCAAAGTCTAATTGAAGTCAAGAGGAGAATAGGATGTACAGTCTGGACAGCGAGTAAATAGCAGCATGCAGTTAATTTTCCCACAGAGCTGCAGCTTCTGCAGCGTTTTCCCACGCACAACAGTTTTGAGTGACTGACAAGGTGTTGCCCTGTTCTTCACCATCAGAGTGGTCAGTCTTTGTTTCTCTTTGAGACCTTGAGGGAATCTGCAGACTCCTCGTGCCTGTGTCACTGTCTCTGAAGCTCCAACCACAGAGCTGGGATGAGAACCAGGCCCAGGAAAGGTCAGATGTGAGGAGCGGGCCTCACATTGAAACTGAACGCTGCTCTCTTCCTGTCTCTGCTTTGGGGGGTTAATGGCAACTAGGGAGGGTGTACTGATGGGCTGTGTGGAGTGGAGAGGCCAAGGGGGCCTTATCCCCCCGGGAGGTCAGCCAGTGGGGTGGGTAGGCCCCACAAAGGTGCTCGGCTTGGTTTGGTTCATTTCTGGGGAGGGGACGAGGCTACAGAGGCGCTCCCAGGGCTGCAAACCTGTTGTTGAAATGGATTCCAAGGGCAGGAAATGTGTGCCTTTAAACGGACCCCCGCTTCTGTCTGGGGAGGCCCTGGGCGGTATAAGTGATTCATGCTGACAGAAGGTGGGAGGTTGGAGGCCACCCAGGCAGAGCTGCCTTGGAAGAAAGGCCTGGCCGTCCGCTTCTGACCTGCCGGCCGCTGCAGGCCCTCTGGAGCACTGTCTGCTCTGACACACGCGGGCTTGCCGTGTAGTAGAGTCGACGTGATGGCAGCTGGTGTTCACTAGTTAATTGTTCCTGCAGCTTCTGTTCGTTGTTAGGTAGAGAAGGGGCACCGGCGTGCTGTTCTGTGTCCCTGGTGCCACTTGGCTGCCCCAGGGTCATCCCTTCCATTTTGAACGTGGGACAACACCCTCAGCCTACAGCGATGCGCCCTGGTGCATGCTGCAATTGCCTGCAAAGCCAGCTCAGTGACAGATGGCACATGACCCAGGCACACCTCAGGGACTCCAGGCTGTTAGCAGCCTGGACCCCAAGATAGACCTGAAAGGTAAAACGTACGAAGTGGCTGAGCTCAGGTCATGCTACACCCTCTGGCCCTGTGGCCCTAGGGACACCACCTGGGGGATGGGCACTCCTGGCCTTGCGCAAGGCATCTCCTTTTAACAGGAACAGCCAAAGGGAGTGGGCAGCTTGGTGAGCCCTGCTCTGTCTGTGTTCTCAAGTCCTTCGCCTCTCTTTTGTCTTTGCAGAGAGTTAACAACGCCTGACCATCTTCCAGAAAGGCCCCGCCCTGAGGGTGCAAGGCCGGTGGGAAGCTGTTTCTGCTGGTGCCTGGGGGTGCCCAGGACGTAGCCCCTGCCCACGTGCGCTCACCCGGTGATGGCTTGTGCCCGCCCTGGGCTGGAGTCCAGCCCCTGAGGTCCTTACCATGGTGATGATTCTGAGGAAAAGTCTCAGCAACCGGGGAGCAGACTCCAGAGTGTGCAGAACCTTCAGCCCTGAGCCGGTAAGGACCTGTGTGGAGGCTGGTGTGTAAGTGGGGCTGTGGCCTGTGCACCAGGCTGGGCAAGGCAAGTGCTCAGGGCCTGAGAGGGAGCGCCGGGAGGTGCCTGGGGCGGGGGTGCTGGTGGTGGTGCATGGACAGATGAGCCCCAAGCCGAGCTGTGATAAACACGCCAAGAAGGAGGCAGTGGGCCCAGGGTAGAGGCCACTGGTGAGTAAGGAGGAGAACCCATCACACTCTTGAGGACCCAGCTCAGTTCTACCCCTTCTGCCACCCGAAGCTGCCATTCCTGCGCACCTCTGCCATAAAGGGGGGCTTGTTTCCAGAAGGGGTTGGTGCCCTCGTGAGGGGCCAAGATAAGACCACACCTCCATAGGGGTGAAGAGTGAGCTGCATCCCAGGAATGTCAAGAGTGGGAGATGATGACAAGAAGGCCCCGGGGGATCCAGGCCATGGAGGCTGGCCCGTTGACAGTCCACCCTCCGGCCTCTCTCTGTTGGGGCTTCCTGCAGCACAGTGGGTGGGGTCAGGGAGGCAGCTAACTCGGCCTTCCCAGACCATGAACAAAACAACTGCAAACAGCTGAGTCCCATCATAGCCCTGACCCCTTCCAAGTGGAATTTCTCAGAGGGAAGGAGGCTGTGCTCCTGGAGGGAACAGGCAGTACCTGTACTCAGGAATAACCCATCCTTTGGAGGACTTTTACTATGGGTAAGTCCCCAGAGCCCTCCACAGCTTCTGTGGTTGGCGTGGGGCTGGCCACCAGGGGTCACGTTGCCCCACGCCAGTGCCCTCACTGCTGCTGCACAGGCACCCACACCAAGCCTCCTGGGTGGCCTCCCATGCCCAATTCATGATGATGAAAACTAGACCAGGAGCAGAAAGGCCTGAGCAAACCCCCAAGACCTGCTTTCACCCTGTAGACCTTTCCAGAACTCCTTGGTACGTCGGACACTGGGCTTCATGGATTCAGGGAACAAAGATGATCAGAGTGGATCTGGCCCTTCTTGCCCCTGAGAGACCCCTAGTCTAGGGGGTGGGTGACCTGGGTGGATGTGGGTTTATTGCCATTGCTCATACCTGAATTCCAGGAGTGCATAGAGGAGGGAGGGCTGACTGGGCTGTAGTGTGTCAGGGATAACCTCGCAGAGCAGGAATGCTGGACTTGGCCTTGGGGGGTGAGTAGAGGTAGTTGGGTCCAGCCTCTCTCCCTCATTTTTCAGGTGCACTGGAGCCTGAGCAGGGCAGTAGCTGCCTGCCTTGCTCTGCCCCACTTCTGGCGTCCAGGCCTCTTGTCCTGGATACGTGCACGTCACTGTGGCCCTCCCTGCCTCAGTCTCTCTAGCCTTCACCAGATAAACCTGGCAGCAGCGTAGCTCTGCTCATGAACCTCGGCCCCTGGGGCCTGCACAGTGGCCCGAGTGCCTGTGTCCACACCAGGCCCAACGGCAGGGACCCAGCTACCTCATCCCTGTCTCCCAGCTCTGCTGGTACGTGGCCAAGAGTAGGCAGCCAGGCTGTGTTTGGTTGGTGGCCCCCTTGATCCCTGTAGTAAGCAGCAGGCCTACGGGTCTTCTGCTCATCATTGCTTCCTTCAGTTGCATTTGGTATTTATAGGGCAGGATCTTCCAGAATGTAATTACTTCTCACTGCCCCCACTGCCAACACTCTGGTCTGGCCTGTGCCCTGTCTCTCCTGGATTTTTGAAGTAACTGGTCCCCCTGCTCCTACTCTCTATAATCTCCTCTCCACCCAGCAGCCCAAGGAAACATGAATCAGACCCTGTCCCTCCTCTGTGCAGGCGCTTCCTCTGGCTTCTCATCTCATGCAGAGCAAACCTCAAAATCCTTTCTAGGCTGTGTGGGGCCCACGGTATCTGGCCCCTCACATCTCATCTCTGCTCCTCCTGCTCTTTGCCTTTGCTCAAGCCACACTGACCTCTGTGTTCAAAAGTGCCTGTCAGGAGCCTGCCCCCGGGCCTTTGCACTCCCCCTGGCCTGGGACTCCCTCCCTTCTCTGGACACTTGGCCTAAATTATAATCCCACTCTCCCTGCACCAACATCTGGCCTCCTTTCTCTAACTCCCCTTTACACACTTGGCACTTGCCCTAGCCATCTTGTTTCTTGGATGACTCCCCACGCTAGAATGGGAGCTTCCTGAAGGTGAGCAGTTTGGTCTATGCCCGTTGCTGAGTAGTCAGTGCTTAGAAACAAGGCCCAGCCTGTGGCTTGTGCTGTGTAAGCATTATGGCGTGAGTGAAGGGAGGGAATCCAGTAGCTCAGGGCTTCTCAGCCCGTCTGCTTGCTTACTTGCCATTGTTTCACCACTGTTCTGGCTGGTAGTCAGGCATGTGGCTGAGTGGGTGCAGGTGCAAGTTGCTGTCTCTGTTGGGGGCTCTCTTCCCTGGTGGCATCTGGAGAACCCACCTAGAGGAGTGGGGTCACTGGGGTTGGTGTCACCCCCACCCCTGTGGACATCCTCCCATAGCAGACCATACAGAATCCTTAGTAATGTTTATGATTAATTTTAATAATAGAATAATATGTGACAATTGTAGTTGTAAATTGCTTCAATATAATATTTCTTAGATTATATATTATTTATTTATTTTATTTTATTTTGATTTGGGTGAAGATTTACAGAGCAAATTCACTTTCCATACAGCAGTTCACATATACTTTGTCTCGTGTCATTGACCACAGTTTACCACAGTTCAACAGCTCCCCTCCCACTTCCTCCCCATAGTTAGCTCTTCCCAGTGACCATCCCTCCATATTCTCCTGCCCCCTGAGTTGTCTCCCTGTGCATAAGCAGCCCTTCCTTCTCCTATGATTGTTCTCTCCAAGGCGTGCGTCTACTTGAGTTAAATGTTTAACTTACATGCCTGTACTTTGTTTGGCTGGAAACCACAGGTGTGGGTTCAATTCCAGACCTGAAGGGCAGCTCGGGGCCATAGTCTCAGTGGTTCCACCAGGCTCTATTGGACCAGCAAATCTGGTCCCCACCTTCTTTTTTTTTTTTTCCCCCTCCAGATGATTTTGAGTTTTGTTCCACATTGTTTTCCCTATCTATCCAGGATCTCCTACATCCCTTCCAAGTGGATGACAGTGGTAGCCAGGCACCATCTAGTTCTTCTGGTCTCATAGTTGTATAGGTTGCAGATTGGATGGTGTACCAGTCGCTAGGACTGATTGTTTCCATTAATTTTGGTTTTCTTCTTTCTTCTTGACAAGGAGAGAACCATTGTTGCATATAGATGGCACCTTGCTAGCTTTTAAGATCCCAGTCACTGCTCGCCAAAGTAGGAGGTGGAACAATGTTTTGTATAGTATGTTATGCCAATTGAGCTTGATGTCCCCTGTGACTGTGGTCCCAAGCCTGCAGGTTCAACTACTCCATCGCTCTGGGTAGCTGGCTGTGACTGAGCAGTGACCACAGCCTTGCCCCTTGTCAGCTCTACTATACACCTGGGAATTCTGATCATTCATATAAACTAATGGGACCATTGTCTGCCAATCCTATATATGATCTTGGATACATTCCCCATTTAGACATACCTAATTGTTTAGCCTGTCTACTTATCTATCCGTCCATAAACCCATGTTTGCCTTCACTGACAACTCAGTACTGTACATGCAAAAGGGTTCATATTTGTTGTCTGTACGTCCCATGTACCTCTCTATGTCTTTCTCATCCTCAATTGCTGCCATATTGGTCACTCACCTTTGGTACATTGCCCTTCTCTTCATCCAAATCAATTTTTATTTCTATCTATCTAACAGCGTTCCCTCCCCGCCCCTTCCACCTCTGGTAACCAACAAAGAAGATTTCCTTCTATAGATAAACCTTTCCTTAACTTTCACAATAACGGACTAATACAATATTTGTACTTTGGTGATTGACTTATTTCACTCAGCATAATGTCCTCCAAGTTCATCCACGTTATGCGGTGTTTTGCAGATTCTACATTATTCTTTAGCGTTGCACAGTATTCCATTGTGTGTATGTACCATAGTTTGGTTATCCATTCCTCAGTTGATGGACATCTAGGTTGTTTCCATGTTTTGGCTGTTGTAAATAGTGCTGCGATGAACATGGGTGTGCATATATCTGTTCTTATCATGGCTCTCACTTCTTCAGGGTATATACCTAGTAATGGGATGGCTGGGTCAAATGGTATTTGTATTTCCAACTTTTGAAGGAATCGCCATACTGCTTTCCACAATGGTTGTACCATTTTACAGTCCCACCAGCAGTGTATGAGAGTCCCAATCTCTCCACAGCCTCGCCAGCATTTGTTATTTTCTGTCTTGTTGAACTTTGATACTAGTGCTGGAGCAAGATGGTATCTCATTGTTGTTTTGATTTGCATCTCTCTAATAGCTAATGATCATGAGCATTTCTTCATATGTTTGTTGGCCGCTTGAATATCCTCCTTGGTGAGGTGTCTATTCATGTCTTCTAACCATTTTTTAATTGGATTGTTTGTCTTTTTGTTATTGAGGTGTTGAAGTGTTCTACATTAGATTATATATTATTATTTGTTTTGGAAAAGTGTTCTGTGTTCAGTTACATTATTATTTACAACAGGGTTAGTAACTGAGTGGGAGCCTGTTTTGATTTTTCTCCTTTTCCTTTCATGACTCCTTCATTCTCAAAGAAGTTTATTGATTCAGGTTCACAAATACTAATCTCCATATAACACTGTAGCTAAAACACCACAGAACGTGACAAAATCAGCCACTATAAGAAGGCCAGCAGCAGTACAAACAGCATTGTAGCACATGCCGACGAAACCATGGGATGCGGAGCACCACTGTGAGTGTAACACATGCCGACGAGACCATGTGGTGTGCAGCACCACAGTGAATGTAACACGTGCCGATGAGACCACGTGATGCAGAGCACGACTGTGCGTGTAACACGTGCCGACGGAACCACGTGACGTGGAGCTCCACTGTGAATGTAACGTGCTGACGAGACCATGGGACACAGAGCACCACTGTGAGTGTAACACATGCCGACGGAACCACGGGACGCGGAGCACCACTGTGAGTGTAACACGTGCCGACGGAACCACGGGACGCGGAGCACCACTGTGTGTGTAACACGTGCCGACGGGACCACGGGACGCGGAGCACCACTGTGTGTGTAACACCTGCTGACGGAACCACGTGGTACGGAGCACCACTGTGCGTGTAACACGTGCCGACGGGACCACGGGACGCGGAGCACCACTGTGCGTGTAACACGTGCCGACGGGACGCGG
>NW_006921625.1:8447938-8467942 GCF_000298275.1 Orycteropus afer afer
CACTGTGCGTGTAACACGTGCCGACGGGACGCGGAGCACCACAGTGAGTGTAACACGTGCCGACGGGACCACGGGACACGGAGCACCACTGTGCGTGTAACACGTGCCGACGGGACCATGTGATGTGGAGCACTACTGTGCGTGTAACACGTGCCGACGGGACCATGGGACGTGGAGCACGACTGTGCCTGTAACACGTGCCAACGGGACCACGGGACGCGGAGCACCACTGTGAGTGTAACACGTGCCGACGGGACCACGTGATGCGGAGCACCACTGTGCCTGTAACACGTGCTGACAGGACCACGTGGTGCGGAGCACCACTGTGCGTGTAACACGTGCTGACGGGACCACGTGGTACGGAGCACCACTGTGCATGTAACACGTGCCGATGGAACCACATTGGTGTGGAGCACGACTGTGCGTGTAATACATGCCGATGAAACCACGTGACGCAGAGCACCACTGTGAGTGGTGAGAATGCTTTGTCTGGCCAGAGTGCATGAGAAGGTTTAAAAAAAAGTTTTAGCCTTGTGGACACATTAGTACATGTGAGCTGGGCTTAACTAAAAAACAGTTTTGTTGTTGCAATTAACTTCAGGGATGTTTTTATAAAAGAAAATAAATTTCTCCTGAAACATGGCACAGAAACTTTATAGACAGTCACTGTAGTGTCACTGCCTCTGAATGGTGTCACACCTGTGACAGCATCTTTGATGAAGTCCGCACCCCCCCTACGTCTCCCTAGTGACACCACTGATCCCCAGTCGCTCTGACCAAGAAGGAATTACTGCAAGGGGGGGGCCCACTGGAGGCCCCTCTCTGATTACAGCTGTACTGGCGGCCTAGTGGCTGCCACTGTGCTGTTTGCCTTCCCAAGTAGAGAGGCTGGAGTTGGGTCACAGGGCTGATGCCCATCATGGGTGCTTATGGTCAGCTGGGCTGCCCTGCCAGAGCAGTGTGACCATCCAGGGTGAGAAAGGGGCTTGCTGGAAGGGAGCTGGGCCTTGTCCCTCGTGCATGCTCTTGCTGCTCACAGATGGTGATCTTTGCTTTCCTCTGAACTCTTCCCCCCACCACCAAGAACTGTCCTCTTCCTGCTGCTGCTCCTGACAGCCACTCCCTGCCCAGAACTATCCGGCCTAGGGCTCTGGGCCCATCTCTCCTCTCTTCCTCTGCACTCCCCTGGACTCCATATGGTGAGAGGTGGTATGTGGGAGGAAAGCAGAGAGCGGCTCCCTTCAGGGTCACTACACACTGACCAAGTGTTGTCGGCGTTCTGGCATGGCCTAGATCTGCATGCGTGACAAATGGAAGTGTGGTGTGGGCAGCAGGAGGTGTCGGGAGGGAGAGGTGTCTGTGTGATGTTACCCCTCCCGTTCTTCCTTCACTGAGGAGCTGGGGTGCTGCAGTCTCCACCCCTCATGCAGACAGGAAATGGTGGCTCAGAGCCCCAGGGGCATACAGACCTCACAGCTGTGGGCATGGTGCTGGGATAGACCGTCAGTCAGACCCTGTCCACTATCTGCCACATGCTTCCCAGCCCCAGCCACCTTGGGGCTCTGCCAGGCCTCAGTGAGATACATGCCGTAAATAGCGCACGCAAGACCCCAGCTCGCCTCCATCTAACAGTGACGGCCCTGGAGAAAGGATGCGCGATAACCTGATGCCTCGCGTTGGTTCTGAGCGGCCCGCAGAGGCTCAGAGGAAGTTGAAGGGGTTTTGCCTCGGTTCCTAAACTGGCAACATCCTCCTCTGTAAATGCCATCAAGATAACAACAGGAAAACCCAAAGAAGAATTTCTCTTTTGTTTTCTAATCAGACTCAGAAGATAACAGACTGAGGGCTGAGCTGGAAAAAGAAGGCCCATGCTGGGAGGTTGGGAATGAGTCACACGGCCACTTGGGACAGCAGGTCAGCCCGGAGGCCCTGGGCCCCCATCAGGAAGTCACTGGGGTCCTCGGAGGCAGAGGCGGGACTTGAGGTGGGGAAGCTGCAGTTGTCTAAGGCCTGGAGAGGAGTGGGCTGGCCTGGCCTCCCTCCCTGCCCTCTGGGGAACATAAAATGGTTCTCTTCTCCATTTTTAACAAACTAAATGCCTGTGACAGCATGACTATCCCAAGTCCCCAGAGAGGTGAGAAAGAAGGCAGAAAGGGCTGATCGGACCAGCGTGTCCTTCCCTGGCATGGGCCGCCAGCCCAGGACTATGCTGTGTGTCCGTGGTGGCCTCGCACAGCCAGCTGACAGCCACGTCCAGGTCACCTTTCCCACTTCACCGCTGCACTCCTTGCCCAGCGGGTGCTTCCTGGTGGTGGTCTGACATAAGCTGCTGCCACTGGAAGGTCGTCCAGATGGGTGACCCAGGAAGACTGCCCGTCAGTGCCTCTCCGGGCAGGCTCTGGGCTATCCTCTGGTTTCCAGAGGAACCCCCTTCCTCGACCAGGCCCAGCCTCCAGTCTTCCTAACGGCTGGGCACAAAACAGGTCAGGGGCTGGAGCATTCCTGGCTGAGGGCAGTGAGGGGCTCTGTCCTCCAGCTCTCTTCCACAATGGTTGACAGTCATTTTTAGGGAACTTCTCAGGTGGGTGGCACCCTGGTGCTAACCAAAAGAACACTGGTTTAAACCTGCCAGCCAGCCACTCCATGGGGGAAAGATGTGGCAGTCTCCTTCCATAAAGATGACAGCTTTGGGGACCATGTGGGCAGTGCTGCTCTGTCCTGTAGGATCGCTGTGAGAAATCAACTTGACAGCAGTGGGTTTAGTTTTGGTTTGGTTTTTGCAGGTGGGTGGAGCCCTGGTGCTAATCAGAAGGATACTAGTTTGAATCTTCCAGCTTATACATTGTAAAAGTTCAACGTGACCCCACGCCTCCAGGAGGATCCTGGGCCGACTTCGCCACCAGTTCTGACTTTGCATAAGCTCACTCTAGTGAACACCCATTCCTGTGTGCAGTGCACTGGGAGCCTAGGCAGTAGGAGCCAGACAGATCTCTGCTCCCAGGGCCAGGATTGACCGAGGGCTCATCAGTGCTGGCTCAGTGCTGGGGGCACTGGAGGAAGGGGGTCCTGGAGGAGCTCACGCTGTGCTAGAGCCGCAGAGGAAGGACACAGACCCAGTGAGCTGACAGGTGGGGCAGGAAAACACACAGGGCGGGGTGGCGAGGAGGTAGTGGGTCAGGCCCTGAGGCTCATTCCTGCCAAGTGCATGAGTCAGGGAGTGTGGGCCTGCAAGCAATCCTGTAGCAGAGGATTTGCCCTGGGTTCTAAGCCTGTTGCTGAGAGGCCATGGATGGCTGTGAGCAGAGGAATAATGGGGCCTCCTCTCTGCTTTAAAAGGAGCTCTGGTGGCTCAATGCCTAAGGCATTTGACTGCTAACCAGAAGGTTGGCAGTTCAAACCCACTAGCTGCTTCATGGAAGGAAGAGGAAGTGATCTACTTCCACAGAGATTTATGGCCTTGGAAACCAAATGGGGGTCTCTATGAGTTGGAATTGCTTGATGGCAGTGACTGACTGACCTGACTCTCTACATTTAGAATGCTGACTCTGGGTGGAGACCGGGGCCATGGGCAGAGGGTGGGCAGCTGATGAGAGGGGCCTTTGGGATTTCATTGGGGATGGTGGTGGTCTGGAGCCACGGAGGGTGTGAGTATACACTACTTGTGAGTTTGAGGCCGCTCTGGGGATCAGCAGCAAGCAGGGAGAAGTGCTTGGTGAGTGAGTGAGTGACTGACTGGGTGAATGAATGACTGAACCAGTGAGTGAACAAGTGAGTGAATCAATGAATAAGTGAATGAGCAAGTGAACAAGAGTGAATGAACCAGTGAGCAAGTGAATAAGTGAGTGGGTGAATGAGTGAACCAGTGAGCAAGTGAGTGAGTGAATGAATGAGTGAGTGAATGAGTGAATGGGTGAACGAGTGAGTGAGTGAGTGAATGAATGAACCAGTGAGTGAGTGAATAACTGAGTGGGTGTGTGAATGAGTGAACCAGTGAGTGAGTGAATGAATGAGTGAGTGAGTGAACCAGTGAGTGAGTGAATGAGTGAAGGAATGAATGAGTGAGTGAGTGAGTATGTGAATAAGTGAGTGGGTACGTGAATGAGTGAACCAGTGAGTGAGTGAATGAATGAGTGAGTGAACCAGTGAGTGAGTGAGTGAATGAATGAGTGAGTGAACCAGTGAGTGAGTGAGTGAACCAGTAAGCGAGTGAGTGAACCAGTAGGGGGGTGAGTGAGTGAATGAGTGAATGAACCAGTGAGTGAGTGAATAAGTGAGTGGGTGAATGAATTAGTGAACGAGTGAGTAGGTGAATGAACAGGTGAACCAGTGATTGAGTGAAGAAGCACCTCCTGGACCTTGAGGGCTATGGCAGACTGACTAACTGGATGAGCTGGGAGACGTGGCATCTCTTGCCTGGTGGCGGCCTCTCACTCACGTGCCCACACTCAGGTGCCTTTAGTCAGGAGGGCCCCCGTGGTGCCCCTCTGCTGAGAGGACAGGTGCACTCAGTGGAGGGTAAACGCCTGTGACAGTATGCACTCCTGTATCAGGGCTAGGTGCTGGTCTGCTTCCTGCTTTTGTCAGCAAAGCCCCAAGCCTGCCGCACCTCCCCAACCTTCTCTCTTCTTTCCTGGCCCCATCCAGACTGGAGTTTCTTTGGGCTCCGGGTTCCTGTCAGCCCTCCTTCTGCGATGGCAAACACAAGGGCTGGGGTGCTTTCACAGTGTTTCTGTGTGTCTGGGCCTGTAGCCTGGGAGCTGGCTTTTTTTGTCAGGCAGGGCTGCTATGTCTCCTAAACCTGAACCTGGAGCGAGGGGCCTGCCTACTATCCCAGTGTTCTGGTTCCCTAGTGCCACTCTGACAAGAAATATATACCACAAATGGGATGGCCTTAACAAACAGGAGTTTATTCTTACAATTTGGAGGCTTTAAGTCCAAGTTCAAAGTGGCAGACTCTAGGGGCTGGGTAAAAGCCCCTCAGCCTTGAGGTCCAGCTTTGCCTCCTGCTCCCGGTCCACTGGAGCTAGAGGCGTTTCTTCACTCAGACAGCTGTTGGCTGCTGAGGCTGAGAAGCCCCAAGGTTGACAAGTAAAAAGGCACAGTCCCCATGTTACCAATCCACACAGCAGGCCATTAACTTAAGTCCACTGTAAGTCCCAAGGTCGGCAGAGCATAGCAGGCTGCTGAGCAACAACACAGCTACATGCAGGGTCCAAGCATGCCGAAGGCTAGAGATCATTCCCAAATCTCCTGCTTATATACAGGAAGCAGACCACATACCCAAAGGCAGCCACTCAGCTGCTCCCAGTAGATTCCACCATGGAGTTGATTACTAGTCTCATCATGGGGAGTACATCCAGCTGCCCAGCCACTCAACCAGGCCCAGCCAAGTTGACACACAAACATAACCATCACACCCAGCCATAGTCCTGGCTCTCATATGCTTGCCATCCCTTTTCCACATGGTGACTTTGTTGCGAGCTTTTAGCTGCACATCTGGCGGTGTGCAGTGTGCCGGCTGGGAGGGAGGCAGGTACAGCTGAATGGGATTCTTTCCAGATACTTCCAAGGTGGCTGTCGATTGGGTAGTTAAGTTGGGCCCTAGGAGGGCACTCTTTGCTGATAACATAGGATGGCTTTAACCCAAGGGAAGGGTTCACTGGAGCAGGCCTGCTCAAACCTGTACAGCTATAGGTTTTGCTCATCCTTCCGAGCCAGCCCTGATCTCCCACTCCCAGCCCAGCCCTTGGCACCCTAGCTGATGGCCAGCCCTGCCTTTCTCTACTATAGTCCTTTGTCTTCTTGGCTGTCTCCTCCATGCCATGAGAGCTTCCTGAGGACTGAGGTGGGCCCTTCTTCAGCCCTGTATCCTCAGGTAGCCCAGGGTTGGCACTTATCACCATTGTAAAGGTTCTGGAATAGTGCAGCTGGGCTGGGGACAGGCGAGCTGGTGCCAGGTGCTTGCCACCCTCTTACCTGGGTAGGACAGATGTTCCCTGGTCAGCCCTACCCTCATCTGTCAGGGCCTTAAAGCACCAGGACTGGGCTCCTGCCACTTCCTTCTCCTTGGCCTGTGAACCTGTATATCCCTGTTGTTTGGGAGGCTTGGGGCTCCTCCTGGAGCTGAGCGCTGGTTCCTCACTGTGTACCTGACCCCCAGCACGGTGCCTGCACATAAATATCGTCCCTACTGAGTGAATACATGAATGAGTCTTTGGAATCCTGGGGCATCATTTGGTTTTCACCAGGGGTCAGATCTGGGCTCTTGACATGGGCCTCCTGATCACAGATGACTTCTGGAATTCTCACACGCTTGTCACATGGAGCGGGTTTCTCAGACATGGGCTCTCCTGTGTGGGTGCTGGGCATAGGGATTGGGGTAAGCAGGGGGATGTTTACAGTGGAAAGGAAAACCGTTGTGTACCTTTGCTGCCCGAGGTGTTCAGGTGGAGCTGTTGGGTTGAGGACAAACAGAACTGAAGTGTCTGTTGGAGTTCGGAGAGAATGCTTGGGGTGGGGGCCGTGTTGGCATCACAGAGCAGCCTGTAGATCAGTGGCCAGCCCCCTGAGCTCTCCTAGAGGAGGAGGGAGTCCTCTGATACCTGAAAGGGAGGGTTCTGGGGGTTGACATGGGGCCTCTGTACTGCAAGTTCTTTCTCCACCAGGGGAGGTCCCCTTCTTGCCCAGCCCAGGCTGCGGGAGGCCTTATGTTCAGTGCAACATGGTGGGGTTAGCTCAGCTGTTTGCCCTCACACCTTCTGTGCTCTCAAATCGCTGATGTGGAAGAACCCTCTCGTGTCGGGAATCACGGGGCTTCCTGGTGTGTTTTCAAAGCCATTGACTTGATGGACTCCATAACTCACTGGAAACTTTGGACAGAGTCTAAGCCTAATTAGATGCCAACGTGTGTTCAGACTCTCTTCTCCTCTCCCTGGTCTGACCCTGGGAAAGAGCTGGTGCCCCTTGAATTCTGACTTTAGCGAGTGCTCAGTACAGAGCCGTGTGAAACCTGCTTCCATGACTTGAAGGAGTGAATAGCTTTTCTGGTTGTTTTCAGCACACGCCTGGGAAGATGAGTCAAGGACCCACCCTTTTCTCTTGTGGAGTTATGGGTAAGTAGCCAAGGTGTCTGTGTGCTCTACTATTCCGTCCTCCTGCAGTCCCCCACCAAGGCCCGAGCCTTCCCGGTGAGAGGCTGCGAGTACGGTCTGAGCTGCCGAGTGGTTTCTTCCGTGGGTGCTCACTGTCAGGATCATGGGAGGCAGGGGCACTCCCGGGGGCTGCTGGGCTGAGTGAGGCGAGGCTCCGGGCATGAGCAGGACAGAGTTCAATTCCAGCTGTCACATGGGTCGTTCTGATTGCTAAAATCTCTTGTCCTTATTTATTTATTATTACTACTATTTAGAAAGTGGACTGTAATATAAATTATGAACTAAAGTCTGCCATGGCTCCCCAGCACAGTGACAAAGCTGTGACTGTCATGTGTATTTCCATGTTCTGTCCTTTTCCTCACAGTTGAGATGCAGTGAGCATACAATCACATAAAAACATAGACAGTAAAACCTGAAAAAACCAGAACCTGGGAAAGGCAGAAACCTGTCAGAGAAGAAAAATGCAAATATTTTCCACTAAGAGAGAGCGATACAAAAGTGGGGAGACCACACCTGGGCAAAGGTGGGAAACCTGTGAGACCTAGAAAAACATGGCAGACATATCAGGTCCTGGCTTTCACAGATTTCACTGCGTGCATGTATGTGTATATATATGCACATACATGTGTGTGCACGTATACACACACATACACACACACCCTACATACACATGTATGCACACACGCGTGCATATATACAGATGTGTGTGTGTGTGTACGTACATGTACATATACATACACGGAGCTCTGGTGATGCAGAGCCTAAGGCATTTGACTGCTAACCAGGTTGGCAGTTCAAACCCACCAGCTGCTCTGTGGAAGTAAGACGGGGCAATCTGCTTCCATAAAGATTTACCACCTCAGAAACCCAGTGGGGATGCTGTGAGTTGTAATTGACTTGATGGCAGTGGGCTTTTTTTTTTTTTGGTATATATGTACATGTATATATGTATATAAATAGTATATGTGTATACATGTGTGTATGTGTACATATGTGTATATACGTGTATATAGAACATACATTGCAATCTACTTGCATATATTGTTGTTTTCCAGTTTTGTGGTGGTTACTATCACTTCTCCAAGAAGTCAAATTGTTCATTCCATCCGTTTTCATGAGTTTATAATACTGCATCATATGGATGCATCAAAATGCATTTAATGATTTCAGTTTCTTGCTTGTTGGGTGGAGTGGCTCTGTCATAATTAACAGCGACTCCCAAAGTGTGTCTTTATCTGCTTTGGGGTTATTCTTTGGGATGGTCCCTGAAGTCAGACAGAAAGGCTGGAGGGCATGACCCAGGACCCTTTTGAAGACTCTTGATTCTCATTGCTGGGGCTTTCCTGTTGCTGTGTGAGTGTGAATTACTGTTGTTTTTAAGGGAGAGAGAGGGGACCCTACTGACCATATTGATTTCTTCCTGCTCCAGGTGAGGGGGACAGTTTCTCCTTTTGTTGCCCCTCCATGAGGTCAGGCAGGACCCCTGAATCTCTTGGCACCCTTTGGGGACACCTGGCCAAAGGACTTTGTGTAATGCCCCCCATTGGATCTGAGACCAGACTTGGGTGATGGCTAGCCACTCGGGCTTTCTACTGCCATCTCCCCCATCAGACCATAGGCAGCCTTCCTCGCCTCTGGGCGCAGTGTTTGCTCTTTCTCCTCTAGACTCAGTGCCTGGCTGTGGCTGAGGTGATGGTGATGAACTGGGCTCTGCATGAGCGTCTCCAGTGCACGATCCACTGACCCCCCCAGGAGCTCCAGGGTAGTGGGGCACTCTGTTCACTTATGGGGACCAGCCCTGTGGTCACATATGTATTTACGTGTATGGATCCCGGTAGATCTCCATCATGCCCAGCCCAGGGAGAGAGCCCTGGATGTGCTCTTGAATCTGCCACCAGAGGCAGGGGAAGCGAGCGCTCCCCTGGCCTTGGTTTACCATGTGACATACTTCTGAGGCTGTCCCCACGTGTGGCTGCATGAACACCTCCTGGGGATTAACACCTTTCAGTAAACCACGTGGCCCAAGCTTGCCCTGTCCCTTGCCCTGTTGCAGGCTTCCTGGGCCCCTTGTGTGGTTGAGCTGTTGTCACGCCCAGGAAGGGGCATGCCCTTGGGCATGCCTGCCCTGCACGGCCTGGGGCTTAGCTCTGCCCTGGGCTTTGGAGGGTTTGCTCTTTATCCCAGGGCTGTCCGTGGGCAGGCTTCCTTGGCTCTTCCTCATAGATGGCAGATAGGGCTCCTCTGGGTTTGCTGTGGGCAGCGTCAGGGCCCACAGAGCCCCTCTGAGAGGATTTCCTGACTCTTGTAAGCCTCAGTCTCTCATCTGGAGGGGCCGTTTGTGTAGTCCTCTGTAGACTTGCTGTGAGGAGTGAGAGGTTGTGTGAGTAAAGGGTTGGCTCAGAGTGAGTGCTGCATACATCACAGGTTAAAAGAGGACTGAGGCCTAAACTAAGAACTCTGTTGAAGCTCACATGAAGGGCACTGTGGTATCCTCTGGTTATTGTTGCAGGTGACAGCGTCCTCCTTGTGGAGGCAGATAGGAGGCCCCTGGGAAGGGCACCCTGGGGGGAGACACTCTCCTCAGACTTGTGCTCCGAGCTGGCCTGACCTGTGGAGCCCAGGGCCTGCCTCCTGTGCATGCCTTCTCTGGCCTCAGGATCCCTCCCAGACCCCAGGGCCTCAGCCACATGCACCTTCCTTCCTCTTCTCTGCGGGGCAGTGCCAGGACTGCCCTCGGGGCAGGAGATGCTGGCTCAGGCGGTCGGGAGCCCGCTCCCCTTCCCCTCAGCTTCTTCCACCCTGCTCCTCAGCTGATGAAACCTGACCCACCTGACAGCGGGTTCTTCGTTCACCACACTGCATCTGAGTGTCGTGCTCTAATAACTGCTTACTGAGCACCTACTGGGTGTCAGACGCTTGGTGCAGGCACAGGGAGAGAGTCAGACCAGCCCTGGCCTCCAGGAAGGTTCTGTCCAGCGGGGGAGCTAGGACGATGCACAGCTAATTCTCCTGCATTAGGCCACAACGTGTCAACACTGAGGGTCCTGAGAGCAATGGGCAAGTCACCCCTGCTTCCTTAGCCTCAGTTTCCTCATCTTGACGACACAGTGTCTGCCTGTGGGGGTTTAAAGAGACAGCAGCACCCAGGTAGCACCCTGCTCAGCCCTCTAGCCCTAGCCCTCCCACCAGCCTCCATGTGTCCTGCCAGCACTCCAGGTGGGGGCTCAGCTTACCTCCCCAGCCCACGTAGCCCCGGAATGGAGGTTTGGGGACCCCACCCTGTGCAGTGAACTGTGAGTACACCTCAGACAGTGAGGTTGACTCTCAGGTGATGACAGGGAGGACACGAATTCCTTGTGAGCCTGGTGGGACTTTTAGAGGACTTTGGGCCTCTCCAAGGACAGATGATACCCTGCCAAGGTAAAAAGTCATATTACTATAATCACCACATGCCCTCCTTGATCCCTGGAGATAAAGGACAAGCTTTCTGGCCTGATCATGGGACAGCTTGGCCCTGTGACTTGGGCTTAGCTTTGCTCCTGAGTCCATACAAGGAGACCTCCTGAGTCCATACAAGGAGACCTCCCAGTTCAAGTCTCAAAATCCCTAAGAAAATCCAGGCGGTACTTCTTATGTTGTTCAGGTGGCCCAGCCTTCCCTGTAGGACTGAGATAAAGCTGCCACTCCTGTTCTCCAGTGCTCCCAACAGTAAGCTTTTCTTAAGTACTTGGAGCTGTGTCCACAGGCCTTCCCTGCTGCCATCCTCTACGTGCTTGGGAACTTGATAGAAAGAAGCATGTTTGCTCCTTTCCAAAAGGTGAGAGGGAACAGAGCAGGTCCAAGCCAAGATGTGGATGGAAGAAGTGGGCAGAGAGGAGCAGAGCTGCCACCAGCCTGCCCCACTGGGACCAAGGCCCTTCCCAGGGCACCTATCCTCAACCTCCTGGTTTCCCTTCTCACCCCTGGGCTGTTCTCAGCAGCACATCTTCTGCTCTAAACCAAACCGAACTCACTGTCCTCGAGTCAGCTCTGACTCACAGCACCTCCCACTGGGTTTCTGAGGCGGTAGATCTTTACGGAAGTACATTGCCCCATCTTCCTTCCATGGAGGAGCTAGTGGGTCTGAACCACCAGCCTTCTGGTTAGCAGTCTGATACCTTAGGCACTATGCCCCCAGAGCTCCTTATCTTCCTCTGATGAACTGGAATTTCCTTAACAAACAGCCTTCCTGGACTGACCAATCCCTGTGTGCTCACCTCAGGAAACGGCATGCAGGTGGCACCTACTTAGGCGTGGCTGCCTAGTGCTCAGCTGCCAGGCCATTGAACTGTCCCCAGTTCCTGGTCTTTGGTTTCTGGTGGGTGCTAACAGGCTTCAGCCGGCGGAGAGAACCATTCTGGTGGGGAATGATGGGCCACTCATGAATCTTGGGGCCATAGTCCCCTCGGGGTCCCGCATTTGCATAGTGGATGCTTCTCTGGGCTGAGTTGGGGTCACACGCACTTGCTTAATCTTCTTTCATGAAACAGGGCAAGTGGGGTGGGAGCAGGCTTCATTCACTCCCCTGGCTAATTGCAGCCGTTCAAAGCACTCTGTACTGTGGGGACAATGGACACTACACATTTCCATTCTTCTCACCACTCAGAGCTGAGGAGAAGACCTGGAAATCAGATCATACGTGAGAGCGAGTGCAATCCTAATTATTTCAAAAGGCCACTAGGAAAAGTCTTGTAAAGACAAGTCCGTGGGCAGAGAACAAAACAATTCATATGCTAAAAAAAATTGGATGGGAACCCGTAATTACTTTAGGAGTTATGGTAATAAATTATTTATTAATGTAAATGACTTCACAGGCATAGAACATAGAGGAAACTTGAGCAGAAGGATCATACATTATGTATAAAAAGGAATTGTAAAAATATTACAGCGACCCTCCTTGTGTCACTCGCTCAGGTTCGTCAGCATTTTAATTGTCAGCCCTTAGACTCGGCATTTAATTACTGGACTGTTGAAGTCTCCTCTGTACATAAAAGGGTTGCTCCCTGGGGGCACTCTCTGTAGTCATTTCTCCAAGGTAGACCAGTTGGCTTTGTGGAGCTGTCCAGAACGAGGAGATTGCCCTATGTTGTGGGTTGAGTAACTCCTGGTCTTTTAACTCAGCCATGATGGGTCGTTGGAAGGGGAATGCAATTGCTCCTTGTATGAAAAGATCAGCATTTGGAGAGTGTTGGTTTCCTAGAACAAACACACATGCGAACATGTGTGCGAGGCCAGAGGAACACCAGTACCAACCCCCCAGAGCTGCTCGATCCCAGCTTCAGGCCCCTGACGCACTCCACCAGCCATTTTGACTAGAGATGGCCATTTTGACTAGAATCACAGCTCCTATAGTAGCTGATTCTTAGCCAAGTGTAGGCTGGACTGAGACTCATTTTCATTAATGAAAAGTACACCCTTATACAAGTATAGTTTTTAATCCCCGAATAGGGTCAAGTTCACCGTACAGAGTGCTGTAAATTTGGGCTGGCAACAGTGACCCATTTCAGATAATATTTCTGGAATAAAGTACAGAAAGGAAGGAGATGCAAAATGTAGTTGGTCCATGATAGCTGTTTACAGCGACAAGGGAAAAGAGAGCAGCCTGAGCTCGGATTGACCTGACTCAGGGGGCAAGGGGGCCTGATCACTGTCCAGTTCCCTTGCACGTGGATAGACAGAGGGAGCAGGCTACGCAGACCAGATGTAGTCTAAGCTCTGCCACCTGCCAGCAGTGTGTCCACAGGTGAGACTGACTGCCTCCCAGAACCATTCCTCTAGTGATACACGGGGCTCAGCGTAGGGCATCATGAGGTGAGTAACGTGCTGGGCAGTGGTGAGCACTGCATCCCAGCTCTTGCTCTTGCCCAGTGTCAGCAGGGGTCCCAGTGGCAGGTTGGTTGATTAAAAGTGAACGTGGGGTTATTGACAGTTTCCTGTGGCACTGCCCCTCTGCCAGGCCCCTGGTGGTGTTGTGGCGAGCAGCTTTGTTGTGTGGACAATTTAAGACGAATCACACACAGGCTGCCAGGTCCACGTGCTTCGTGCACACCTATGCCTAGGATGGGAGCTTCCTGTCCCTCCTGAGTGTCTGTTGCCATCATGAAAACTGGTCTTCTCTACAGTTTTCTTCATGCCGCTGGAGAGTCCAGGTCAGAGCTGAAAGGGCTGTCAGAGACCCCCAGTGCACCTGCCTTGGGCAGATGAGGAGACCCCCAGTCCAGAGCTTTCTCCATGCTTCCACACTATCTGCTTGGGGATCCTTTCAGGCCTCTTTCTATAGCGCCAGCTGCCATGGCCAGCCCCACAGGTTACTAAAAGCTGTGTCAGAAAGGCACCTCAGTGAAAGGAACCACGTTTCCTTCTTGTCTCCTTTGAAAGGGTGGGTGAGCTTCTACTCCCCTCCCAACCCTACCCAGATCAAGCCTACATTCCTTGCAGCCCTGAGTCCAAGTTCGCAGGGCTCAACCCAGAGGGCAGAGGCGAGATCCTTCTCGTTAGCACCAGTTGACAGGGTGAAAGCCAGGAATGAGTTGGCCAAGTGTGATCTGGCTGGAGGCTCGTGGCCTGGGCCTGGAGGGCTGCGAGATTCCTGCATCTTAGGTCTGTGCTTAACCTTTTCTGGGAACCACATTCTGCTGTCATTATGTCACCGTACGACAGCCTCAGAAACAGCACAGAGGTCAGGCATCCAGGCCGGAAAACCCTCTCTCTTGCAACAAGAAGGCTTATAGTCTCCAAGGATTTGGGCCTCTCTGAATTTTCCTTCAAGTTTGAGGGCAGAAATAGAAACAAGAGTATTTGAGGTCATGTACTAGTCCTGATCCTCTGGTGTTTGTTCCTTACAGCACTAGGGCCTGTGCACTGAGTCTTCTCCCTCCTTGATTGCAAGTGCAGGACAAACCCTCCAGAGTGGGCTTCCTGGGGGCCTCTAATGGTCAGCGATCAGAAGCTTGTCACAGTCATTGAGCCTCAGCTTCAGGGGAGACCGGAGGTCACCTAGTCAGGCGGTGAGAGAAGCAGGCCTCAGGATGTTTGTGTGGTCCCTCAAGTAGAGGCAAAGCCAGTGTGCTTACGCCACACAGATACACATGTGCACATAACATGCACACGCTCAAGCACATGCTTCATGCATACTCACATGCACTCATCTGCCCACTCAAACACACCCTCACATATATGCTGCCACACATGCACTCACATGTGCATGTGTGCTCACACAGACTTGCATGTGCACATGTATATGCTCCCACACATGCAGTCAAACTCACACGTGCGTGTGCATGTAGAGTATACATTTATGCTCAGACACACCATATACACTCCTGTACACACTCACATGGACATATGCATGTGTAATTTAACACTCACTTGCACATACATTCATAAACACACACACTCATTTATAATGTCGTACTTGTAAAGGTAGGCTTAGAAGGGAAATGGAGACATTTTAGATGACTCCTGAAGGGTAAAAGGCGGGGATGGAACAGCAGTTAAACAGTTGATGTCAGCTGTGGCCACCATTCTGTGTGACAGCTCAGCCAGAGCCAGGTGTTGCACTTCAGGTGGCTAGGAACACCCTTAATGCAGCTGTGGGACACAGGGTTCTAGGGGGAAGGTAACCACTGCCATCAAGTTGATTCTCACTTATACTGAAACCAAACCAAATTCAGTGCCGTTGAGCCGGAGCTGACTCAGCAACCCCTCCTTGGGTTCCCGAGGCAATATCACTACGGAAGTAGATTGCCCAACCTTCCTTTCGAGGAGCGGCTGGTGGGTTTGAATCGCCAGCCTTCTGGTTAGCAGTCAGATGCCTTAGGCACTACGCCACCAGAGCTGCCCCAACTTACACTAGAGGGCTTGGAATGCATCGTCTTTGTGAGCCCTTGGCTTCTCAGGCCTTTTCCAGGGCTGTCTCCGTCCAGAGTGTGTTGTGTGACTTGACAAGGAAGTCTGTGCTTCTTTCTGAGTATGTGAAAGGTGAAATTGTCCCTTTTCCATAGTTCTCTTTTCTGTGGTAGGCTAAAGACAGCAACCAGAACATACCAACTGTCAGTGATTTTCTAACTCCAAAGTTGTGGAGTCTAAACTAGAAACTTCCTGGGTGTGGCTGCATGGTCTGACTGATTTGCCATCCTGACGGTGTTGGAGAACCAGACCCTTGTGTGGTCTGTAGTCTAAAAAAGTGGTTCTCAGCAACTTTGTGTTGGAGTGACCTGGTGAGCTTGTTAAAATGCAGATTCCTACCTCTTGAGATTCAGATTTACCAAGCTGGGGCGGGGGGGACAGGCTAGGATTTTACCCAACACCCTCAGGATGCTCCTATAGGTGGCCGAGAAACCACACTCTGAGATGACAGGTTCCCATTCTAGCCAGATTCCACAAAGCTTGATATCCAGGCATGGAAAACCGGGCCCCAGACAGAGGAGCACTTGCCAGTCGTGGTGTTCATCACGGCGACATTCTGAGAGCCCGCTCTTTGTCCGCACAGGCCATGTGCAGGCACTGAGTTGATTCTCATGTTAGCCCTGCAATGTGGTCACTAGTTCTCACCCCCATTTCAGAGATGGGGAAACTGAGGCTGAGAGAGAGTAAGTAACCTGGCAGAGCTGAGATTTGAACCAGGAACCACGCCCTTCCCACCACACCAAGTGCCTACTGCTCCATAGACTTGACATCCAAGGCCATTGTCACTTGAAAAAAGGCAAAAGCGTTAGCGATGTTGGTGCAGAAGCGATCCTGAGTGGTGGGATTAGCGATGTTGGTGCAGAAGCGATCCTGAGTGGTGGGGCGAGGGCATCCAGGACCCTCTCCCTGGAGCTTAGCAGAAGCTGCTTATGCAGCGCCATTGGGGCTGCTGTTCAGGTTACTTTGCTGGGAAACGTTTGCTTCTGTTCCTGTTTCTTTTGTCTGCTGACCTGACCCAGCAAATCGCTCTGTTTCCTGAGAGAAGGGGGCAAATACAAGGGCTAAACATAGCCTTGGCTGTTTTGACTGCTCTTACATTGTACTTCTCAGAGTGATAAAGAGAGCAGCAGTGACAGTATTATCTGCTGGGCAGACAGGGCAGGTGGGCACCTGATTGGTGGTGACACAATAGGAGTGATGGCATCTGACCATGCTTTGTGTTTTCAAAGCACGTCAGGCGTTCCTCCACCAGCCATTCTCCCACGCAGCCATCCACAGCCCAGGCAGGGTAGAAATTTGAGAGTTACCTACAGGCTGAGCAGATCGAGAGCCAGCCCTACAGCTGGCACGGACGCTCATTCCTCTCGTCCGACCCCCGTCACACTGGGGATTTGAGTTACCTATAGGCTGAGCATATTGAGAGCCAGCCCTACAGCTGGCACGGACGCTCATTCCTCTCGTCCGACCATTGTACCTGAGTTTCATAAAGAGCTGCTAGTGCCCGAGAATCACCCCAGACCACGTCCACAAAACCTGCAGGGGTGTGCATCACGGACACTTTTTAGGACTCTGAGGATGATTTTGATTCCACGGTTCCTGCAGTTTGCTCTCCTGGGCAGCTGTGAGTAGTTGGGGCCTTGGTGCTAGGCTGAAAAGCTGGCCTTCTTTCTGGGAGGCAGTGGGCCATTGCTGAAGATAGTGGGCACTGGGCATGTGCCTCAGAAAGTTCTCTGGAGGCAGGGAGAAGGCTGAGTGGGTGGAGTGGGAAGGTCCCGAGGGCTCTAGGCAGGAAGCAGGGAGCTTATGGCATGATGGCCTTAAGAAGGGAAAGGGGCTGCCAGAGGCCAGACAGTGTGTTCATGTTGAACTGGCTCCCAACTCCCTTATCTTGTCATGATTTCCCCAGAGAGGGGAAAAATTCCAGAGCAGTGACATAAAAGTGGAACACAAAATGGTGTCCTCTGGGGATAGGCTCATCACGGGTCTCCCAGGGGCTGACCGGCAACTGCCGGGGCGCCATCTCGAGGCTCTTTGTGTTCTGTGCTGAGCCCTCTGGTTGCTCCCTCAATCTGCCACGTTCCTGCCCACCTGGCGCCTCAGTGTCTGGTTCCAAAGAGAAGTCAGTGGCCAGCCATCATTCTATAGGAACTTCCTGAAAGACCCACAGGAGCAAACTCAGAGGAGGATGGGATGGTAGCCCACTCTGGCCCAGGACACTTGCAGGCTTAGTGGGCAGCCCCCTTCCTTTTTTACCAAATGTGTTGTTTTTCTGATTTGATGACGTATTTTTTCCTGACAGAAAACTTGGTTGTTATTGTTGTTATGTACCCTCGAGTTGGCCCCGACTCACAGTGACCCCTCCTTGGGTTTCCGAGGCGGTGTCACTACGGAAGTAGATTGCCCAGCCTTACTTCCAAGGAGTGCCTGGTGGGTTTGAACCACCAGCCTTCTGGTTACCAGTCCAGTGTTTTAGGCACTATGACACCAGAGCTCCTAAAGAGATGGCTTGGCTACCTAAGGAGAGAATACAAATCATCCACTTATCTACCAGTCACCTGGGGGAACTTGATTTCTTTCTCTCTGGTCCTCACATTTTGCCCATTTTGCTAATAAGAAGTCCTGCTTGGTGTATGGTCCTCTGTGCGGTTTCTTGCTCCTCGGCATTATGTCAGTATTTCCCATGTCATTGCATGGCTTCTTCCTGCTGCAGGTTATTCCTTGGTGATTTAACTCACCCCCAAGTGTTGTTGTTGTTGTTGTTATTATGTGCCGTCGAGTCGGCCCCGACTCATAGCGACCCCTCCTTGGGTTTCCGAGGCAGTATCACTACGGAAGTAGATTGCCCAACCTTCCTTCCGAGGAGTGGCTGGTGGGTTTGAACCGCCAGCCGTCTGGTTAGCAGGCAAGTGTCTTAGCCACTATGCTACCAGAGCTCCCCCTCCCCCAAGTGTAGGACATTTAAATTATATTTGTCATTTTGCTGTCACTCTTGTCATCTTGAGTGACATTATCACACAGAAGTTTACACTTTTTCCTTAGATAATATCCCTTTCAAATCAGGAAATAGGATAGTCATAACTCAGTGTTAGTTTTGTATTTATTATTCTACCGAATGTTCAAATGCTGATTAGTATCAGATTTAAGCCATTATAAAATTGCAGCAAATGCTTGAAGGAACGGTGTCCGTTGGTAGAGAGACATATTTTGAACAATGTGTGTTACTGGTAGATGCCATTGAGCAGGCTCTGACTCATAGCAACCCCATGTGCAGCAGAGGGAGAGCTGCCCAGTCCCCGTGTGCAGCAGCAGGAGACCCCGCCCAGTCCCCGTGTGCAGCAGAAGGAGACTTGTCCAGTGCTGCACCAGCCTCACAGTCCCTGCCGTCCTTGAACCCGTTGTTGGGGCCGCTGTGTCAGTCCGTCTCATTGAGAGTCTTCCCGTCTCACTGACCCTCTACTTGACCAAGCACAATATCCTTCTCCAGGGACTGTACCCTTCTGACAACCTGACCAAAGTTTGAACAACATACCCTACTTAGAAAAAGAAACTCTTTGGGGATTTTCATTTCTCTGGTTCATTGAAAGGGACATGTATCAAGATTGCTGTGTGCCAGGGCCAGCAAAGCTTCAGAGATGCTATGAGTTGGATGTTGGGGACAGCTCTGTTTTCCCTCTCTCCTACCTCTCCAGTGTCTCAGCCACTCCTTTGTGCCTTGGGTCTCATGACTGAGGCAGGGTGCCCAAGCAGAAGCAGTATGGCATTTAACCCTCATTGGCCTTTTTTCCTTTGGCTCAGGGACCTTCCTTTGCTCCACCTCTGCCCCCATTGCCCACCCCCAAGTAATTTCCCTGGAATCTGTCAGGTTGTGGCTTCATGTGATGCCCAGCTCCAGGTCTCTAAGGGTTCTCTCTTAGGGCCTTTTGGAGACGGGCCGCTGGAGAGGAGACCATACATAGTCCTCACTGTCTGGAGCTCTCAGGCAAGCTGATTGCCCAAGCACTCAGCCCATCTACTGTATATGTCCTGGGGCAGGGCCAAGGTCAGGGGCCCCTGTGGCCCTCTAGCATAGTAGTGCAGTGAAAGAGCATGGGCTTTGAGAGGCCACACTGGTTACTTGACCTCCCCAAGCCTCAGATTTCTCATCTGGGCTGTGATGGTGCCTGCATGCAAGGTGATGTGTGAATCGTAGGGCTTCTGGTGACTCATTAAGCAGTGGGACCGTGGTGTGCATCCAAGTACCTGCTGAATATCTTGGTTCTCCAGAGCTGCTGTGACGGAAAGAGCACAAGTCCATAGCTTTAACAAGCAGAGATTGATTCTCACAGCTTGGGAGACTGGAAGTCCTACTTCATGCACCAGGGGAGAGGAAGAAGGTCCTTATCTCTCTGAGCTTCTGTGCTGGTGGTCATATGGCCTGGCATCCCTTCCCCCATCTCTGCTCTGTTCACTTGTTTGATCTCTTTTATATCACAAAAGAGGTTGATTTGAGACATGCACTACCCTAATCTTGGCTCATTAACATAACAAAGACAGACCCATCCCAAATGGGATTATGACAACAGGCATAAAGGTTTGGATTGACAGTACCTGTTTTGGGGGGACACAGTTCAATCTGTAACAGCATCTCCCCTTCCACCAACCAGCGAAGATCAGTTTTCTCCACGTTCACATCGGCACAGTTTATAGATAGATGGAGATTGCAAAGAAGAGAAAGTGCTAGCACATTGCTCCCTGGCTATTGTTGTTGTTGTTGTTAAGTGCCATCGAGTCGTTTCCGACTCATAGCGACCCCATGCACAGCAGAATGAAACACTGCCCGATCCCGCGCCAGCCCCACAATCCCTGCTATACTTGAGCCCATCATCATAGCCACCGTATCAATCCATCTCCTTGAAGGCCTCCCCCT
>NW_006921625.1:8471142-8532947 GCF_000298275.1 Orycteropus afer afer
CCCCTTTCTCCTGCTCTTCTGGCCTGCTTCTTTGGGCGTCCCTGAGTTTCCCCTCCTCACCTAATCCCTTTGGCTGATTGCTCTTCTCTTTGGCTCCCTGGGTTTTACCCCTTTCTCCCTGCAGCACAGTGCATTTCTTAGCTTCCCTTTCCTACTGTAAACTTGAACCTATGAGCTACGTCAAATGTATCTTTACATTTCCCAGGATTCCCCACACTGGGCCTGAAAACAACAAATAGTTCTTGAATATGTTTCACAAAAGTAAGGGTCCAAGTGCAAAGTCAGCGTTTCACAGCAAGGTTAATTTATTCATGTGTTCGAGTGGAGACCTGAACCTGTAAGTTTAAATTGTACTTTTAACTCTGTGCAGCCCAGGACTTGTTCCTGGAGTTTTTAATTGTTTCAAATGGCCTCAATTTCTATGAGAAACTAACTGATATGTGGGAAATACTCAGTGATTGGCAGCTGTAGTTGCTGGTCTTGTTGCGTTTTTGTGGAGGGAACTGTAAATCCATGAAAGATCCAGTGTCTGTTAGAAACATGTGCCTTGAAGGTGGAATTGGAAGGGAGAGCCTGGCAGTGCTCTCTACTCCCCTGTTCTACTTGGACCTTCTGAAGAACCTCAGGTTTCCTCTTTTATCTTGGTCCAGGTCTTCAAGGCCAGTCCCAGGTGAAAGAATACTCTTGGGATGTGAGTGATGTCTTGTCCTGACCTTGCCACTGGCCAAGGCAGGGCCAGTAGGTTTCTAATCTGTACAGGGAGAAGGCACTTGGGCTAAAAGTCATTGCTCTGGGTTTTCCCAGGGGGCAGTATGGTTGGTTGGAAAGAAAGCCATAGTAGGAGTGCTGGCCGTGCCTGGATCCCAGGCCCCATCGACCCCCACTGCAGCCTTGGGACTCAACGCCTTCCCAAGTCTCAGCTTTGCATCTGTGGAGTGAGGCGGGCGGGCAGTTTCCACGGGCCTCCCTGCTCTGAAGTACAGCATTTCTGTTAGTGACTGGCGCGGAGCCTTCTCCAATCCCGCTTTCTCTTTATTATTTGTGAAACAGAAAATGACAGATGGCGAGACCTGGACAGGAAGTGCCCACTGCAGATTGACCAACCAAGCGCTAGCCTCTGGGAGTGCCTGCCGGAGAAGTGTCAGGACGGTGCCCTGTGGCACAGGGAGGCGGTGACCGCCTGTGCGGTGACCAGCCTGATCCAGGACCTCAGCATCAGTGACCACAGCGGGAGCCCCTCGGCACCCCCCAGTAAGCGCCAGTGCCGCTCCCTGTCCTTCTCTGATGAGCTGTCCAGCTGCCGGACGTCGTGGCGGCCCCTGGGGTCCAAAGTGTGGACTCCTGTGGAGAAGAGGCGCTGCTACAGTGGGGGCAGCGTGCAGCGCTATGCCAGCAGCTTCAGCACCATGCACAGGAGCTCCAGCTTCAGCCTCCCAGCCCGGGCCAACACACTCCCTGCCCCCTTCCACCAGGCCGCACTGCACCTCCAATTCGGGGGGCAGCCCTGCCAGGGGGCACCAGGCCCGGCCACCCGTGGACAGGCGGGAGATCTCTGGGGCCCCGATCCGACCCCTGTGGTGGGGGATCGGCTTGACATGCAGCGGTCCCTGTCCTGCTCCCATGAGCAGTTCTCCTTCTCGGAATACTGCCCCCCCTCGGCCAGCAGCACTCCGGCCTCGACTCCGGAGCTGGTGAGACGCTCCAGTGGCCTCTCCCGCAGCCGCTCGCAGCCCTGCGTTCTCAACGACAAGAAGGTTGGCGTCAAACGGCGGCGGCCCGAAGAGACCCAGGAACAGAGGCCTTCCCTTGACCTGGCCAAGATGGCACAGGTAAGATCCCCTGCAGGCAGGGTGCTGTCCGGGTGTGGTGTGCCCATCACGGGTGTTTGCCCACCTGGGCCAGAAGAGCCATGCCAACCAGGCCAACCGCAGAAATTTCTGGAGGGTCTCTGGTCCTTGATTTTTTGAAGTCCTATTCAAAGAAAGACTGTTTCCATTCTTCTTTTAATTTTAGTTTTTAAGTGTCTATTTCTCTCAGTTGAAAGGCCCAGAGCCAGATAGGGTGTGGGGCAGGTGTTGACCAGGTACCATAATCCCCTGCTGGGGCCTCCTTACAGGAACCCAGCCCTGCGGCCACTGAGAAGAGCATTCACACACTCTGTGTCCTCAGCATCACTCAGATCAGGGGTCCTGAGAGAGATGGTCAGGTCACTCACTCTGATTGAACTGTCAAAAGCATTAGCCCGTCAAGAAGGCATGATCGATACCCTCTGTGCCCCTCTGTAGTCGTCCTCTCTGTTCACTGCAGGTAAAGCCACTGCCACACACCCTGTCACTTGGTCTTCTTTATCTCAGGGCTCTGCTTTATCTCACACTGATCATGGGTATTGACTTGAATGCAGTGAACTTGGAGTTGACACACCACCGATGGGACACTCTCAGAGCCCAAGCAGTGTCTGCATTGGGTTCTTACTAGAGAGGCTCCTGAGGGTGACAGTGTAGCCGTGAGGCCCCAGGAGGAGGGGTGGCCCTTGTGACTCGTGAGTCCAGGACGACAAGGACGGGTCGATGTGGCGCACAGAACACAGAGCTTGTGGCTCTGGATCCAGGAGGCTCTGCGTGGCTTAGTGCCCCGGTCTGCCCCTCCATTTTCTCTGGTCTTGCGTTTATCAACGTCAGTCCTTGCTGGGTTTGAGGAGGCTACAGACACCCTAGGTGGTGAGGTTGTGTGCAGAGGGCATGGCCTGGTGCACAGCAGCCCAGCGGGCAGGTCCAGGGTGGGAGGCTGGCACATCCACTCTGCTTCCGACGATTCAGTGCCTGGTGCTGTAGCCTCCTGTCACTTTAGAATGAAAACATGGTTTTTTGTTAACAGAGAACTCCTTTTATCTCCTTAGCCTCCTTGTCAGATATGTAGGTGTCCTGAGGCCAGAGCACCCCTGGCTACAAAGGCCAGGCCCACCAGAGGACTAGCTCAGGATGTGCCCTGGTGCCAAGCATACTGAGCTGGCCGAGTTTGGCCTGCACCCTCTGCCCCTTGCTTCCTGCTTCCGTATCTCCCACCGCAGCCCCAGGGGTCCCCGCTGTTCCCCCAAACTGGGCGTTACTGACATTACAACTGAACAGGGATTGAGTATACTTGTTTACGTTGGACAAGCAAGTGGGTCCTCCCTTGGAAAAACGTCAATGGGTGAAAAGCCTGGAAAGATGGCCTATTTGGAGACTCTGAAGGGGCCCCAGAGCCCCGAGTTCTGGGGTGATGAATGGCTTCAGTTAAATGTTTAATGCCGAGCTGACTTTATTGGCTAGTAAGCTAGATGGGTAATAGAAACAACTTACATATGCTATTATAGTTCATTAGCCACAAAGTGGAAGAACACTATTGGCATCACCAGAGACCTTTCCAGTCCTGCCATTGGTAGAATTGGTTTAAAAATACGTTGCTCGCTGGGGCTGCCCAGATGTATAGATTATCTCACCGGCTCCAGGCAGGTCTCCAAGACCCAAGGAGAGGGTGCTGGGCCGGGGGAGACCTCCAGGATTCGCTTGTCTGCCCTGGCGCCGGCTTGGGTGTGGAAAGCTTTCTCTAGTGTCCATGGTCAGAGCCCTCCACCACCAGGCTAACCCCTTTCTGTGGCCGAGCCCCGCCCCACCAGCCCCTCTCACCATGGTCGCTGTGCCGGCTTTGTCTTCCACAGGATCTGTGACCTCAGGAGTGGGGCCCATCTTTCCAGGGGGCCCTGAAAACCAGACTGAGGGCAATCTGTGTGTTTGAGAAGAGCCTAGGACTTGGCCTGGAAAAGACAGGGTGTGGGCCAGGCCCCAGTGGGCTGGGCACTTTGTGCTGCACAGGGCCTGTTGCCCAGCAGACCGCTGAGAAGCCCACGTGGCGCCACTGAGGACTGATGGGGAGTGACTGTCCAGGGAGCTGTGCCCCCACCTGCTGCAGTGTGCTGGGCATCTGAAACTGCCGGGACGTGGGCAGGTCTGCAGGAGAAGACCAGGCTTGTACGGGCAGCTACTCTGGTCCATTTTCCTGCCCTCAATTCCTTAAACTGGTCTTAACTCTCAACTGTCTCATGAGTCTTTTGACCCATTTATTTGGATGAGATTTTGGATTTGGGGTTTGCACTGCCGGCTTGTTTGTTAGCAGCTGAATGCTTGAACCACTGACCTCCCATGGATGTGGACAGATGAAGGGCGGTACCCACCAGATAGAGTGGTTTGTGCGCTTACTTTTTGGAGCTTGGAGGGTAAGGGTTTCCAGTTGCACATCCTTGTGAAGGAGGCCCTTTGGGCTGGGTTCTGGGACATAGATGTGTGACGGCAGAGTAAAGGGGCAGTGTGACTTTTTGGTGAGCCCTTTGGTGCTGCTGGACTTGCTAGGGGCATGGCCTGCCTTCCCTGCAGGTACTGACTGGGGCTGATCCGGAGGGGTCCAGGGCCACCTGAGGAGGGTGAGTACCAAAGCCCCTCCAACCTGTCAGCAGCAAAGGGGCCTGGGAGAGAGCCTGGAAAGGTCAGAGCAGCAGGGGAGGGCAGACAGCTCTGAAGGCCAAACCGCCCTTTGTCCATCCACATCCATGGTAGGTCAGTGGTTCAAGCATTTAGCTGCTAACAAACAGGTCGGCGGTTCAATTCCACCAGCCGCTCCACAGGAGAAAGATGAGGCAGTCTGCTTCTATAAAGATTTACAGCTTTGGGAATGCTGTGGGGGCAGTTCTGCTCTGTCCCGTAGGGTCACTGTGAGTCAGAATCGAGTTTGGTTTTTTTTAGTGCTCTCTGGTCTGGTGGACGTGTTCTTCATCTGGAAAGTGGGCATGCTGGTACCTCCTGGGCTTTGCTGGAAGCTCAGGGCTTGTCCATTCTCACTCCTCCCAGGAAACTGAAGCCCTTGCCTCTGGCTCTGCCAGGAGCCTGGTGTTTGATCTGGATCTCCGTTTAGCAGAAGGCCTCCAGAGGAGGGCCAGGAGGTTCAGGGGCCTGGGTGCAGGAGAAGGAGTCAGAAAGGATGGGGTAGTTAGGTTGGAGGGGGAAGCAACGCCAGCTCCAGGGCCAGACCAGCATCTCAGAGCCTAGTTCTGTCACTTAGCAGCTGTGCAGCCCTGAGCCAGTCATTTAACATCTCTGTGCAACAAATAACAGTTCTCCCTTCTTTGTGAGACTGTTGGGGGCAATACGGGAAGTAACTTGTGGGGATACGTGTGTAACGTGTTTGTGTATGCGTGTGTCTCTATCTGTGTGTGTGTGAAGCTGTTCAGTGCTTGGCTGCTAACCAGAAGGCTGGTAATTTGAACCCACCCAGCAGCTCTGGAGGAAGGAGCCCTGGAGCTCAGCTTCATAAAGATTACAGCCCAGAAAACCCTGTGGGACGGTTATACTGTCTCAAGGGGCCACTGTGCATCAGAATTGACTCAGTGGCACCCAACGACAGTACTTTGTGTCTGGACATGTGTGTGTATATGTCTGTGTGTGTGTGTGGCCCCCACCCTGTGCATTTCTCTGTATATTGTGTCCATCTTTTTCCTTTCATTTTTATTCTCCCTTTTCTGTCTGCTATTAACTGCTTGTTTGTTCCTGTTCTTGCCTGTGGAGAGCCCGACACTCAAGAGCCGAGGTGATGAAATGGCAAAAGAATCAGACTTGCCACCCACCAGTGGAGGCCAGGGTGGGTGGGCGTCCTCATCTCAGCACCTTTCTGACAGCGTTCCTGGGCATGGGTGCCCAGTAGCAGCAGCAGGATAGGACAGAGTGGGTCTGGTTAGAAATTGTTTTAGGGTGGCCTTGAGCAGGGATGCCACGCAGGTCTCCAGGTGACCTGGCCATCTGGGCTTGAGTGAAGGAAGTCCACTGTAGTGAGGAAAGCCCAGACCTGTTCTAGAAGCAGCACCCCCCCCCCCCCCGTGGTTGTGGTTACAATGCTCGGTTCCACGGAGCACGCTGCTCTCGGACAGCCCTGAGGGTTACCTGTGCCTGGCCTCTGCCTGAGTCTGACGTCATTACTGCATACACAGCTCTCCACCCTCATGTGGTCCCCTCAAGACCCTTCTGCCTGGTGTTAGTGTGTAGCCGCAGCCTCCCTCTGCAAAGTGAGTGTGTGCCATTGTGTGCAGGCCATTGCCAGCGGCTACTCCCTCAAGACCTGGTTGTCGTCCAGTGAGACCTGTGCTGTGCGCTGTGACTTGGAGACGATCACGTGTGTGCAAACAAAGGTCTCAGACAAGGCAACAGTGAGCTAGATTATGGGTAGCCGCCATGCCCCAGGTGTCACTCCTGGCCGTGTGTTTAACTCCAAGCTGGTCTGCTGGAAAGAACAGCAAACGGTGGTTCTCCACAGTGCTGCACACAGAAGCGAGGCGTTCGGGGCGGGGGGCAGGGTGCCGGCACAGAGGGTGGGTCGACTGCAGCCTCCAAACCTCCCTGAGCGGCCTCAGAACAGGCACCTGTTGTTTGCAGCCCGCGGTAGGCGGGCCGGGGCGGCTTTGGTAGAAAGAGGCATGAGCGGAAGACGAGCATGCCAGGACACCTTTGGGATGCTGCAGGCGCTGGAGCTGGGTTCTTGGGGACCAGTCAGGAGAGGGAACAAGCAAGGCCGCAGGGGCTCTGGCAGGGGGAGGGGATGTGGCAGGGGATCATTTGAGGGCTATCCCAGATGAACCTCACTAAAACTGCCTGTTTGCCGGGCTCTCCCTGTGGTCACCCTTCAGCTGTCTGTCCTGTGTGCTGATGGGCTGCCTCTTACAAGGGGCCCCGGCTCTCCCCCATCACCATGTATAGGGAGGCCCTTCATGCCACTGGCAGCATGACTGCCTGCTCAGGCTGCTTGGGGAGCTGTAGGCCAGCCATGCAGAGTTCCTGAGCTGTAGGCCTGGCTTGTCCAAGCCTCTGTGGCTTTCCTTGCCCACCCTGACAGCAGCCGATGCCCTCACTGTCTGGGGTTCCTGCAGCTTTGCATCCTAGCCCACGGCCTGGTGGGAGGGTGCAGTGCTGTCAGGCAGCTGAGGAATTCTGAGGTAGAGCTCTGTTTACACCACAAACATAGGTGGAGACCTGGAGAAGCTGTCCTTCAGCTAGGTGAAATAATTGCTAAACAGAAAGAAAGGGAACCTTGGTGGGCGCATGGAGTAGGACTGTGACCCAGAAGCAGGCTGCACAGGCCCCTGCAGAGGAAGCGAGCCTTCATGCCCTGGGCTCTCCTCGCAGCTGCCAGGGCAGCAGTCTGGGTCCGTGCCCAGCCCCCCGCCTCCTGTGCCCTGACAGACATGGCTAATCAATCATGGTAGTCTTTCCTGCTGAGCTCAGAGGAAGTCCAAGAATCCTGCTCTTGTGATCTTGGTGGCCACTTGGCAGTCAAGCGTGACTTTCCGTCGCTGGCCTGATTCGTGCTCTCACTTGGAGGTGAAGCTTCCAGAGTGCTAGGAATCGGGGACTTGCCCAAAGCCACCCACTCAGGCAGGAGCCAGTGGGTTCTGGAGATCCTCTTGCCCCATGCTTGGCCTTTGACAGGGTCTGTCCAGCAGGCCTCTCCAGGTGACAGACGCTGGCAGGAGGTAGAGGGTGGGGTGGTATACAGGTAGGCTTTGGAGTCAGACAGATAGGCTCTGCTCCTGGGCCGGCCTCTTTGAGTCTGATGCCCTGGGGCAAGTCACTCAGCCTCTGCAAGCCTCCATTTCCACGTGTGTGAGATGGGAAGAACCGGTCCCACGTCTGGGTGCAGGGAGGATTTGGGGGCTTGAATAGCTCATACATGGCACAGATTCACACACAAGTGTCAGTTCTTGACCAGTGTTGACTTTGATGACAGCTGGTCAAACCCATATTCCATCCCTGTATATCTTGTAGAGGCTGGGGCCACCCTTATGTGACCGACCCACGTGTGCGGTGTTAACTTGAGGCTGGCCTGGAAGAGTAGAGTGGCCAGGCAGGGAAGGTGGCACCCGGGGACTAGCGTTGCCCTTTCCCTGGTCTTAGAAATGGGCCTTTCAGTGAACACTGGAGACTTCCCGGGAACTCTTCTAATTCCGGGAAAGCCCTGTTCAGACCCCTGGATTCCTACTGCTGTGCCCCCAGTGAAGGCACCAAGTTGCATAAGCAATCTGCTTAAGGTCACTCAGACCGCGGCTACATGTTGACACAATAGCTTTGATCTCTCAGGGAAAAGAAAAATAGGAGTTCAGCTGGGGACAGGCCAGGGAGACAGCTCTTAATGCCTCTTGGTGATTTTCCACACTGTGGTGGATGGAGAGCCGCTCAGGACCAAAGAGGGTGTGGGGAGCTGTGTGGAGCAGAAGCCTAGGGTGTCCAAGGCTCTGGTGTGGGCTCTCATCACGTTAAGCTGGTTGGACAGGGACTCCCAGATGAGCCTGGAGCACCTGGGCTCAGCAGGCCTGTTGGGTGCAGCACCGTGGCCTGGGTGATGGAGGCTGCCTGGGGGCCACAGCTGTGGGGGCGGGAGGGAAGACAACCTTCCCAGTGAGACATCTCTGGTCCTGCTCCGTGGCAGCCAGAGAGACAGCCTGTG
Source organism: Orycteropus afer afer (assembly GCF_000298275.1). Lineage (NCBI taxonomy): Eukaryota > Metazoa > Chordata > Mammalia > Tubulidentata > Orycteropodidae > Orycteropus > Orycteropus afer. Next base: position 8,479,663 of record NW_006921625.1, read on the forward strand.
GGCAGCTCACCTTGCCTCTTTGATCAGCTCAAGCCAGTCTGAAAGAAAGGACTTAGGGAAGCCCACCTGTCGCTCCAAGGTTGCTGAGGTGGAAGGAGAGAGTGCTGGGAAGAGGAGAGGAGCAGGGGGCTTGTAGGGGGCAGACCTGTGCCGGAGCCCTGCTGCTGGACTGGCAGCATCCTCATCACCAGGAAGTTTATATAACCCCTAGGCCTCAGGTCTCTCATTCATGAGGTAGGGGCAATGTACTGGGCTGAAGAATTCACTCTGGAATCTGTGAGTTTGACTTGGAAATAGAATAGGGTCCTTGCCGATGCCATTAAGTTGAGATGAGGTCATACTGGAACAGTGTAATCCAGTATGACTGGTGTCCTTCTAAGAAGAAGGAAGTTTGGACAGACACGCAGAAGGAAGATGCCCACGTGAAGGCAGAGCTTGGAGTGATGCAGCCACAAGCCAAAGATTGCTGGCAACCACAGAAGCTGGAAGAGGAGAGGAAAGATCCTCCCCAGAGTCTTCAGAGTCAATACCTTGAATTTGGACCCCTGGCCTCCAGAACTCTGAGAGGATGTGTTTGTTTTTCGAAGCCATCTGCTGCATGGTCGCTTGTTATGGCAGCCACGGGACACCCAAACAGGCAGCAGTGGCCCTTCTCCCATCAGTTGGCTGCCAGCATTGGATGTGCTGGTCTCTAGCTGCACTGGGGGCTCAGGGCTGTGTCTGCCCAGGACTGTGGTCACCACTATTGTGAGTCAGACTCTAGGGAGAGAAGTTACCAAGAGGAAGTGAGTGCTACTCAGTGGTGCTGGTGCTCCCTCCCTTGAGTACAACTTGTCCCATGGTTGCCTGCTGGCAGATGCTGCGGTAGGCTGTGTCAGGCTGGGTTGCAGGACCTGGTGGTTCCTGTCAGTAGTTTAAGAAATAGTCTGCAGGTGGGATCGATAGGACCCTGCTGGCTAATCTGTTACTGGCATCCAGCACACCCGAGTCACAGAGCCATCATCCGAGTCCCCACAGGTAGGAACTTCCTTCAAGCGACCCTTTCAAATGTTTGCTGATTGAAAGCTCTTCTCAGTGTGTAACCCACAGTCCTCACTCTGGCCCTCTCTCTCCCTGATCTTTGCTCAGTAGAAATGCAGTCTATTGGACCACTGTGATTGATTTTGTTTCCACAATATCTGTGGAACTGGTTCCCACCCCAGATCTTGAGCATGCATGGATGGCCAACCCAGGTGGCTCTTCCCACTCGTGGAGGCTCAGTCCTCACCCTCAGAGGTTTGCAGACTCCAGCTTCTCTGTGCGTGTCCATTTGAATCCGGGTACCCCGTTGTGCCTGTCACTGCCGGGCTGCTGAGGGAGGAGAGAGTGAGGGTGGAGAAGACTGGTGGCCTGGGGCCACAGGTGGATTCTTCACACTAGCTCTTGTGTACCTCAGCTGGGGAAGCATCTCTAGGAAGCGGAGGAAAAAAAACGCCAGAAGAGCCCCCAGCTCAACCCCAGAGGGGTGGGTTGGCAAAGCCTGGCTGTGCCTGTCTTCCCCCACTCTTGATCTTGATCAGTAGCCTTGGGCTGATGACTTCTCGGAGTGTCTCCAGGTCCTGACTGAGCATGATGCCAGGGGTCTGTGTAGTCCCTGTGGGTGCTTAGGGGGTTTGCTGTGAGGGTCCCTGTGGGGCCTGTGAGTGCTTGTGGGGGTCCCCATGAGGATGTCAGTGGGGACCCATCTGATGCCCGGCTGTGCCTGCCCCCTGAGACCATGCAGGCTGCCAGTGTTCAGGGGCCTCCCCAGGGTGAAACCACAATTTAGCCCATTTTTACTTTTGTAACATGGTCTTCTGTCACCCTGGCACAGACTTGACATGGAATCTCCCTGTTGACAAGAGCCCGTTTAGCAGTAACATTTTGTATCATCAGCCGCCCTGAAGCCCCACTTGAGGATACAGGAAGCATCTGCCTCATGGGAGAACAGGCCTTTGCCACAGAGCCCAGGCGGGCAGGCACGTGGTTCGTCTGGACTGCGAGTGGGTGTTCATTGCCTATTTATGGCCAGAAGATGAACAATACCTCCTTTGAAAGTTGGCCATAGCAGAACTCTTAGATAATCCACAGTTTTTGGAGGAAATCAGGGGTGGCTTTTTTCCCTTTTGGAAAGCAGATGGTTGATTCCAAAATACAACACAACCACCAGCAGCTGCCTAGTGTGCAGTAGCAGGGAGCGCCCATCAGTGATTTGGGCCTGAAGGTCATTAGGCATCCCAGCTCCACCAGAGGTTGAGGGGGGCAATGCTTCCTGGCCAGAGCTCTGGGCACAGAGAGGGTGCCCCCTCTCCCCCATTAGCCCGCACCCTGCCAGAGGCAGAACCACCGGGTAAAGCTGGCAGGGAGGGCAGTGTCAACAGTTTAGAAATACCAAAGAGGCAGGAAGAGAACAAAGGTATCATGGAGGAAATGCCGCCAAAAGCAGCTCCCAGCCTCAGGCTAGGGGACCAAAGGGCAGCTTGGGGTCCAGCCCCTAGGCAATGCTGGCTGGCGGGGTTGGTGTCTCGGGGCCAGAGGCAGGGCAGGCAACGAAGCTGTTCTGCAGGCCTTGGAAGAGCTGCACCTCCAGCTACTATCGATGGCGCCAAGTGCTCCTGCCGGCCCGAGAAACCTGGATAGGGTGACTTGGACAGCACCAGGAAGCAGACAGGAAGCTGCTGGGCCTGCTCCTGCCCCTACTGGAAGAACCTCACAGGAAGCAGATGGCAGTGAGGCTGCCCCTGGAGCAGAACATCTAAGGTGTCTGGGGTGGGAGCCGAGTTCACCACGGCAGCCTGTGGGAGCCGGGCCCTCACACCTGCATGCAGCTGCTCCTTCGTACAGGCACTGCCCAGGGGCAGGCGGTGCAGATCTGGGTCAAGTGCTGTCCTGCTGACTGACGTCTGTCTGGCATCCTGGGACGCGAAATCTGTTCTCACACTCTTCTCAACCTCTTACTCGTTTGCTCTTCATTCAGCAGATTCATATCTGGTGTCTGCTGGGAGCTGGGGCTGTGTGTTTGTAAGACACATGCGCCTGCCACTCACACGAACTCCTTTCTAGAAAGCAGTAGATAACAAGCAAGTGCACAGGATCATTCTCTTGGTGATGTGGGTCGTAAAGGAAATCAGACGGGGGACGTGAGGGACTTTGGGGGGAGGGGTGCACTGGCTTTAGATGGAGGATCGGGGAGGGCTTCTTTGACAAGGTGACTTTGAGCAAAAAGCAAAAGGACTTGAGGGCTTTGGCCCTGCACAGGGCATGAAGGAGGATGTCCCAGATGGAAGGTCGAGCAGGAGCAAAGCTCAGAGGTGGGTTAGGGCACAGAGCTCGGGGACGGGATGCATAGGAGGGTTGCAAAGGGCTTGGCTGGCATGAGGGGAGTGGGCTTTGGTTCTGAGCCCGGGGGACACCCTCAGTAGTTTGGAGACGGGTTCTGGTGTGACTTAGTGGGTCAGAGGTGCTCTGAGGGAGCTAGCTGCCTTACCTCGCTGTGGTCGTTACTTTAAACCTTGGGAATTTGACCTCAGGCAGCCCAGGAGGGTCCAGCATTTGGAGAGGAGGGTAGGGCATAGACTTTCTTGTCCCAGAAGGGGGACCCCAAGCTGCCCTTTGGTCCCCTTGCGTGAGGCTGGGAGCTGCTTTTGGCAAACCCCTTCCTGAGGTGCCAAAGACCTGTCTGTGACGGAAAGGCCTTGCGTGCACTGGCTGGGAGGTGATGCAGCCCGCCAGCCGCCTGTATACATTCATCTGGGCAGAAGGATCCAGCTGCCTCCCCAGCCTCGAGCACCTCCATGGGGCTTTCCCTGCTTGCTAGTTTGCCCACCTGCTGGCTTTACTCAACGTGGGCACCCCAGGTGGGTAATGACCTGAGGAGGGGAGCCTTGGGCGGTCTGGGTCTCTTACGGCTTTTTGTCTCAGGACATCATGCGCCCTGCAGAAGGACAGTTGCTGCCTGGCCTCGGGGCCGCAGCCTGGCTCTGTGGCCCACTGTTTGTGTTTGCCTGCGTCCACTCTGGACGAGCAAGTGTTGCCGTGTACCCCCTTAACCAGGCTCAGCCGTGTACCCCCTTAACCAGGAGAACTTCTACCTCATGCTCCTCTGGGGCAGTCTCGAACAACGGAGTTTACCGGGAATTGACGGCAGATAAAAATGCAAGCAGGTATCGAGGCAGGAGAGCCATCAGACAGAACGAGCCTCCACTGGGCACGGGCCTGCTCGCAGAGCACCCACCAGAGAGGCAGTACGCGCGGTGGCATCGTGTTTGGGGCGCGCCTTTCAGCAGATATGGGCTGATAACGTGGCATTAACTGTCTGCCAGGACAAAGGAGATCCGATCAGAAATGGTGTGAAGTTCACTCACTCGGCAGACACCAGAACTTCAGCTGGATGCACGCAGGGAATGATGTGCAAATAAGCGTGCCTGCGCCCGGCACACGCCGAGAGCAGCGAGACCGCAGGCGGGGCCCCACAGGCCTCAGTGGAGGGAGTCCGGGCCAGACCCAGACGGGCCTGGTGCAGTGCTCCGGTGGGCTGCTCGGCAGGGCTGGCCCTCCAGGCCTCAGTGTCCTCTCTGATGTGAGGACCAAGCCACCGGATGCGTCCAGAAGCTTTTAGGATTGGCCTGGGAGATGGCGAGCCCTTGAGAGCCATCAGTGCCAGTGTCAGTGTCAGTGTCATTAGCATCGCCGCCACCGTCCTTGCTGTTGCCTGAAGTGGCATTCCTGTCATCATTGCTGTTGTCACTGTTTCTCGTAAGCTGCTCTGTTGGAGACATCCTTGTGGTTGGTTGAACAGGCAGCCTGTGAGGGAAGGGCGACCCTCTGTCCTGCACCCCAAGATGGGAGATGGGGCTGAGTAGGGAGAGCTGGTGAGCGGCGGCCTGAGCCTCTCCTGGGCCGCACCAGCCTGGGCACAGAGGAGCAGGCTGAGGTGCTCTGCCCCCCTGGGGGTGCGAGGACAGCTTCGAGCCAGCTCTGGCCACAGAGATCATGTGAGTGGTGACACGTGCCCACGTGTGTTTTTCCTCCGATTAGCCTGTGCTGTGGGGTCATGCTCTCTGTTCTAGAAGTGGTGACTATAGCTGAGTCTGAGGGGTGAGTGCTGGTGCTGCCCGTTGGAGACAGAGCCAGAGCCACGTTCGTGCTGTTAAAGGTCCTTATGGCCGTGGTTCAGAGGAACAGGTGAAGTTAATTTTTACATATTTTATTTAACCCACCGTGTCCTGATACGTACTATCATTTGACCCTGTCATCAACGTAAACAAACCGCACATGAGGTATTTCAGTTCTGTTTTTGAACTAAGGGTCTGAATCCGCTGTCTGCTTCACGCTCACATCTCAGTGGGACCTGCCGTGTTCTCAGTGCTCAGTTGCCACCTGTGGCTGGTAGCTGCCCTGTTGGACGGTGTGGTGACAGGTCACCGGCCCCCAGTCTCATCTCACTCAGTGACCCAGCTGATCACCTCAGAGCCGAAGGCACAAGCAGGGAGGAGGTGCTGGGGTGGGTGGCAGGGGAGATGGGGTGGGCGTTGCCTGGGGTTAGGTGTCTTGGCTCTGCTACTAGGCCCTCTTTGCTTCAGGGGACTTGAGTGCCAGCTGGTCAGAGGGGTCGGTGAGAGGCAGGCCCCCTGCTCTGACGGGCTGGGTTCTCCGAGGCCATGCTCTGGTTGGGGTGCGCAGCCTCCACGGAGGCCCAAGCAGTAAGTGTTTGGATGCCCGAGGGTCTGCCTCATCACTGCACATCGTCAGCTTACCCACCCTGCTGGCCCGCGGTGGGACAGGTGGGGTCAGGGAGGCCCCAAGGGGACCATCTCCTTGCGCAGACTGCCTTAATCTCTGGGAGTCTGCTTTCTGCTGCAGCTTTGTTAGCCCTCAGAATCCACCCAATCTGATAGCAGAGGTGCAGGGCCAGGGGGGCTGGAAGAGGCCACGTGGCACTAGTTGGGTGGGAAAGGAGGCTGGGTATGTCCTGTGGAGTCCAGGGGGTGGTGCTGACAGGTGAGGCTCTGTACTGCTGAGCCCTGGTCACTTCCCCATGCTCACAGGTGACGGCTGCATCCCCACCCCCACCCCCATCACCTGAACACCAGGCTCCGCACAGCTCACACCTCGGGGCCGTCAACAGGGATAATGAACTTCCAGGGTGAGGGCAGGTGTGGGGGAGCTCAGGAGTGGGAAGTGGCAGGGAGACCACCGGGCACGCAGAAGGTTCCAGAGCAGGCCTGGTGGCCTCTGAAATTGCATTTATGGCTCCAGCTTCATCAGCCTAGGAGTATCGGGAGCACAGTCCTGCCCACCACGGGAACTTTCTGGGCCCTCAGATCCTGGCAGCCAGTAAGCTTGTAAACACGTTCAAGGGCACGTACACTGAGCACCAGCTCTGTCCCAGGGCCCGAGCCAGGGGTTTAAGGAAGGCCAGCCTACGCAAGGCCCACCCACGCTTCAAGGAGCTTGCAGGCGATGGGGAGGGGGTGGGTGGAGGACAGCAGGGTCTGCACAGGTGACACCATGACGGGCAGTGACAGAAGGAGCAGACCAGCCATGGAGCCTGCGGTGTGTCCATCAGGGCTCTCCAGAGAGGCGGGGGATATGTATTCAGGCAGTGGTGGTTCAGTGTAGAATTGTTGCCTTTCTTGTGGGAGAGCAGGGTTTGTTCCTGGCCCGTGTACAGCCACCACCCTTCTGTCACCGGAAGCTTGTGTGACGCTGCATGGGTGTCAGCAGAGCTTCAGACTGAGACGGACAAGGGGGAAAGGCCTGGAGGTCTGTTGCAGGAAATCAGCCGACAGGAACCTGTGGGTCACAGCAGTGCCATCGAATTCCACTGGTGTCACCACGAGACAGCCACTAGTGACAGCAATATGCATGTATACATACACATCTATTGAGAGAGAGAGATGTTCACTGTAAGGGGCTGGCCCATGTCATTTTGGGGGCTGCCGAGTCTAGAATCCGTGGGCGGCCAATAGGTCGAAAAGTCGGCAGGATCCTGGGTTTGAGCTTTGCCGCAGAATTCCTTCCCTCTTTGAGGAACCTCAGTTTTTCCTCTTAAGCCCTTCAACTGATTGGATGAGGCCCATCCCCAATGGGGAGGGTTATCCCCTTAACATCGACTGATGTGGATGTCAGTCACATGTGAACACCTTCACAGCAACATCTCAACCAGTGTTGGATCAAACACAGGGCACATGGCCCAGCCCTGTGGGCACGTGAAATTCACCCTCACAGTGATGAACCGGTGAGCATCCATCGGGAGGGAGGGCCTCTGCCTGTCACCACTGACCGTGTAGCACCTTGCACGGTGCAGGCACAGCTTATCTAAAGACTCATGGAATCAATGAATGAACCAGAGCAGAGGGCCTGGATTCTCCCACACAGACAACTCGGCTCCCATGCTGGTGACACTCGAGAAGCAAGGAAGACTCACTGTTCACTGGGCACAGGCTGGCAGGTGCTGTGCCAAGTGTTGTGTGTATGAGTGATGCTACATTGTCATCACAACCCTGGAAGTTGCTGTTGCCGTCCATGCTCTACAGAGGAGAAGCTGAGGTTCACAGCACGGCCCAGTTTCTGCTGCCAGTCAGGATCTTGGGCAGAGCTCTGGAGCCAGCCCCTCCCATCCCAGGTGTCAGCACAGGATTCCTCAGTCAACCAGAGCTGGAGTCAGGCCAGCCTGTCCTCGGTGTGGCAGATGGTGCTAGAACAGAGAGGGCCCCAGACGTGTGGGGCTCACTCACATGAGGATAGTCGAGTGGCCAGCCGCAGGGGATCAGTGCCCAGTCACAGGACAGCAACTGGCCCAGCCCAACCTGGCCCTGCCCAGGCAGTTGTCAGTGCCATCTAGATGGACAAACATGACAGTTGTCACCATTCCAGATGAAGAAGCTAAAATTGGATTATTGCCGAAATCTGAAACTCGAATTGGAGGTGGTGACGCTGAGATGGGCCTCAGCAGGAGGCAGTGACGGTATGGAGGAAGGCAGGGACCTCGGCCTTGGGCTCTGGAGAGACCTCATGATGCAGGATGGTGGCTGGGAGGCCGTCCCAGAGCCGTCTGTTGGGAGAAGGGAAAGCACCTGAGAAGCATACCCTGCCCTAAGCTGCTGGGGCCAGTGCTTGGTTCCAGGTGGAACTAGCCTTCCCTTTACCTCTAGTAGCTGGTACCTGCCGCCACCTCGGGGGTTTGAGATCACATAGCAGGGGGCCAGGAGCCTCTGCCCTGCCTGGCCTCCCCCCGACCTTCAGTCCCTGCCGTCCCTGGCCCTGTGTGCTGGAGCGGGTGCTAGGTGGGGGATGCTCACCAAGACCAGGTCTGGTGTCTGGACTTCAGCTGAGGTGGTGATGCGCTCCCTTCCATGTTTTAATGAGCTTCCTGGTGACATCAGTAGTCTACAGTCATGGGCCCAGGTCATCCAGGAGTGATGACAGCATCCTGTCTGTTGGAACATGGTAGGGATGTGACATGGTTCTGATTGGCTAGGGCTCTGCCAGCCCAGAGTTGGCCCTCCAGGCCTTCCCAAGTTCCCCCAGTGGCAGCTAGGAGCAGTGCCTCCAAGGGCAAGACTGGGCTGAGGAAAAGGAGTGCCTAGCGTCTTTGAGTTCTGGTTGACAGAGGTCCTGGCATCAGAGTACACTATGTTGTCTGTGTTATCTCTGTGCACAAAAATGTGACTTTGTGATGAAACCATGTGCTCTCGCTGGTACTTCCAGAACCGCTTGCTGGGCTGCTTGTCCAGTCCCTCTGGACGGTCTCCCCGGGCTGCTCGTGAGTTGCTGCTGTGCTTGAGACCTGACAGACGGAACAAGGACTGCCCCTTGTCTCTGTTTACTCATGGCCTCACGCCTCTACTGGCCCTCGAAGAATTTTGGTGGGGCACTTCCCCTCTGTCCCGTGGAACAAACCCAAATGAAAACAGCAGGGCAGCCTTGAGGCTCTCCTTGCTCAAGACAAACTCCTCTGAAGTTCTTCCTGGCTGGGACCCAGAAGTCTCTGTCGGCCAGATGTGGCATGGCACCCAAGGCAGACACCCAGCTTGGAAGTTGCTGGAAGAGGCTAACTTTGTGTGGTAACTGAGCTTTGGCCCAGTGAGGTGGTTTCAAAGCAGCTCTGAGAAAATCGGGGTGGGGATGGTTGGCTCAGATGTTTGAAAGCCTCAATAGCCGTGGATTCGTCCTGTGCGCCACCTCAGGCTCCGTCGGCCAGTGCTGGCTGCCCCAGGGCCAAAGCTGCCCTGTGTCTGAGAAATCCGCACAGCCAGCCCAGAGTGGAGGTGCTTAGGGACCAGGAAGGTGGTCAGAAAAGTTCTCTGCAACCGGGAGCCACTTTCCCCTCTGCTCGTGGTGCAGACTCTGGGGTTTACTTTTGTTCTGTGTATTGTGGTAAGAATACATGTAAGAAAATGCTCAGTGTTTCAACAACTTGTTTTGAAGCTGGTGGTGAGAAAGCAAGAAGGGTGAAGAGGCTGAGCATGGTTCCTGTGTCTTCTCCTCCTTGGCCCTTGGGGCTGTGCAGCAGGTGAGGAGGCTCAGACTTCTGGGGTGCCCGTAGCAGAGGAGGAGGAAGACTGAGGGCTAGTCATTTGTCACAGAGGAGCCTGGCTGCACAGGCTGAATTCTGCAAGTCTGGTCCCCTCAACTGAACTCCCATTGTGTGCGGGTGCCGGGTGGGGTGAGGGTGCACATCAGCACAGGCCCTGCCCGGGAGACACCAGCGTGTAAGCAGTAGTCTGAGTGCAGGTGGAGTAGGGCATGTGCTAAATGAGGCCCCAGAACATCCAGGACTCCCAACAGCAGACCATAATGAAATTGCAAACAGTTCTACAACGCTCACTGTGGACCACAGTAGCTTATCTAATCCTCAAGTTAGCCCCAAGAGATAGACAACTGTTATTGTCATGGCCAGTTCTGGCCCAGGACATGGAAGCCCTGAGATTGGTCACATAGTTTGCCTGAGGTCACAGAGCCAGTTGGTGGTACACAGTGCATGCTTGGCAGGGGCACCACCCAGACTGGGCAGAGGCTGGAAAAGATTCCATAGAGGAGACTGAGGAGGGTGAGTGGAGTGGGGTGGAGGTGAATGCAGCCCCGGAGGCCTGCTGGCTCCAGGACATCCATGTACCTCAGCTCCACCTCGACTGAAACGAGGCCAGTTTGTCCAAGGGCCTGCATGCGTCCAGAGCCCACCTGTGCCAGTCCTCTGCCTGTGCCAGTCCCCGTGTGCACTTATGGGCTCTGTGGATACTCATCCTGCTTCTCAAAGGTTCAGCAGGCCTCGTGATGGTGATGCCTCCCAGAGCCCAGTGTGCTGTGGGTGTCCCAGAGAAGTGACAGTCACCACACCTTCCAGCACGTCTGGGGTGGGAACCTTGGCAGAGGACCCTTTGAGAAACACCAGTCGACATGTCACAGGGCTGGGCATTATGGGACGGGGACATCAGAGTATGGCTGAGTCTCCCACTTGTCCGATAGGAGCCGACCCGTAACACTGTTGTCTTCAGTGTAATACCCAGCACGGGCCATGCCCAGGTGTCTGGGTGCCTATGCCTCACACGGCCTTCACCGTCTGCTGGGCTGAAGCCATGAATCTACCTGCTGCCTTGACTGTGGGCCTCCAGAGTCCCACCCAGTGACATGGTCTTTAGTGTTTGTGACCAGTGTGCTCCACATGTCACAGCTGCTGGTGGGGGCCAAGCAGCCTGTCGGAGGGGACCTTCCTGTCTGCTAGGCCATGGGGCAAGCTGGCCAAGAATGGACGTGGGTCTCTGTCAGTTGCTGCAGTCCCCATGCCTCAGTCTTCTCATGCATAAGATGAGGGTGGCATCTGCTGTGTGGGGGCCAAGCAGCCTGTCGGAGGGGACCTTCCTGTCTGCTAGGCCGTGGGGGAAGCTGGCCAAGAATGGACGCGGGTCTCTGTCAGTCGCTGCAGTCCCCGTGCCTCAGTCTTCTCATGCGTAAGATGAGGATGGCAATAGGGTCTTTCTGCTGTGTGCGGTTGTATCCTGAGTGGCTGGAGTGACCTCGTTTAACAAGTGCTCAGTTTGTGGAAGCTAGCAGTGTTCTTGTTGGAATAAGAGCAGGCATGTGTATATGAAACCAAAGCAGTTTTCAGATTCAGTGACATTTATTGTTTCTTCTGGTTACAAAATTAATGCATCCATACAGAAAATCGGCATGGTTCTGAATATAAATACACCGAAAATGGCGTTCCTCAGAAATCCACCCCCAGAGGTGACTGTTGTTAAGTGTTTGGTGTACAGCTCTGATGCTGAGTGGAGGTGCTGGGCGTCCCTTCCAGCCCTGAAGCCCTTTGAGCCCACTAGCCTCCAGTAGAGTCCAGGTAGTGTCACAGGTCACAGAGATGATGAGTAAAACTTTGCTTTCTTCCAAAACCAAGCCAAAGTCACTGCCCTTGGGTCGGATCCGACTCATGGCGACCCCTCCTTGGGTTTCCGAGGCGGTATCACTATGGAAGTAGATTGTCCAGCCTTCCTTCTGAGGAGCGGCTGGTGGATTTGAACTGCCAGCCTTCTGGTTAACAGTTAAATGCCTTAGGCACTATGCCACCAGAGCTCCCTTTGTTCTCTTAGAGGGGGGAAATGAAGACACGCTACTGATTAAAACAAAAAATGCATCTGAGCTTAGCACAGGTTTCTCATCCTGGCTAATGAGAAAAGCAGAGACCTGGTCTTAAAAAAGGCCACAAAATTCTTAGCCCTATTGAAACCCTTGAATTCTCCATGGCTGCCACCCCGGCACAGTGGCACCTGGGTTCTCTTGTCATTCTTGGCAATGATGATGTTTTCCTTCTCACACTGAAGAACACAGTTTCATCAGCACGGCTGCTGCCTTGCAGATCTATCTATATGTTTAATAAGCCACTACCAAGTCACACCAGCTGACGTGCATCCGAAAGGGGCGAGCTCACCTGGACTTGGGAGTGGACCAGCCTCACGAAACACAGTTTGGCCCCATGTTCCCAGCTGCCTGGCACGAGAGATGTTTCTGAGGCCTGCCCACCCCTGTCCTCTGGGCAGTGCCTGGCTCTCCTTCTGTTTTTGTTTTCTGTAGATAGTCTGCCCCTGAATTCGGGAGCTGGTTTGATTGTGTAAATGTTACGAACTCAAGCTGTTGGGGCCACCTGCACATGCCCACAGGTAGTGTCATGGAGCCCACTGGGCCCACGCCCACTCAGGACACACTCGTCCATGACGGAGCTGGTGTGCTTCCGCACAGCCTCTGCACAGGGTTAAATGCAAGGAAACCTGGAACGACCTGACGCTGTGTGCATGCTGCCCTGGCTCTGAGGCCTGGCCCGCTACAGCCTCGGGGCACCTTCCTCCTCAGGGCCCGTGAACACCCGTGTTCTGCTCTCTCCCCACTCTTCCTGGGAACCAGCTACCTGCTGAGCAGACATGTGTCGGGTACTGCGGAGCACGAAGCTTCTGAAGCCAGGACCGATCCCCGCCCTCTGGGTGCTCCACTTCCTCTGGGAGCTACTGCTGTCAGCAGCACCCAGGACACACACGGTGGTGGAAGCAGCTGGACACCCCCTACTCCCTGCAAGCGTCTCCCTGGTGTGGGCAGATAGAGGATCACAGGTCACCTTAATGTGACAGGATGCAGTGGATGGGTCCCGCCTTTCCAGCTAGGAGTGTCCAGTATGACGATGAAGTTACGAATGGACAGCTGGACTGAGGCCAGGGGAGACAGTCCCGAAAATTGGGGCTCCTATTCCGTGTTGCCATCATCTCAAACAGGACCTTCCAGAAGCCTGGGACCTGTGTGTGCTTTGGGCTCAGGTAACAGTGCTGTTTGAGACCTGGGTTGATGTCTGTCTTAATTGTCAACAGAGCCATGCCTAGGGTGACCTCGCGATGCCTGGCTCCTGGTCTTAGCGTGGGGTGAGCAGAGCCGCCTCGCCTCCCTCTATGAGGCAGCTGTTGTAGACTCAGGGTCCCCAGATCCCTGGGAGCTGGGAAGGAGCAGGCCCAGCCAACACCACGGGTCCCAGTGTGGGTCGTGCCCAGGTCATGGGAGGGAACAAGTTCTTGCTGATGCCTAGCTGTGGACTGGGCTGGAAGCTGCGCCCCTGCACACACTGCCACTTGGCTTCCCACCCAGCAGCTGGCTGTCCTGAGTGCTCACCATGACACGTGTAGCACTGCCATGCCTGGGAGGAAGGGGTTGTGGGTGAGATGCATCATGGGGCATTATGCCTTTTAGTGACTCAGTTGTGTTTGTGCTGCTCTAAGTGGCAACTGTGCCATCATCTCCCACCCAACCGCATCATCACACCTGCAGACCTCAGGGGAGCCCAGCTCCAGTCCCAGGGAGTGCCCCTTCCTTCCCATCACCTCTGGCACAGCAGCATACAAGCTGCCCCTTCCCTGGCTCCTGCCCCGTTACGTTCAGGTTGGTAGAGGGATGGAGAGAAGGAGGTCTCTGCTCAGACTTCAAAGCGTTCTTTCATTCTGTGCTCACAAGTAAGGGCTTCTTCTTGTAATGACACAGCCGCCTTCCTGAGGAGGCATCAAGATGTCCCAGAGCTGTGTCACTTCCAAACAAGGGGACATGTGGCAGCCCAGCCACAGAGCCTGTGTTTCTGGCTTGAGCACCCCATCCTGCCTGCATCTCGAGTGACCCACACCCTCTGGCCAGAAAGGTGCAGACTGGGGCTTCCTGGCTGGAAGCCACTAGGGAGCTGGCTCATGCAGCACACCAGCTGGGCCTCCCGTGTTGCTGAAGCACACTCAAGCACCTTGTTCTGTTTGCTCCTCCTGGGACTCTCTAGACGAGCTCTGCTTGTCCACTGCTGATGAGGAAGGTGAGGCTCAGAAGGACAGGGACCTGCCCAGGAGGCTGCCCGGCACTGTCTGGTCCCAAAGTCTGACCCCACCATGCTGTTGACCCGCATGGTGCTATCAGCCAGCCAGTCCCCTAACAAGCCTGCAGCCCAGCCCTCCTCAGCCTTTGGCACCACTTGAAAATAGGGAAAGGAATGTGAGGCCCAGCTGCCCGGCCCTGGCTCTGCCTGGCTGTTCCTAGCTACATGGATGAACCAGTCCCAAGGCCCGCAGCATCCAACCCTGCAACGCCCAGTCTCTCAGTTTCCTGATATGTGAATTGGGCCACACACCAGGGTTGGCTGTGGCTGTGCTGTGAGCGTGACAAGACCGATGGCCCAAAGTGCCATCACTGTGGTTCACACCTGCCTTCACCTGAGTACTTAGTGGAGGTGTGCACAGACCTCAGCAGGCTCCCACAACTCCTGCTGGACTTGGGCTGGGACAGACATGGGGACCCAAGTGGGAGGGGGCAGGTTCTGAAGGATTGGGGGTGGGGGTCACTGCAGCCTGAAAGGAAATGTGCTCCTTCCCCTCTCACTGTATTGAGATGTGGCTAGCTGGGGCTGACACTCCCCAGGTGTGTTCTCTGGAAGGGCTTCCTGGAGGCTAGGAGCCAGGAGCCTGCTGCTAGACCCAAGTCACAGTGCACAGGACACTGGGCGCAGGCCCTGTGGGCTAAGGACAGTCTTCTGCAGCTGTGAATGGGCTCATCCAGTCACAGCAGGAGCTCTGGGAGGGACCTGCCATCCCTGCAGCCTGTCAGCACTTGGGAAGCTGGGGTCACTGCTGACCTGGAAGAGGCAGCTAGGTGTGTGCTGAGGGCAGGATCACTAGCTCAGTCTGCTGGCACTGCCTTGCGCCAGATTCCACACAGGCTGTCAACTGATGGTGGCCTGTGGGACACTGCCCCAGAGAGGAAGCACAGTGGCCACTGAGGTGGGGTCTGGGGTGTTTGGGCTGCCCTCCCTGCCTCTGTCGGGTTGCCCGTAGGTCAGGGTTGGCTGGGCCGCAGCCTCTCCTGTGTCCTCTCAGTGGCCCCCTCAACTCCATCCTGGGCCTAGAGGTCATCCTGCCACTCCAGCTCTGCCCCCCATCCTGGCCCTGCACCTTAACATCAGGTGGAAGTAGAACATGGAGCCTGAATCAAGGTGCTCAGGGTCCTGCCCTCTGGAAGCAGACTGGCCATGGAGCACACCAGGGGTTCTAAGGAAAGGCTTGGGGACCACCTCCCCCCATCTCTGAAGGTTGCAGAAGCAGACTGGCAGGCTCAGGGCTTTGCCTTGGGCAGGGGTTGCCCTGCCCTGCTCACTGGGCTGCCCTGCACCCTTGCTGCTGAAGCTCGGCTTTGGGGCCGTGCATAGAACCCCCAGGTCCTTCCCAGCCACCGCTGGTCTTTCGTTCTTCCTTGTTCTGTGAAGTTTGCTTTCACTCTCAATAATGTGAGTTAAGGAAGGGTTTTCACAAACCTCACATTAGGATGAACCCTTTCCTTTCAAGTAAGCCGTTATCTTTTAGAGTGACAGGTGACAAAGGGATGTTGGCTCAAGAATTTGGGCATTAGTTCTAAGGAAACCAAGTCTGGGAATTGATCATCAGCAGAAGAAAGGATTTCTTATCTGGAGGGCGTTACTTGGGGTAGCGTGAGATGGGCCTTGGGAATCCAGTGGACCAGGGCTTGAATCTCAGCCTCACTACTGTCTGGCTAGGTAACCCCTCTGAGCCTCAGTTTCCTTATTTTTGACATGGGATAATAATCCCTCACAGGATCAGTGTGAAGATCCCATATGTCACATGGTGGAAAGCACATAGCACATCTGGCCACACTGGTGTTCAGCAGATAGTAGCTGCTTTCATCATCACCATCATCATCACCATCCCCACCATCATAATCACTACCATCACCATTATCATAAACATCACCACCATTAGAACCATTACCACCACCACTACCATCATAAACATTACCATGACCATCACCACCACTGCCTCCATCATAAACTCCATTAGCATCATAAACATGACCACCACTGCCATCACCATCACCACATCACTACCATCTCTGTCACCATCACTGCTGCTGCTGCCATCAAAACTATCACCACCTCTACCACCACCCCGTCCCCATTACCACTATCATCATCATCATGATCATCGTCATCTAGCATGGGTTGCCAAGCAGAGCATATAGAAGTCTGGGGCTCATGCCTGTGTCTCTGAATAGCAGTGGAAGACACCTGTCATGTCAGGATAGTGCAATGACGTGGACTCAGGTCTCCTTCAAAAAGGCCCCTTTACCCTCATCTTTCTGATTGGTAGAAAGTTCTTCCTTGTAGAAGGAGGTCTGTCTTCTTAGCACTTACTCTGGGAGTAGAGCAGAGCCTACAGTGTCTTAAAATTATTCCAGACTTAATTATATTACCAAGAATAATATATTCTGGCTCCATTAGAAAAAAGTTGTCTGGTAGATAATTATGTCGTCTGTGCCTGTCGCCACATCATCTTATTATGACTTCAGCTCTTGATGCTATAAATACTTCAGTGGTAGGAAACAAGCCTGGGAGTGAGATTGCCCAGGTCTCCCACCTAGCTCTGTTTTGCACAAGCTGCAGGACCGTGAGCAAGTTACTGCCCTTCTCAGGGCCTGAAAATGGAGACAGTCAGACATGCCCCGTTCCTGGAACACGTTGTGCCAGTCAGTGTTAGCTGCCTTGGGATCTGAAGGGGTTCCGTGGAGAGGACAAAGCACACGCTAACTTGTGTGTGCAGGGAGACCATGCCCACAGATCCTCACCTTGCTTTCTCTGTGTTGGTGTGGTGTGTGGTAGGTGTCCAGTGCACAGTGTGCATCCGTGGGTGATACTCAGTCTGGGAGGTGGTGTAGAACTGGCCTCCTCCAGAGTTGTGCAGGCACAGGTGTCAGCACACCTGAGGGCTGTGATGGAGGAGAAGGGTGTTGGGGAAGCAGCTGCTGACTGCCGTGGCCTCGGGGGCTGGCCAGAGCTGCTCTTTCTCCTGGCCGCCTCAGCTTCTGATGCCTCGGTGGCATGCTGGGACAATGCCCTCACCACCCTGCCTCCTGTCCTGGTGGTCACGTGGTGGTCAGAGGGCGCCCCAGAACAGAGCAAGGATTGCCTAGACAACACCATTGCATTGCCATGGAGTTGACTCTGCCTCCTGGTGACCCCCCGTGTGTCAGAGTAAAACAGTTTTTTGGAAATAGATCATGAGACCTTTTTCTGAGCGGCCCCTGGGTAGCCTCAAGCTCCCAACCTTCAGAATAGCGGCCAAGGGCTTGTACTGTTGGTGCTACCCAGGGACCCCTTCCTCTCGGGAAAACCAGATCCACTGCCGTTGAGTGGATTCCGACTCATCGTGCCTCTAGAGGACAGAGTGGCACAGGGTTTCCAAGGCTGTGATCCGTACAGAAGCAAAGCCCAGACCAAGTCCATGGAGTCGATTCGGACTCATGGTGCCCTTAGAGGACAGAGTAGAACTGCCCCACGATTTACAAGGCTGTAATCTGTGGAAGGGGAGCTCTGGTAGCATAGTGGCTAAGGCACTTGACTGCTAACCAGAAGGCTGGCGGTTCAAACCCACCAGCCACTCCTCGGAAGGAAGGTTGGGCAATCCTACTTCCGTAGTGATACTGCCTCGGAAACCCAAGGAGGGGTCGCTATGAGTCAGGGCTGACTTGACGGCACATAACAACAACAACAATCTGTGGAAGCAGACTGCTTCATCTTTCTCCTGCAGAGTGGCTGGCAGGCTTCAAACACTGACCTTTTGGTTATCAAATTCTGTCTCTGTTCTCTAGTGCTGCTATAACAGAAACGCCACAACTGGACGGCTTTAACACACGAGGTGGATTCTCTTAGGTTTAGGAGGCTCTGGTGGGAGAGCAGGCCTTAACCGCTGCACCACCAGAGCTCCTTCCCCTCCAGGTAGAGACCAGGGGAACTTACAGACCATCAGGGCTGGTTTTCCTGCTCCCAGCTTAGAGGATGAAGAGGTAGTTGGAGAACATTCTAGCTGGAGCCCATACTTCTCAGAGCTTGGAGGGACCTCTGTCCAGTGCTGTCATGGTACATCTGGGGAAACTGAGGCCCAGGGAGGAGAGGTATTTTGCCCAAGGCCACTGAGTTGATGACAGAGCAGTGAGTAGACCCTGGCCGCCTACTGCTCTGCTGCTGTCCTTCCCCTTGGCTCCCTGTCCCACTGGCCCCATCCTATCTGCACAGCCTCGTCTTGAGCCTCCAGGTAGCTCTCCCGTCCTGGCAGGCATTCCTTCCAGTGACGCTGCACGGCGCTCAGGGCAGCTTCCCACAGTTGCTGATCCCACCTTGGCTCCTCTGTGGAAAGAGGTGCCCCCAGTGGGTGGCCAGGTGGGTTGGGTCCGAGATCAGGTAGCATCAATGTACAACCTCAGGCGAGTGACTTAACTTCTCTGGCCTGCCGTCTCCTCTGTAGAGCACTGCTCACCTTGTGCTGGTGGGTGCACCGGGCAGTCCCGTGTGAAGTGCAGCCTTGTGCTATTCTTGTGGGCCTGCCCTTCGGGAGCCTCATGGCAGTCTTTCCAGGTGGACGGTCAGAGAGACTGTTGCCATTTTGCAGATGGGGCAGTGAAGGGTGCAGGAGTGGAGTTGACCAGGCCCCAGCAGGTTTGAGCTCATCCAGCCCTGACCGTGTCCTCCTCTCACGGTGGAACACAGGTGTGTGGACACTGGGCATGTGATCTGGAGGCGACCAGGGCCCTAGGCCCCCTCATTTTGGAGTGTCCTACCCCTGGCTTGGCACTTTGCCACGCTACAGCCTATGCTTTCGCGCTCAGTGTTCCCAGAGTCTAGAATCCTTGGGATCTCTTTCACCTCGAGGAGCTCGGAGCCCACGGTGCTCCCAGAAAGAGGGCCTTCTGAGGAGGAAGGGCAACGTTTTGCCCGGCAGAGGGAAGCAGATTTTCTGCATTGGAAGGCTGGGTGGCAGTGAGGCCTTGGTCCACGTCACCAGCTTGTTCCAAGTGCAGTTCCTGTTGATTTTCTCCTTGCCCACACCTACTTCCTTTCCCATCCCCGGCCCTGCTGACATACGGCTCTGTGCTGCTTGCTGATGCCTCCGTGGTCACCTTCCAGGACTGTAGAGAGTGGTGGCCTGAGCCCAGTGCCATTACTCGGGTTGTAAAGCTCCTACTGGGTGTCTGCTGGAGCCAAGAACATTTCCCTGACTCGTCTCAGGCTGCTGCTGTCTCACTCCAGTGAGGTCCTGGGGGGCCCCTGCTGTGATGGATGGCCTGCAGAGAGCAGAAGCCTGACCCCTTCCTTCTGAGACTCAGTTTCCCCATTTGTGTGGTTGTGCCATCTCTTTCTTGTTTCATGGTTGGCATGAGGACTTGCCAGGACTCGGAAGAGACCCAGCATACCAATGGGGAGGGAAGTGGGGGCCGCTGTCAGATGGCCTGTCTTCAGCCCAGCCTTCCTACAGTGCCTGGCTGATGACAGAAGGGAGGGGTTGAAAGGTGGTGGTGTGACAGCCTGGGAGCCGATCCTTCTTCCAAGAAGGGGACAGCCCAGGTGCAGGGCCACCAGCTAGAAAAGCAGCCCCATTCGCTGCCATTCGCTCCTGGCTCCTGGTCGGGTCCCGCTGAGAACTGCAGGCCTCAGCCCTAGAGGTCATGCCGGTCGGGCCGGAGCGAATGCAGGTCATCCGTGTGGAAGCCACAGTGGGAACATTCTGGAAGGCCTTGGCAAATGCCTGAAAGAGCTGTTTCCAGAAGATGAGAGGAAGAAGCTGTGGCATTGGGGCTGGGCAGGTTTTCTCCGTATGGCTGGCGTTGGGTGATCACTGGGGGGACTCCTGGCTCTCCTACTAGATGCCAGCGCTGCCCGCCCCCCTGCCCTGAGTCATGACAGTCACCCGGGGCAGCATCACCCAGTCCCCCCACCCCAGTCGACTGGAGTGAGAGGCCTCCCTGGGCTGGCCATCCCTGCTCAGGTTTGTGTGTGGTCTCAGACAAGCAGTCCGATCTTTCTGAACTGGGCAGTGGCAAAGAGGGGGCTCTCGTGCTACCTCAGGTGTGCTGCAGGGATGGGCCTGGCCTGCGGAGCGTGGAGCTGTGGCCCAGCATCTCTCACGCTGGAGGTGCGGCCTCAGCTTTGTGGGCCCCTCGTGGATTCCTGTGCTCTCCACACCTGATCCATGTCCCCAGGAACTGAGGACAGAGTGCCTGTCAGAAGGGGGAGGATAATGGCTGATGGTTTTGTGACCACCCCCTTCATGCTCATGGGTGATGCCCTGTTGTGCTTGGGGATTTTTTATGTCAACTTGGCTAGGCTTGGTTGAGTGGCTGGGCAGCTGGATGTAGTAGTCCCCATGACGAGACTGGTAATCAACTCCATGGTAGAATCTACTGTAAGCAGCTGAGTACCTGGCTGCCTTTGGGTATGCGGTCTGCTTACCGTATATAAGCAGCAGCTCTGGGAATGCTCTCTAGCTTATGGCACCTTGAACCCTGCCTGTAGCCCTGTCCTTGTTCAGCAGCCTGCACGGGCATACGGTTCCCGGGAGGCATCCAGGGAACCCGAGAGCCCCTGGCTGCCCTTTCCGCACACGCCAGGATCGAGGGCACTGTTGGGTCCCCATTGAGGGGAGCCTGGCCACTGTCCTGTCACCCTGTGGCCCAGCCCTTTCTTCCCAGTGGCCACTGCTGGAGTCCTGCCGCATGGGCCTGGCTGCTGATCTGTGAGTAGACACTCGTATAGCTTCTTTCCTTCTATCTGGGGGAGAGAAAGGCTCTTGGGGATCCCCAGTGCCAACAGTGTAACCCCCGTGCCATGGGGGCAGATGGTCTGGGCAGTACTGGGCCACACGGCAGAGGGACCTCCCCACTTCATCCTCCTGTCTTCCTGCCCTCCAGGCAGTTCCCTCCTGCATCCCTCCCCCTCCTGTCACCATGTGTCCCCAAGTCTCAGACTTGGGCTTTGCTGATCTCTGTAGACAGAGCTTTCCCAGTCAGCCTGGAACCCGATCTCCATGCCCTCTCCCTGCAGTCCAGGGGGTCGCCTCCCTAGAGGCATAAACCCTCAGGGGCGCGAGTATGCCGCCATTATTTGGGAGAAGCTGAGGGCAGGATAGCTCAGCCAGGATTAACTGGAGTTTCTGCAGGAGCAGAGGTGCCACCCCAGTTTTAATGCACATCAGGGCAGGAGCCGCCCGGTGGTGGTAAGGATGCCGATCCAAGGGCTCCAGAGGCTGGAGCACAATGCCCAGAGGGGCTGGGTGACCAGGCTGCAGGGGATGGCTGGGCAGTGACCCATGGAGTGCCTGGAGTTGGCACTGGGGGATGGTGAAGTGAGGGAGCCGGGAAAGGCCGCGTGAGTCGTGTCAGCCAGGAGTGCAGCTGTGCAAGTGGCAGGGGCGCCTGCTGGCTCACACCCACCAAGCCAGACGTGCCCCACTGTCCCCAGCAGGTTTGGAGTGCTCTGGCACACACACTCTAGAACATTCCAGAGACCCAAGCAGGGCTGTGTTCCGTCCAGACACTTTGCTTCTGAGGAGGGGTGGTGGCCTGAGACCTGCCTACCCCGTGGAGCCATGGGCAGCACCCACAGGCATGCCTGTCTCCTGAGCCATCTGTTTCTCTCCTCCACAGGGCAGCCTGCTAGGGCACCAAGGTTCTAATTAGCCCAGTGTGGGGTGGCGGCCCTGGAGGCCAGGGACATGAACAAACCATGCCGTCAGGGGACACAGTGTAGCTGGAGGGATGGAAACGAGAGTGAGAAAGGCCCGTGGACACAGGCCTTAACTGGCAGAGTCGCCCAGCCTCTCAGGGCTCTGTTTGGGGATTGGGCAGGAATGGAGCCTTTCACGGCTGTAGGCTGTTTTGCTAGGAAAGTGGGAACTGGCTTTGCCCCCTTCAAGCGGTGAATGGTGACAGCCACTGGGAGCTCACAGAGGGGCCTGGGCTGCAGTGGCCGACCCCACTTCTCAGAGAAACGGGCTTTTTGCAGCTGCATTAATTTTGTTCATGGTCATCCAGGGGCTGCCTGCTTGCTTTCAGCTGGATGCCGCCATTCTCTGTCTGGGCACCTCAGGCTGATGACCAGCGAGACTTCTTTCAGGAGGCGGGCGAGTGGACAAGGGCTGCCTTGATTTCGGGCCTTTTTTGTTAGTGTTTTGTGTGTCCTTTTCTTTCTCCCGCTCTTTTTTCTCTACGATCATCTCAAGCTAATAGAGAAAAGGGGTGCGTGCAAGATTCCATTGCGACAGGCCCCACAATACCGTCGGGAATGTCCGTTTTTCTTGATTTCACAGAAGCACTGAGGTTTCCACTTAAAGGAGACAATGCGAAGATTAAAGAAAGCGGGGTGGCCCAAGGAAACTTGAAAGTGGCTGGGCTGGCAGCCGAGGGGAGCATCGTGTCCTGTGGACGGGGGTTTCTAGACTCACCCTCACACTGCCTAGAAAATTATGGGGAAGGGTTGTGGCTTATTTTTAGTTTTGCACCGAGAACCAGTGTTAAGTGTGAAAGAGAGAGAAGGCCACTCCTTCTTTTAGGAGTTGGTCTTCAGCTTGTGCACATGTGGGGCGGTCGAATATATACAAGGGGGGTTGACTACACTCCAGGGAATTGAGTGTGTGTGTGAGTGGGGTCGAGTGTGCATGAGATAGGAATCAAGTATATGGTGGGGGTTGTGTGTACACGTGGGGGTTGAGTGTGCATGTGGGGTGTTGAGTGTGCACGTGGGGGTAATTGAGTGCACGTGTGGGAGGACCAAATAATTGCGTGTTCATGTGGGGAGTCGAGTGCGCTCCAGGGGATTGAGTGTGTGCATGGGGGGTTGCATGCACGCTTGGGGGTCGACTGTGTGTGCAGGATGTTGAGTGCACACATGGGGGGGAACTGAGTAATTGCATGTGCACGTGGGGGTAGTACTGACCCACAAGGTCTTGCTTACATGGGGACATCAGGGACATTGCCATCAAAGGACCTAGCCAGTCCTGACCATCATGTCTGTATGTCAGGCTCCCAGGGTGACACCCATGCCCCAGGCTGGTTCTCCTGCAGAGGGAAGGCGCCAGGCACGAGCAGGTGGCACCTGGGCTGAGCCAGGCAGCCCACCTGTAGTGCCAGAATCCCTGCACCCTCACCACTGGCCCTGGCCACTGGCCTGTTTTTGCACAACTGTTCTCAAGGGTGCGGGTGGCAGAAGGAGAAGCCGTCACTGGGTTTGTCACGTGCACAGCTCTGGCTTTCTTCCTCTCTCCATTGGGGGCCCAGGGCTCGTTAGGGTCCCTTGGCCTTCTTGTACAGCAGATTGTTGACAAACTCATGGCAGGGCCAGTGTCCTTATGCGTATAACAGGATTGGCTAATCTGCCAATGCCCACCCAGCACAACCCATCAGTGGCTCCTTCCTCTGATGAACATTGCATGTCTGGTTTGCAGGGTGCGTACATGCGTGTGCACAAGTGTGTGTATATGCATGTGCCCATTTGTGTGGATGTGTAAGTGCACATGGGTGCATGTGTGTGTGTACATGCCCGTGTGTGCATGTGTATGAATGCATACATACAAGGGTATGCACCTTGTGTATACACACATGCATGAAGTTGTATATGCACGTGTGTATACGTGTGTGTGTGTGTGTGTGTGCATGGCATTTTGTTCAGATGGGAAACAATCTTGGACTTTGCACCCACCAGCTGTGTGACTTAGCAGATGCCTCAGTTTCCTCATCTCTAGGAACGCTAGCACTCACTCTGGGGCTTGGGGAACACGTGAGGTGACCGTGTTATTAAAGTGCCTTGTGCAGCACCTGGCCCATAGCAGACACCCAGTCCTGGGACTCGAAGTACATTTGAGCCTCATGAATTATCGAGTTTTATTTGTGATTTGTCTGTTCCTTAGAATACATTTGTAACCCTGGTACTTGTGGGATGACAAGAGAATTTACTGCACCCCAGCCTTGTCAGTTTTTTACACATGAAGAAATTTTTGACACAAAGAGTGACGTGGGACAGTGCCAGGCCCACACGTCCCTCACGGGCCATCTTGGTGTCTTCCCTGTCCTGGTGCTGCCCACCCCTTCCTCAGCTGGGGCTTGGCTGGTGAGTGGACACAAAGATGGCCCCAGTGTAGGCTGAGGCAGTGTCCACGGCCTGGGAGGCTGTATGCTCGGCATGCCCCACGAAAAGCCAGGAGGGTGTGTGAAGAGAGCAACTGTGCCCAGGGTTTGCTGAGGCGCTCCGTCTGTTGCCGCCCTTTGGGGAGACCAATCCCAAGGGCCTTAGATGTGAGTTCAGGATCCCCTATAAGTAGCAAGCAATAATTGCCAGCCAACTCAGTAGAAATTAGGTTGGATCTCTGTGGTGCCCAGTTCTGGGTTTCCTGGTAGCCACGTGGTGGAGGTGACAGCCACAGGCTGTGAACAGGCAGAGGTGGCTGTGGGCCTGGTCCGCCACTGCCCCCTGTAGGTGTCTGCCCAAGCCATCCTTGGTCTCCCCATGTGTGAAATGGGGATGGTAGCAGCACCTGTCTCTCGGGGTGAAATGAGAAATAATGGGGGAGCGGGTATACTGTGTCAGGTACACAGCCCCAAGCAGGCTTCTGGGGGCTTCTAGATATCTTGAGATGCAGGTGCTGTGTGTCCACCCAGCCAAATGTTCCCACTGTAATGAACAGAGGAGGAAAAGGGAACTGGAAGAAAGCCTATCAGGAAACCTACAGTTGTGGTGAAGTCAGAGGACCTGGGCCAGCCCTGGCCAGCCTGTCTAGAGCCTGTGGTCAGCTGCCTACGCATACCCAGCCTCCCCACCTTCATCCACACGACCACCCTGCCCTGTCGGCAACATGAGTCCCCTCACGCAGGGAACACCAAGGCTTTGATGACTGAAGTGACCCGTCTGAAGTCACTTAGCCAGAGAGCATCTGAGCACACTCCAGGTGGCATCCCACTGCCATTGAAGATGGACCCTCAGAGTCTTTTTGGAGCTCTGAGATGACGTCTGCTGGCACCTGTCTGCGACGGCATCCAGACCTTCTGCTGGCCAGGAGGGAACAGTGATACGCTCCCCCCCACTCCCTGGGGCCTAGGAGCCCCTGTGCTAGGGGGTGTCTCCCTGGCTGTCCTCGGCAGTATGGTTGTAGAGTGCCTAGAGCTGGTGGTCACAGTGTCCAGAAATCCAGCAAGCACAGGCAAGGCCTCCCGGATCTTCACACCTTTGGCTCTTGTGTGTCCAGATGGTCCTTGTCCCTGGGGAAGCAGGCTCCAAGAGAGCCTAAGACCTGCTAGAGTGCCAGGCAGAGCTTGGCCTCCGAGCCAGGCCTCCCAGTCTGGATGCAGGCCCTGTCCAGTGGCATTTCAGACCTGGGACTTGTGGTGTGGATGTTGGGCCAGGAAGGGGAGCTGAAAGAGGTGGTGTAGGTGAGGTCATGCCTGATTGAGGCATCCCCTAATAGCACTCCAGGCTCAGTGGTTACTCTATCCCCACTACTCTCCTCTGGTCCCACAGGGTAGTGGGGGGCAGGAGACAGTGGAACCCAGAGGAGTGGAATGTGTCCAGGGATGTCCTGCCACACCTGCCCCCAGCAGGCATGTCTGTGGCCATCTGCCCAGCCCGGGCATGCTGGGACATGCTGGCCATGCCGGGCTGGGTTGAGCCTTATCGTTGCCCCAACAGTGCTCCCTCCTCGGCCAGGGCAGTCTCCTGATGGGACCCTGCACTGCTTCAGCCCAGGGCTTCTCAGGTTACTGGTGTGGTTGGTCACTGGTCTGTAACCCCTGCTGGCAGGCGTACCCTGTGTGTGACCTTACTCCCGCCTCATTGCAGCCCTGTGGGCACCTCATGTCCCCATTTACAGATGGGGAGATAAGTCAAATTGCATAACATGCCTAGGAAATGCCAGTCCTCATGCAGACCCAGACGTCCACCCACACGGCGGATCACGTTTTCAACCTTTGCTCACTCGAAAACATTGCTCAGCCCTGGCCTAGGCACTCATACCAGGCGTATGCCTTGAAGTCCACACCTTCAGTCTCTTAGACCCTGGAGGGAGCTGGTCAGGGTTGGACCTCGGCTGTTCAGGGCAGCTCTGGGCATGCCTGTCACTGAAGTCAAGAGGGTGTGAGGGGTTTGGCAGAACCAAAGAGGGCAGGGTTATACCTCAACATAAAATGAAAATCCTCACAACTGGACCAATAAGCATCGTGATAAATAGAAGATTGAAGTTGTGAAAGATTTCATTTTGATTCCACAATCAATACCGATGAAAGCAGCAGTCAAGAAATCAGACCAAGTATTGCACTGGGCATATCTGCTGCAAAAGACTTCTTTAAAGTGCCGAAGAGCAAACATGTCTCTTCGAAGACTAAAGTGTACTGAACCCAAGCCATGGTATTTTCAGTCCCCTCATATGCATGTGAAAGCTGGACAACGAATAAGGAAGGCCAAAGAATAGTTGATACTTTTGAGTTGTGGTGCTGGCAGAGAATACTGAAAGTACCATGGCCTGCCAGAAGAACGAACACATCTGTCCTGGAAGAGCAGCCAGAATGCTCCTTGGAGGCGAGAACGGTCACACTTGGTCTCATCTACTTTGGTCATGTTGTCAGAAGGGGCCATTCCCTGGAGAAGGTTAGCATGCTTGGTAAAGTGGAGGGTCAACGAAAAAGAGGAAGGTCCTCAACAAGGTGGATTGACACAGTGGCTGCAACGATGGGCTCAGGTGTGGCAAGGATTGTGAGGCTGGCACAGGACCAGGCAGTGTTTTGTTCCGTTGCACACAGGGTCATAGTTATGAGTTGGAGCTGACTCGACAGCACCTGACCACCACCACAAAGAGGCAGGGTAGGGCTGTGTTCTGTGGAGCAAGGCCTGGTGACCCACTTCCGAAGAAGCAGGACCCTTGAGAGCTCTCTGAAGCACAGTTCTGCTCTGACACACATGGGTCTCTGGGAGTCGAAGGTGACAATAGCTGGTTTATGGAAGGTCTCACCACCATTGAGTGCCAGCCTAGTTCCCCACCCCATGCAGGTGTCTGACAGGTACCTGGCTGTGTCAGCCCTTCTTGACCTTGTGTGGGATCCCTGTGGAATGTGGCGATTAGCAAGTGCAGGGCCTGGGGTGGGGGTTTGCTTGTCCATATGGTCTTTCATGGTGCCATTTTGAAAAATGCATAAGCCTTGTTCTTAACCAATAAGGAGAAAAGGAGACTGGAGAAATGTCCAAAATACTTCATGTGCAGATTGAGAGGGGCTTCTTTTTTGGAAAAGGTAAGTGATCATTGAGTAGGATTCTGAGCTCTGAGTCATTGTCTTCATCTCACTTGGTGTCCCTTCCTCTTACCGCCCCCCCCACACACTACTTTCCAGGTAGTGCGTTGGCATGGTGTAACAATTAAAGCTATATGCAGCGTAAGTTCTCACCCCGTCCGCCCTCTCCCCTGTCCCTCAGGTGAGCCGCTTTACTTGTTCCTCAGAATTCTGGAAACTCGGAGAGACTGGGCATTTTGCTTTGTGGCTCTTCTCCTTTCCCGTGCAGGAGAGTGAGCCGTGCAGATCCCGCTCAGCGGGCTGCTGAGGTAGCCAGCCTTCAGGAGTTGGCTGCGTCAAAGCAAAGCTGCCCCTCCTGTCTTGCCATCTCTTCGTACGTTTAGAGGCAGCTTGGCTGTTTCTTCTGTGTTCTTCTGTTCATTCACCCATTTTGAAAAATTGATTTGTTGGTGGTTTTGTTCTCAACTGTATATAGGGAACATGGGTTTTTGCCTGTGAGATGAGTTGCAGGTATTCATTCACAGTTTGCTCTTCATTTTTTCTCTTGGCATTGAACAGCTTTATTGAGTTATAACTCACATACCCACAATTCATTCCCTTAAAGTGTACAATTCAGTGGTTTCTAGTATATTCACAGGGCTGCAAAACCATAACCATCAATATTTAGAATGTTTTCATCCTCCAAAAAAGAAACCCCAAGATCTATTCTCAGTTACTTCTTATCCCCCTCTAAACCACCATTTTCCCAGCCCCTGGCAGCCACTAATCTACTTGCTGTTTCTACAGACCCGTCTGGCTGTGTCCTAAATAGTCATATAATACGTGCTCTGTGGTGTGTGGCTTCCTTCATTTGGCAAGTTTTCCGGCTTCATCCACATTGTAGTGTGGACGGCTATTGGGTACCTCTGCGTCAGCCCTGACCCGTGGTGATTGTAGTGTGGATGGCGGTTGGGTGCCGCTGCATCAGCCCTGACCCGTGGTGATTGCAGTGTGGACGGCTGTTGGGTACTGTTGCGTCAGCCCTGACCCGTGTGGATGGCTGTTGGGTGCCCCTGCGTCAGCCTTGACCCGTGGTGATTGTAGCGTGGACGGCTGCTGGGTGCCGCTGCGTCAGCCCTGACCCGTGGTGATTGTAGCGTGGATGGCTGTTGGGTGCCGCTGCGTCAGCCCTGACCCGTGGTGATTGTAGCGTGGATGGCTGTTGGGTGCCGCTGCGTCAGCCCTGACCCGTGGTGACCCCGTGCGCACAGGATGAACCATCCCTGGTTCTGCAGCATCCCCGTGTTCGGTTATAGACAGGACTGTGGGGACCCAGAGGGTGTTCACGCTCATGTGTAGGAGTATATTGCCAGGGCTTTGTTCCTACTCTGTCTTAGTCTGCAAGTTCCACTGAAATCTGTTCAGCGTCCTGGGGACACGCCAGCCTCCTTGGAGGGGCAGCCTGAGGAGGTGCCAACCTTTCCCAGAGTGGCTGTGCCCATTTCATTCCCATCAGAGCTTTCGGCATTTGGGGGCATGCATAGGGTTTTATCAAATGTATCACAGGCTTTTTCTTTTATGGCTTCTGGGTTTTTGCGTCTCACAAAGTCCTTTCTACCCCAAGAAAGGAGTTCTCTTACGTTTCCTTCTGGTGCTTCAGTTTTATTTGGGACTCTGTGGTCTGTCGTGTGACTATGAAGCTAACCTTAGTTTTTCTCAGGTAGCTGCCCAGCACCACGCGGGGAAACTCTGTCCCTCCCTCCCCGCTGAGACCCCTTTGCCATGTGCTGAGCTGGTCTGCTTCAGAGCACCGTCTTGTGCCTCCTCAGTCTCTCCCTGCTCACGGCCCAGGGCCCTGCTTTGATGGCTCAGCGGGGCTCCTCCTCCTCCTCCTCCCTCACAGACTCAGCCCACTTGTTTCTTTTTCCATAGAAACGTGAGGATCCACTTGTCTAAAGAGAGGCAGAGGGGATGGCTGCTGGTGGTGTTTTAAATTGGGCTTATACTAGACTGAGACGTTACTTTTGGGAGGTCTGCAGCTCTCTGACATTGAGTCTCCTGTCCGTGTGACACGCGCTTGCTCTCTCTGTCTTTGTTCAAGCTCAGTTTGTTCTGTAGAGGTTTCTTCCTATTGGTTTTGCAGTTCTTGGAACTTAATTCCTAGATAGTCTTATCTTCTGTGTTGCTGGTGTATCTTCTTGTTCTTGAAACCAGGTTCTGTTCAAAGGGGAAGTTGGGTTTGACCATCTGTAGCGTAGGTTCTGTGCCAATAGCTGCACCCCAGGCCCCCTTCTGCACTGCTGTCCAGAGAGAGCCCAGGCCTAGTGGGATGAGGGCAGGGTGGGCAGAGGGGAGCTCAGTTCTGCTCAGCACTGGTCTGCACCTACATGGTCTCCTTATACTTGACCCTCCAGGCAATTTCTGTGACTTTGTCTTGGGCCCTTCTGAGCCTCATTTTACACATGAGGAAACTGACATCCACAAGTTGGGTGATTGGCCAGGATCCCCCAGTGGGCACCGCTAAACTGCATGCTGACTAGGCCTGCTTGGGCTTTTCTGCTGCACCCGCCTGCCCTGAGAACCACACATTCTGCTGAGCAGTGCCATCTCAGGCAAGTCCCTGCCACTCCCTTGGCCTCAGTCTGCAAAATGAGGTGATAAACCCGTCAGCCATTGCTCACTTTTCCAGAAAGGATCCCTTTCCCCCAGTGCATCCTGCATGGAAGCCCATATCTAGAGCAAAGGCAGGAGCTGCTGGGGCGGCTGGGAGGGCCCAGGGCTCCGCAGCCCCATCGCCTTGGGCCCTGACAGGGCCCTCGGGTACTTCCAGGTGGTGAAATGGAACCAGTTCTCACTGCCCACTGCCAGCACTGGGCCCACCTCCACACCTCACTCCTATGTGTAGGGCAGTAGATGCTGATGCTGGGCGCACCCCGGTCTGCCTCCCCGAGGACTGCAGCAGTGACGGTCGCGTGAGCCTGGATCCCTGCCAGGGCCCTATGTGCTTTGGAAAGGTCCTTAGACTGTTGTTAGGCAAAGAATTCTCTTCACACCAAGATGAGAGTGAAGTGGTTTCACAAGTCCTGTCTTGCGTGCACATTGGCCGGAACACACACCACAGAGACATAATATTTGTTCTCTGTTGGGAGGGAGGCCCTTGGCCATGCTGTCTGTGTCAGGCAGGGCTTCTGCCACCTGAGCCTGGTGCAGTAGTAGTGTCTGCCATGAGACAGCCTGTGGGGCATGAGTAGAGGGGCCCAGGCTGTTGGGTGCTGTGCCCAGGGACAGGCTGCTCCAGGGACTCATTCTCCCGGACCTGCCAGGACCATGGGTCATTTCCTACTTGGCCCTGTCTCCAGCAGGGCCTTGGGCCCTAGAGTTATCGGACAGAGCCACAGTGCACAGAGAAAAAACAAAAGGGGTCTCCAGGGCTGTTTAGCGGGGGCCCCAGAGAGC
The DNA here is from genome assembly GCF_000298275.1 of Orycteropus afer afer. Lineage (NCBI taxonomy): Eukaryota > Metazoa > Chordata > Mammalia > Tubulidentata > Orycteropodidae > Orycteropus > Orycteropus afer. Next base: position 8,510,227 of record NW_006921625.1, read on the forward strand.
CACTAGAGTGGAGGTGGCCCAGGCTGACTTCCTAGGGGCGGGCAGGTGCTGGGGCAGTGGCTCCTGGACCAGGTTGAGGATTTCAGACATTTGGAGCGAACCGTTATCCTTTGCACTCTGACGGAGATGGACCCTTGAGAGTGTCTCTGGCCTGAGCTCCAGGATAGGGGATGACCTGCTGGCATGATGTTGTTGGCCCCTATAGTGAGCTGAGGACGCAGCAGCATGGGGCAGGTGCATCCTTACGGTGACAGGATATCAGGGTAACAGGACGTTATCCTTAGATGTTACCGACCTACCCGGCACAGTTTGATTCCAGAATCTTCTACTGGGGGAGCCTCGAGGGTCCAGCACCAAATCACACTTGGCCCCGAGGCCACCTGGGCAATTCCATTTCCCATTTTCTGGCCTCCGTAGCCTCGCTCCCCATCTGGGCCTTGTGGCTGAGTTTCTCATATTCCTAGGGGTGGGGGCGCAGGCCTGCTCACAAGGGCTGTCTTTCATGGGTCCAGAGGTGAGTGTCACAGAGACAGGCTGCATGGGGCCATCTCTTGATCTCTTTTTAGGAGGGTACTTGTCAACCGGGCAAGTGGTTGATCGTCTGGCTTGGAAATGGGGCTGGACACAGCCTAAGACAAGAAGATAAGGTGGGAGGGGTACAGCCTTGCCAGGAGGCCTTATCAGTCCTGTGCATGAGCCATTGTGGGGAGAGTGACCGTACCAGCAGCGCTCAGGCCACCCCAGCCCCTACAGGGCACCTAGTGGACACAGTCCTGATGTGGGGCAACCTGGGAGGAGAAACAGCCCTGCCCCAGGGCCAGGGCCAGGCGGCTTCCTGTGAGATCTGCCACGGACAGATTAGTGACAGGTCGAGAGCATGTCCTGGCCTCTGTGCTCTTCTGAGGCAGTTAAAAACCCCAGGAAATGACAGCCTCATGCTTGGTGGTTTCTCTGACAGCTTCTGGCACAAGTGGAGACTTAGGAACGTTCCAGGCTGTTACCGTTCTCACAGCCTGGTACATTCTGCTGCTTGGAGAGTTCTGTCTTGGTGGACACACCTACTCTGGGAGGAAGCGCTCCTGCACGGCCAGAGCCCAAGGCCTGCAGCTTCCCAGCAGAGGAGGGTATAACTTGGTCAGGCCCAGCCGGGGCTCAGACATGGCCTTGACTTGAGGGCCTTGGCTTTCACTGGGGTGCAAGTGCAGAATCCAAACAGGCCACCCAGGTGGCACTGGCCCAGGTGCTGCTGAGGGGTGGGGGGTGGGGATGCAAGGGCGTCTCTGGTTTGCTGGTGACGAGTCGCATAGCCACATGAAAGGCCCCAATTCCAGACAGAACAAGATGGCTGTTGGAGGCCATGGTCCCACCTGTTACTTGGCTGCAGGCTGGGCCGTTCTCCCTGTTTTGTTGCCCCTCCCAGTGTCTCCTGCCCTGGCTCAGGTCTAGACATTCAGGAGCCTGGGGAGAGGCAGGGGGGCCTTGGGGATCCTTCCACTGCAAGTGTCTGGGTTTGTGGCTGAGAGCTGCTGGTCCCCCCAGCCTGATCTGGACTGCAGGGGCTCTGGGGGCCATTTTGCATGAGGCACTGACTCCGCCCCTTTGCTGGGATGGGAACTACTGTGGTCTGAGTTGACCAGGTCTCATGACTCCTCCTACAGCCCAGTGTTCCTGCGGGAGCCGTGGGGGTCAGCATCAGGGATGCCCAGTGAGGCAGCATCTTCGTCCTGCCTGATGGGTCAGCCCTTTTCTCATCAGAGCTGGTGCTCCCTCCAGAGAACCCCAGCACCTCAGCCTCCACCTTTCCCAGCTCACCCACCGGCGCCATCACCCATAGTTCTCAGGAAGAGTGAGCCCCTCCCCCCCGCTGGGCGTGCACCGTGTTTTCTGTGTGCCTGCCCACGGTGCACGTGTCGGCGCTGGGCCCCGCCTCCGGGATGGGTGTGCTGGCCCGTCTCTGCAGCACGCTCCTGTGCCATCAGTGGCCGTGTTCGTTTCAGAATGACAGGCAGACACTAGCCGTTGATGAGATAGGGCCCTGGGGAAGCACTGTGATCTGGCCTCGGGAGTGGGCGTTTGACCAGTGGCAGGGACAACCCAGGGCTCACAGCAGACCCTGCAGCCAGGACACACGCCCCAGGTCACCGGGGCAGGCGCGGGTGCCTCTTGCTGTCGCACCTCAGTCCCCACTGCTGCTGGGCCACGTTCCGGTTGGAACTCCCGGATGGGACTCTATCTCTGACAGAGGCCGGGTTCTGTGCTCTGCTTGACAGCAGGTGAGTAACCGACTCCACTGTGCGTGTGCCGGGCCTGCCATGTTGCTCTTGAGCTTCCCAAGTGGGACACACATGCATGTCAGCCCCCACCGTCCTCTGGACGTGTTTACACTGCTCACTGGCAGGGCCCCTGCACAGGCCACCAGCACCAGGTGGGCAGGGACCCTGCAAGATAGGCAGGGACCATCACTGCCGCTTATGGATGAAGGAACTTCATCCTGGGGCAGCTGAGTGCCCTGCGGGAGTCAGCAAGGTGTGGGCCCTCAGCCCAGTGAGGCAGCACCGCCATTGCAGTACCTGGTGAGGGTGCTGCCAGTCGACTCCACCCAGACGACCAGTGTCTCTGGATGGGCTCCCCGGATGGTTGTGATGTGCACTGGGTTTAGGCTGTCAGCTCAGCCCTTCCAGGCTCCCAGCAGGCGTGCCCCTGCGCCCGTGTTATGTGCATGGCTGGTTTGTTATTGTTCTTGTCGACAGCCATCAAGGGAACTTCAACACATAGCAACCTCATGTGACAGGGCAGAACCTCCCCACAGGGTCTCCTAAGCTGAGTCTTTAGAGGAGGGACCCGTCAGGTCATCCCCCGCCGAGCCATGGGTGGGTTCAAATGGCCCTTCAGTGATCAGTCAGGCATTTAACCCTCGCACCACCCATTGCCACCAAGTTGATTCTGACCCATGGGATGTCCAAGGCTGTGATCTTTGTGGAAGCAAAGCCCAAACCACACCCACTGCCATGGAGTCAATTCCGACTCACAGTGCCCCTAGAGGACAGAGTGGAACTGCCCCACAGGGTTTTTGAGGGAAGGAGCTCTGGTAGCGTAGTGCCTAAGGCACTTGACTGCTAACCAGAAGGCTGGCGGTTCAAACCCACCAGCCACTCTGCGGAAGGGGGGTTGGGTAATCTACTTCCATAGTGATACTGCCTTGGAAACCCAAGGAGGCGTTGCTCTGAGTCAGATCCAACTCGATGGCATGTAACACCACCACCAGTCTTTATGGAAGCAGACTCTCATCTTTGTCCCACAGAACAGCTGGCGGGTTGAACCCCACAGCCTCTTGGTTAGCAGCTGAGCGCTTAACCACTGTGCTCCCTCGTAGCTGTGTTGTGTCCCCTCCTGGACGGCACGTTCCAGATCACAGAGATGAGCTGGCCTCTTTTCATATGACAGCATGACTGGGAATACCCACGTTGTTGAATGTTTGAGTGCATGCTGCATTATTAAGATAAAAGTCCCAGCACTGAGACTGCCCTGTCAAGGGATCTGATGAGTTCTTACAAACTACCTTCAAGGAGGGTGCACACGTAACCTCCGTGAAACAGGCCACAGTAAAACCAGAACTGGGCTGTGTTGGTTGGACGTTCTTTGCCAGTTTAATAGTTGAGGAACAGAATTTTTCATGTCTTTATTAGCACAGAGGTTTGTGTATTGCTTGGCCGGGGTTATTTCTCCATGAGGAAGCTGCTGGCGGACCCTGGGCAGGCCCAGATGGTGGAGGCCAGGATTGGGGTGTGGCTTGGCTCTGTGGGGCATGGCTTCTGGGGTTCGGGGAGAGCGTGGCTCTCAGTAGCCCGTGTCTGCTTCTTCCATAGAACTGTCAGACCTTCAGCAGCCTCAGCTGCCTGAGTGCCGGGATGGAGGACTGTGGCCCCCCCAGCCCCTTCACCCTCCACACCAGCAGCACTCGCTCCTGGACCACCTTGCTCTCGGCCTCCTCTGCCAGCACTGGGGGCAGGACCCCAGCCGGGACCCCGATCCTCGAGCCACCGCCCCATTCGTTCAACGACCACCTTGCCAGCAAAGAGGAGCTGTCCTGCGAGGAGGCAGATGGTGGCTGTACCCTGGATGAGGACTGCGGCCGGGGGGAAGAGCCATCCTTGGCCTGGCGGGACCGCGGGGCAGCGGGAAGAGGCCTCTGCTCCCTGGATGGCGAGTTGGACATTGAGCAGATAGAGAACAACTGAGGGCCACAGGCCCTGGCCGGGCGGAGCACACTTTGGGATCCATGGCTTCCCTCGGCACCAGGTGGGAGCTCAGGGCACGGAGCCTCATGCCTGGGCCTGACGGGAGTTTCCCCAGAAGGTGTTGGGCCCAGAGAAAGGCTCCCCCCGCCACTCCCTGAGTGCCGACTGATCCCTGCCAGTCCCCCAGCCCTGTGCTGACCTGGCCAAGCCGCCGTGGAGTGCCAGCCTCCCACTGCGGACTCGGGTCCATGCAACTACTGTAGCCAACAGCAGCTTCTGGGTTTGGGTCTTCTCACCCCCTTCTTGTCATGGGCTGCTGGGCAGGAGCACCCCAGCACCCTGCGGTGGCGCCTCCCGCCTGGTTAGGACTGTGCGTCGTCTCTCTCAGGTTCCGTCGGGGGAGCCGCCTGGCTTCTCGCGCTGCGTTTCACTCTGTGCCTTCTCTCCCCGGTCTCCTGCTTCACTCAGCTTGTGGCGGCTCGGGAGATGTGTCCTTCTGTAGTGACACCTGAACCATTTGGCCTTAATTCCGGGGGGTGGCAGAGGCCCTGGGGTGCAGGGCCAGCCTGCCGAGCCTGGGGAACAACCTGGGGGGCTTGTTAGAGGGTGTCCTCCTCGAGGGGAAATATGGTGTGTCCACCTGGCAGAAAAATAGACCCTCTTGCCAGTTCCTTCTGGGCACGCATGGCCATGGTGTGGCGGGCCTGACCCGTGGCTCCCCTGCTCCTCTCCGTGGCCACTTGGGCAGGGTGGGTGATGGTAGCTGTTCTCCACGTCTCACTGGTCATTAGGCACTAGCTCAGGTGATGCAGGTGGCTCTCTTGCAAAGCCCTCATGAGGCAAGAGCTGTGGGCAGGTGTACACACTGAGCTGTGTGCCCATCTCACGGCTGACAGGTCTGCTGAGAAGGCTGGGGGTGACCAGGACAGGGTACCCCAAGTACATTCTCCTTTGTTCTCATCCTGAACGGAGGCATACCCTTAGCTCAACAAGCGCCCCTTCTTCCCTGGAGAGCAGTTTCCCTGAGTGCTCCTCCCCTGCTGCAGCCCCGCCCCGCCCCTCCCCAGCCCCGCCCAGCCCCAGCCCCGCCCAGCCCCAGCCCCGGGCCCTCTGCAACCATCCCACATGGCTCTGCTCGCTGGGAACCTGGCTCAGAGCAAACCAGCATCTCCACAGAGGAGCAGCTGGGCTAGGTGATGAGCGAGTGACCCACTTGCCCATCAGGCTGAAGATAACTGAGGCTTTGCTGGCGGTCACTGACTCACAACGCAGGCCCCTCCTGATGACAGCGAGACCTTGGCCCCACAGGCTGGGGGGACACAGCCTCACCTTTCTCCTAAAGAAAACCTCTCGGAAAGGGGCTTGAGTCTGCTCTCCACGACGTCAGGAGGTGGCAGCTCCAAGCTGTCTCAAGAATCAGCTGCAGGAGCCACTGAACGGAAGGTTCGGGGGGAGGTTGGGTTGGAAACCTCAGTGTGAACGGCACTAGGGGCGAGGGGCCCAGGTGGGCACTGGGCGGGTCCCCAGGGCAGTACCTACTCCCTCACCCAACTGGGCTTCCACTGAGGCACATCCACACAGGACCCTGGACAAGCAGAGAGGATGCTGCTGTGGACGGGGCCATCTCCCTGGTCGCTGCTGTTTAGAGCAGACCCACAGGAGGCGGAGTGGGAGTAGGTGGGTCCAGAGAGAACCCAGTGATGGGCTTCTTGCCCTGTGGAGGCCTGGGAGGTGTAATGGGACCCCGCTCACACCCAGAGGGGCCCCAGGGACTGGGACCTGTGCCGCCAACCTTCCGGGTCTCCTAGTCTACCTCCCAGTGATGAGGGAGGCCTGGCTGTGCCACGAAGGTGGCCACTACGCGAGCGGGGGCCAGAGGGTTTGCCTGCCTACCTGCCGTGGCATCACAGCACTTGAGGTCTCAGTATTGGCCTGCCCACCTCCCCCCAGCTTGACCCCCAGCCCACACCCCAAGCCCCCAGGTGCTCGCAGGCAGAAATGTCCCGGCTCAGGATAGGGTTCTGGGCCTTTCCAGCCCCCTCTTGGCTCTTCCTGCCCCAGCAGAGCTCCTAGGCCACCCCATGGCCTCGGCATCGGAGGATAGATGGGCCTGCCCTTCCGCCCAGAGAATCACACGGCCTTTGCTTGGTTTCCTTGTTCAGTGGAACAGCCCTGCTACACCACCCCATGGCCTCGGCATTGGGGGATAGATGGGCCTGCCCTCCTGCCCAGAGAATCACAGGGCCTCTGCTTGGTTTCCTTGTTCAGTGGAACAGCCCTGCTACACCACCCAGAGGGGCCTGTCCACATGCTGCAGGCTCAGCATCACAACTTCTGCTCCTGGAGCTCAGGTCACTGGGGGGCTCTCCCTGATGCCGTGTGCAGTGACTCCAGGAGAGGGTCCCACGGAGGAGCCCTTACAGGAGCCCCATTTTTGTCGGGGCCCTGCCCTCCATAGCTGATGCCGTGAGTTCCCACCTCAGGATGTGAGGAGGCTTGGAGCTGCGAGGGTGGCATGGTGGGCCGGCTGCCTACCCGGTGTCGACCCTGGAGGGCTGGGTGGGAGGAGGGGCTTCCTGTACACCCAGTCACCCCAAAGAGCTGAGGCCCGGCCGGGGTCGGGGTGCCCACAGGAAGCCCCTCTTGCCTTACAGCAGCCCCGAGCCCACAGGCAGAGCCAATGCCTGGGCCTATTGGGGATTATGCTGACCCACACACGGATTTTCGTTCTCAGAAAGCCTTACTTTTCAACACAGTTTTTGTAGCACGAAAGTTTTGTGGATTTGTACGCCAAGAATAAATACAAAGGAAAAATTACATTAAAAAGAAAACAGGCTGCACAGGTCTCTCTGATGTGGCTGTGGTTTTCAGGGTCGGCTGCTGACCAGGTTCATGCCGCACACTGCGGGGCCACTGTGGCCACGGGCGGTCACCTAGACCAGTGGTGACCACCATGGGGCTGGGGAAGGCCCAGCACGTGCGGCGGGTCGGGGGGAGCCCTGGCTCCACGGAGAAGGCGGTTCTGTCCGCCAGCCCGCAGTCGCCATCTCGTAGCCTCGGTAGGATAGTCCGTCTTCTAGCATAGTCTATGGCAGATGAGTGTTTCTGAAGGTTGGGAGGTGCCCAGGGGGCCTTGGGGGACCTCCTGCAGGGGCCATATCAGGCTGTTCCAAATCCCGTGTCACTGGTGTTAAGGGTTCCAGGGGGTGGTGGTGGCCGGACTGTGGGAGCTGGACGGGCATGTGGGGCCTGCTACTTGAGGTCCCGGCCTGCCACTCACCTACCGCTGCAGCCTGTCATGGTGACGTGCAGACCCCTGATTTGCGCCCACCACGCCTCTTGCACTAGACCCACTCTAGTCTCAGGAATTTGCTTGTTACTTTCACTGTGTAAATAAAGCTTCCTGGTCGGTACCCGATGTAGCGAGTGGCTGTTTTTTCTTTGTGGATGCAGCAGACAGCCGGCACTCCCTGTCCTCTGGGTGGGGGCAGAGCCCGGACCCTGTGTCTCCGGCGAGCCTCAGGGCTGCCTCTGTGAAATGGGCCAGTAGATACCCATAGCTGGGAATAGCTGCAGAGAGGGCTGGGAGGCCACGCAGTGTGTGGTCAGTAGCCCCTCTAAAGGTGGGTGGAGAGGGCAGTGTATGTCTTGCAGGGGAAGCCCAGGGACCCCAGGACAGCAGAGACCACTCGTCCCCACAGTTCCTGGGTCAGGAGCGGGTGCCAGAGTCGGCTCTTCTCAGAACTCAGCCCTTAGAAACGCCGAAAGGCAAAGTCATGCAGCCATGTGCTTTAGGCCTGGGGTGGCCAATTGCCGCTGGTGCACCAAGTAGCTAAGGGGGTGATGCGGGCCAGCAGCCAGTGGGAGCACACAGCCAGCCATAGTGAGTCCCTGGCCCTCCAAGTCAGGGACCCTGGTTAGCTGGTCACCCCCAGACATGTCAGAGGTACAGAAGCCTCCATGACTCCCCGTGGGTGGGGCCACCTCAGCCCCCAGATCAGGTCCTGCCTTAAGACACAATTGTGCAGGTGCACGCAGGAAGCCACAGCCTCGGAGGCCCCATAGGCCATTCCCACTGCAGCATCTCGGGCTGGGGGTGGGTGGGGGAATACCAAAAAAAAAAAAAAGGAGCTCTGGTGGCCTAGTGCCTATGGCACTTGACTGCTGACCAGAAGGCTGGCGGTTCAGACCCACCAGCCACTCCTCGGAAGGAAGGTTGGGCAATCTACTTCCCGTAGTGATTCCACCTTAGAAACCCAAGGAGGGGTATTTCCACTGCGGGATCTTGGGGAGAGGGGGTTGGGGATGGGATCATGAAAAGCCATGGGTAGTGAGGTCAGAGGGTGATTTGAATATCAGCTCTGCCTCTTGGCCTTGGGCAAGTCACTTTGTCTCTGCACCTGTTTTCTTCATCTGTAACATGGGGGAATGATGGCAGCCACCTGCCGTCACCCCTGCAGTTCTGAGGGTTCCCTTGTTCTCTGCTCTGTGCCCCAGGAGCTGCCCTCTGACACCCCACTCTCAACACCCCACTCTCTCCATCTGCTCCAGGGGTGGCCCCTTAAAAGGAGGGGCTCAGCAGTTCCAGGGAGAGACAGAACCACTCCCCTGCCGTTCTGGTTCCCGAGTGCCACTCTGACAGGAATATACCACAAATGGGATGTTAATTCTTTCACAGTTCGGGAGGCTACAAGTCCAAGTTCCAAGTGCCAGGCTCTAGGGCCTGGGTGAAAGCCCCTCGACTTTGGGCTTCAGCTCTGCCTCCTGCTTCCGGTCCATTGAAGCTAGAGGCCTCTCTTCACTCAGACAGCTACTGGCTGCTGAGGCTAACAAGCCCGAGGTTGTCAAATAAAATGGGACAGTCCCAATGTTACCAAACCACACAACAGGCCATTAATTCAAGTCCATTGGAAGTCCCAAGTTCGGCAGAGCATGGCAGGCTGCTGAACAAAGACATGGCTACATGCAGGGTTCAAGTGTGCCATAGGCCAGAGACCCTTTCCCAGGCCTTCTCCTCATATACGGGAAGCAGACCACATCCCTGGGCAGCTACTCAGCTGCTCCCAGTGGATTCTACCCAGTAGATTCTTACCAGTCTCAACATGGGGAACACCACATCCAGCTGCCCAGCCACTCAGCCAGGCCCAGCCAAGCTGATGCACCAACTTAACTACCACGCCTGCCTAAGAGGGGCTGCGCCAGGTCCCTCCCCTCCGCCCCATCGCCATGGGGGTCCCGCAGCCTGCCGAGCCCGACTTGTGGCTCTGCTGACACGAGCAGGCCACATGCACCTCTTCCTGCCGATGACACCTGCCCGGCAAAGCTGCACACGCACGTCAGCCTGGGCCACAGTGCAAGGGATGCTGGTTTCCGCCTCCTCACAGTGGAATCCTCGTCTCCCAAGGTTTCACGGTGGCGTCTGAGGTGATTTGAGGGAAAAGGAGCAATCAGATTACCCAGTGCCCTGACGGACTTGGGAGGAATGCAGTGCACACCAGGCCACGGCCACCCCCAGCTGAGGGCAGTGCCAGCCTCAGCCCGGGCCCACCTTGTCCCAGGGCGCATCTAGGAAGCATCTGCCTCTCTGGCCTTGGCCTCCCCTTCTGTTAGCCGAGGGGCTGGAGTAGGAGGCAACTTAGGGTTTCCACATGAGGACCAGGGAGGGGTGTCTGAGCCCTCCTCACCTCCCCTGAAACGGGCCCTTTCCGGAAGTGGAAGCCAGGGTCGGCCACTGTTCACAGGCAGAGTTTATTTCACAGTGCCCTTTCCCAGCTGTGCACACGGCACCCAGCTTTCCGGCCTCCCCAGGGCTCGCCTCCGGGATGCTGCCTCCACACCAGAGGCTCCAGTGCCGGCTGAGGAAGCCAGTGGTCCCGGGGGCAGGGAGGCGGGAGGCAGGGGTCCTGGGCGGTGGGCAGGGATCATTGGGTGGTCCCCAGGGAGGCTGGCTCAGCTCTGGCTCGCAGGCCTGTGCTGAGAGAGCCAGGGCTTTCTCCAGCCCATCCCTGAATAAAGCAGAGTTTGATAAGGGGGCAGTGGGCGTAGACTCCTGGACCCCTTTGGGCGGAGTTTACTGCGTTCCAAGGACCAGGTGCAAACGAGTGTCACAAGTGGATGGGTTTGGGGATGCGGGATGTGTCCGGAGTCCCCAGGGGGAGGCCCTGCAGACCATGCCCAGAGGGTGTCCCAACCCCCTCACCCCAACCTTTTCTGGGGATAGGCAAGGTCACGGCTCAGGCAAGGAGCAGGAAGGCCATAGGGCAGGAGCCAAAGTGGGCCCAGGGGGCTCGGCATGGTGGGCCGGGCAGGGAGGCTCAGGCTGGCAGGTGGAGGTGTGGGGGCAGGAGGCAGGAGGCCTTCCAGAGGCCCTCAGGGGTCCGCGTGCTGCAGCAGGAGGTCCACGGCCTCCGCGAGGTTGTCCACGTACCCGTCGGCCTGCACCTCTGGGTGGTGCTCGTCACTGGGCCTGGAGAGGAGCACAGGAGCTGGTTAGAGTCGGCCCCAGGTCGGCCCACTGACTCCACAGCCTGGCACCCCTGCCAGCAGCCAGCACAGGCGAGCCTGGCCTTCAGGACACTCCAGGCCCTTCTCGGCCTCGGCCACCAGCTGCCCTCCCACCTGCAGGTGCTAGGCACCCCTTCAAGACACTCACCGCTCCCTGACAGCCAGGGACTGTTCCCTCCTGGAGACCCCACACCCCCCTGGCCAGGTCCAGCTCAAATGTGGGGTGACTTGCTGGCCCCCGCCTGGGCGTCCCCAGCAGGAGCCACACCCCAAGGATGGCCAGGAGCTCAGCCTTGCGCTGCATCTAGGGACGCTCCCATAGCCCTGGGCCTGGCCTGGCACCTGACAGAGGAGCCAGGACGGGGGGCGGGGGACCCCTGCACAGTCCACCCCAGGAGGAGATGGGGAGCAGTGAGAGCCACCTCCCATCTGGTGGGTGCTCTCTGCAGCCGCTCCACCCGACACAGGCAGCCCCATGCTCCCTGTAGTTACTTCCAACTCTGATTAAGGGGAGCTGGAGCCCCCCAAAACCTTCCTTCATTCCCCAAATGTTTCCTGAGGTCTGGCTGAAGGCTGAGGACACAGGATGAGCATAGCGACCCGCCCCCAGAGGCCCTGCGTGGGGCTGCATGGCGGAGGAGAGCCCTCCGGGCAGACACCTGTGGGCGGGAAAGGTGAGGGGCGCCCCAGGAAAGGGGGCTGGGAAGGTCGCTCGGAGGGGCAGGACCAGCTCCAGGAGACAAGAGGCCAGGCATGCCCCTGAGTGCCCAGGGATGAGCAGCCCGGGGAGGGCGGTGAGCCAGTCAGTCCTGGTGCCTGGAGGCCCGACCCCACTGCTCCCACCCAGCAAGGCATCACCGGAGCCGGCAGGGTGGGAGGCCAGGGTGGGGAGCAGACCTCACCACTGTGAGGGGCTCGAATGGACCCCCATTCTCCAAGCAGCTCCTCGGAAGCTCCTAGGCCCCCACACAGGAGTGCCATGGGGTTGGGGGGCATCTCGCCTGGACACCCTATCCGCATCCTGTGCAGCTCCCACCTGACCCCCAACTTCTTTCTCCACGCAGTGCACCTGTGTCCCCCTTCCCCAGCTGAGCAAAAATTCTCCCCACACACCCCACCTGCTTTATCACAGAGGCCCGAGCAGCTGGCCCACTGGACGCAGCCTGTCACGTGCCCCGGCCGGGCCCCCACGGGATGGAATGGAATCCCTGGCTGAGGAACGGGACCCCTCCCCGTAACCGAGTGAGTTTATCACGAGATTCCACGCTGCACACACCGCGCCTCGCCTCAGCGGCATACCTGGCCACTCATGGTGACTGTGCATCGTGCAAACTCAAGAGGCCGTTAGAGAACGGCTTGTGTTAGCAGCAGCCAGTGTCCAGATCACTGACTCTCTGTCTTCATTACAAGGCACTGCTGTGGCTCTCGGGGGATCTTGGGGGCAGGGCTGCACGAGGGGCCGCTCTGCCAGAGCCCTCAGAAGGCTGGCAGGGCACAGGAGGACCCCAAAGATGTCACCAACAAACTCAACCAAGATGAGCCCCTTGGTAGTGGACACAGAAGCCGAGGGACTGCAGAAAGGGCCTGGAGACAGCCCGGCTTAAGCAGCCCTGCTCGGGCAGGACGGGACATGGTGACGGCGGCAGCAGAAAGAAGGGAGGGGCACAGCTGGGCACTGAGGGCAGAGAGGGGGACTGGGGACATACGGGGACACACAGGGTGGGGAAGGGGGAGCAGGCAGAGGCTGAGGGGAGGGACACAGAGACACAGAGAGGACAAGGGTGAAAACAGACACAGAAGGAGGGAGACGGGAGGAAGGAGAGAAAATCAGGGAGACGTGCAGACGGGCAGACCCCGCGTGTCTGTCTCAGGCCCACCCACCGTTTCGCCCCTTGTTCTCTGTCCCTCCCTCTCAGCCTCTGTCTGCTGCCCCCTTCCCCACCCTGTGTGTCCCTGTATGTCCCCACTCCCCTCTCTGCCCTCAACGCCCGGCTGTGCCCCTCCCTTCTGCTGCTGCCGCCGCCACCGTGTCCCGTGGGGTGGAGACGGAACGCCAGCCAGCGTGGATGGCGTGCTAGTTCAGGCTGTGTGTCAGCTTGGCTGGGCCCGGGTGAGCGGCTGGGCAGCTGATGTGGTACTCCCCACGATGAGACCAGTGACCAGCTCCACGGTGGGATCTACCACAAGCAGCTGAGGAAAGGGTGAGCAGCCTTAGGGACGTGGTCTGCTCCCAGCGTATAAGGAGAAGCTTCAGGCGCGTCTGCAGCTTTTGGCGCGCTTGAGCCTTGTGTGTAGTCGAGTCATTATTCAGCAGCCTGCCATGTTGTCTGCCGATCTTGGGACTCTTAATGGACTGGAATCAATGGCCTGCTGTGTTGCTCATTAACATCGGGACACTGCCTTTTTACTTGTTGACCTTGGGCTTGTCAGCCTCGGCAGCCAGTAGCTGCCTGAGTGAAGAGAGCCTCCAGCTTCAGTGGGCTGGGAGCAGGCGGCAGAGCTGAAGCCCAAGGTCGAGGGGCTTTCACCCAGCACTTAGAGCCTGGCACTTGGAACTCAGACTTAAAGCCTCCAAAACTGTTAAGAGGATAAGTTGTCTGTTAAAGCCATCCTACCATTTGTGGTATTTTCCTGTCAGAGCAGTACTAGGTAACCAAAACAGATGGGGAGAGAGAGACACTAGAATCGCCCAGGCAGAGAGCAGTGTGTGTGTGCCCCCACTAGCCTCACCCTGTCCCACAGTGACTTGGGGGAAGCCCCCCTTTCCTTGCACCCCACGGGCTCAGCTGTGGCTTGGTGGGGGCCACATTAGCTGTGTAGTCCAGGCAGGTCTGTTTCCTCACGTGTGAGGTGGGATGTACCCTGGCTCCCACGGCCACTCTGAGAGCTAAGTGAGGGGCGGCTGACAATGCACCTGTCACTGCCCCTGGGGCCTGGAGCCTGGAGCCAAGGCTGCCACCAACTTAGTCCCTGTCCCGGCCTTGCCCTCTACCCTTGTGTGCTCTGGGTCCAATTTACACTCACAGTGTGGCCAGTGCCACACTGAGGAAAGGGTGAGGGGTCTGAGGCATTACAGGGCCTCATAGGGTCAGGAAGCTTCTGGAAGAAGGGACATCAGGGCCACAGCTCCTCTTCCAAAGTGGGCCCTTGCAGAGTCCCCATTTACAGTCAGGCTCCCTGACGGCTGGGGGCCGGCCACTCTGAGAGTTAAGTGAGGGGCGGCTGAAAATGGATTGGTTCTTGGCTCCAAGGTGGGGGCTGAGGTGGACTTCTGGGTCTCTATGCAAAGGCCAGTGGGTCCCTTCTGCTCTGGGCTCTCCCCACGATGTTAGCATCTGAGGGTCAGGGGCTATGGACCTTGTTCCCTCCTGGACAGCAGCCTGTGGTGGAAGGGGTGCTGCACCCCATCACCGAGGAGGGTGTGCAGGCGCCAGTTGGCAGGATCAGGGTCACCGCCAGGGCCAGTGCTGATCCCCTACCCTGCTGGCTGGGCCTATTGGGAGGGTGGGTGGGGTCTTCTGCCCAAGCCCGTCCTCTCTTTCCCCTACTGCCCCCCACCCCTGCTCCCCTGCTGTCAGTGCTCACCTGCTACAGCCTCTCCCTGTGGGGACCCTCATGGCCCCTGCTGCCCTGTCACAGGCCAGTCTCAGCCGAGCCTTTTACCCTGGCTGGCCCCACCAGCTGCCCCCGATGCCAATCACCCAGAGTCCCCAGCCTGCTGCCCTGCGGATGTCCCTTGTTCTTCCACACTCCACGCCTTCTTCCACACTGTGCCTGGAATGCTCCTCAGACCTGGTCCACCTGCAAACTCCTACGCATCCTTCAAGACCCCACCTAGCTACCCCCATCTCCAGCAAATGTTCCATCCACCACTGTGGCTGGGTGCTCCTGCACCTGCCAGTGCCTTTGCTGTCTCGGGCCTCTGGATGGAAGGCTGGGTTTCTGTCCTCTCTGGACACCCATGCAGGCACCCAGGCAGTGTCCGCCGAGGAAATGAACAAAGGCCCCACACTGGCGCCACTGGTGTTAGTTATTCCTCCCCCTCACGCCCTGGGAGCGACAGGAACAAGGCCCCTCTGTGCATGCCAGCCAGGCCCTTCACAGCACGGTCTTTGTGATGGTCAGAGGAACATGGCGGCTGCAGCCAGCGTGAAGGCCCAGCAAAGGCTGCCCTGTCTCACGGGCACATGTGGAGGCGGACGCTGCCTTGCCTGGCTCTGCTGACCACCAGCAGACAGGGCAGCATCCCCTCAGGAGCTCCAGGGGTCAGCAGTGCCGCTGTGGGCAGGGCCAGCAGGGGGTGTCTGCCTCCCTTCTCCTCCCCTCCTCCGTGTGCTCCCACATCGGGGGAGAGGGGAAGGCACATATCAACATCACTGCTCTTTGGGCAGGGCCAGCCATACCCATACCCCTTGGGCAGCTGAGCGCATTGGTGCGGGTGGTAGACTGGCCCCGGGCACGGGCAACAGGACGCGGGGGCTTCTGGGGGTGGACTGGCCCTGGGCGCGGCCTGGCTCGGGTGACACCAGTTCCGGACAGTGCTGACGCAGTTGGAGGGAAGGACAGAGGTCAGCTGGTGGGTATGTGGTGTCCTACCGAGAAGCTGCTTGAGCCACTGTTCCCAGAGTACAGGCCGCAGCTCGGCCTGGCGCAAACACTGGGAGGACCGCAGCAGTGGCTGCTAGACGCCAGCCCACCCATAAGGCCACATTTACCTAAGGCCAGTTCTGTGCCCAGCTGAGGACCACGTGCCACTGGCGGTGGCTCTGACCCCAGGCTCGTGCCTGTAGGGTTCATGCTGTCCCCATCGCCTGTACACTGTCCGGATGGCAGCTTGCTGGGATCTAGTGGGGCAGGCAAGAGGCCCAGAGTTGGCACCATGGACCAGGGACCTCCTAGGGGGGTGGCTGGGTCAGGGAGTCGGTGACAGATATCTCAGGCTAGTCTAACTGCTGTGCCCTGGGCCTACGTGGGACCCCATCTGGAGGTAGGTGGGGATGGAGTAGGCCCAGACTTTGGCAGACACCCCGGCACATCCAGGAAACCCCCAGGACCGGCTGGTAGGCCAGGCCGGTGGGCACACGGGGACTCTGACTTACCCTCCTGCAGGGGCACAGCAGCCCCAGGGCTCACGGCTTTGTGGGTGGCTTCAAGTCCCCAGGCCCTGTGCTCTCCTGCTTGGATGCCCGGTGGTTCAGCGGCCCAGCCTTGGCACCCCATCCTCACACCAGGATCGGCTCAGCCCTCGGCACTTAGTCCTCCCTCCACTGCCCCCAGTGCCCTCCACCATCCGCCCTTGGTGCCAGCCTGGGTCTACCTTCACCAGGCTGAGGGCAGCGAGGGCTGAGCGGAGCTTACACTCGCTCAGGCCCAAGGGGGAAGATCTCACAGCCGGTCCTGGCTACCCAGGGCCACGCCGCCCACAAGGAAGACATCAGGCCTTCTGATGGTGTGTCTCAGCCAGCGGCACCTTGTCAACCAGAACCGACCCTACACACACTCAGGGTCCTAACCTCCTTGAGGAGCCCATGCCTGAGTCCTCAGGTCCCTGAGCTCTCGGTCTGGCTTACAGCTGGCAAGCCAGGTTCTGGAGAATCACTGACTGGGACACATCCCCCCCCCCACCAAACCCAGGCTGGAGACGTGTGGCAGTGCCCACCACCCACTCAGGGACAAGGTCCAGCCAGGGCATTCCTGCTTCTCCAGTGATCTGCCCAACAGAATGGAACCTTCAGAGACTGACCTCTTCAAGGCTGCCAGCAAAGGGGGCTCCAGTACCCCAAGATGAAGGGAAGTTGGTGCTTCATCGGGGGGGGGGCCTGACAGACGCACACTCAGCTCTGAACACGCTTCTGACGAGGGGCCCCCAGGTTGGCTCTGGCCACAGAGGGTGGAAAGGTTCCCAGCTCTGCCAGGAGACGCTAGGCTCGGTACCCAGAGAGCAGGCACGGCGCTGGGAGAAGGGGTGGTCCAGAAAGCCCAGTGCCTGAGGAGGGGCTTCTGCCAGGGGCTCTGGACAGACTCTCAAGGCCCCTGCTTCTGCAGCTGCTGCTGCACAAGCCCTGCCCAGCCGATGCCCAGACACATGGAGACGCCCCCGGCTGTGAGGAGGACCAGGAACAAATGCTGAGAGACGAGGTGTAGCCACGGTGGCAAGGACCCAGCGTCTGTCCCCCAGCCTGCCCTCAGCCCTTCTCCAAGCCGACCGGACACCCCGGTCATGGGGGTGTTCATGATATTACGCCCCCCTGAGCTCTCTCCCACGGGGATCTGACCTCTTCTTCACACACTGAGGGCTGTGGGTTTTCACAGCCACCTAAAGAGGGAAGGGCCTCCAACCATCTTACAGCCAAAGCCATGGAGGCTCCAACGGACCTGGGGCTTTGTGGAAGAAGGGTTAGGGCAGGGGTGCAGGGGGGCTTAGAGGGATCTGGGGCCCTGCCCAGGGGCACGGGGCTGACGCCGGGATGGGCTGGAGGCACGCAGGGCAGGGGCCTGGCGAGCAGGCGGTGGGGCTTGCTTTTGCGAAGGGTCAGGCCTTGGGATGTCATCTGGCTTCCGGGCAGAGAAGCCTGACAGCTGCTCATAATATCTGATAAAAACATGCTGAGCCCCTGGCCTGTGTTTAGATAAAAAGTGCTGGCCCAGCCCCTTGCAAGCTGCTCTCTGATAGCCACTTCCCCGCAAGGCACAGGCAGGGGGCCAGGCAGAAATGCTGCCTCCACTCCCCCAGTGCTGAAGCCAGCTGACGCAGGGGCAAAAGACCCCGAATCTAGGCCAGCTGTCCCCAGACTTGCACATTCACGTGCCAAGTTCTCCCTGTGGTGGCTCAGAAGGGGGCGTGGATCCGTCCAGTGCTCAGTGGGCCGGGCCAGGGGCGCTGGCAGCTCAGCCTCGTCATTCCCCGGCCTGGGGCCATCGGCACCTTCTGTCTCACCCAGGGCTGGCGCGGGGCTGGGGCATCCTGCATGTGGCAGCGAATGCTGATGGGGTTACTCTGGGCAAGGTACCTCACACTGTCCTGGGGGACACTACTATGCCTCCTAGGATAGAGGTGCAAGGCACCTGCCTGGGGCCACCCAGCTCAAAGGGCCTCCACTATGGTCAGTGTGTGGGGAAGAATGTCCCCTGAAGCCAGGCTCCCACTGCACAGCAACCCCCCACACCGGTGGCCCCGGTGGCACCTCCCGGGAGGCTGTTAGGGCCCCCCATGTGGAGCCCCCATTCCTGGCAACTGCAGTCAAGCTTAGAAATGCAGACACTAGACTCCAAGCCTCCCAGCATTCAGACTTCCTCTGCTCTGTGGGACGTTGCCTGTTTGGCACAGAAATAGAAGCAGGAGGTCCTATGGCCACTAAGTGCACGGACAGGTGCTGGGCATTACGAGTTGTCCGACCAATGCTAATTCAGAGCACAACGTGACCCCACCCCTATCCCCAACCAGGATGGCAAAGTGACAACAGCTGACCATTCCCAGTGCTGGCAGCGATGGGGAGCAACAAGAACACCCACACGCTGCTGTGAGGGTGCAAAATGGTGCAAGCACCCCCAAACACTCAGCACATGGCTCCCGTGTGACCCAGCTCCTGCCCATGCACCTGTTCTGGTTCCCTAGTGCGCTCTGACAGGAATATACCACGAATGGGGTGGTTTTAACAAACAGGAGCTTAATCTCTTACAGTCTGGAGGCTTTATGTCTGAGTTCAAAATGCCAGCTTTAAGCTGTTGGGTGAAAGCCCCTCAGCCTTGGCTTCAGCTCTGCCTCCTGCTCCCGGCCCACTGAAACTGGAGGCTTTTCTTCGCTCAGGCGTTGGCTGCTGAGACTGACAAGCCCAAGGCGGATAAGTAAAAAGGCACAGTCCTGATGTTACCATACCACACGGCAGGCCATTAATTCAAATCCATCAAAAGTCCCAAGGTTGGCAGAGTATGGCAGGCTGCTGAACAACGACACAGCTACATGCAGGGTTTAACTGTGCCATAAACTAGACACTGTCCCCAAGGCTTCTCCTTATATACAGGAAGCAGACCACATCCCTAAGGCAGCTACTCAGTTGCTCACAGTTGATGCTACCATGGAGTTGATTACCAGTCTCATCATGGGGAATACTACACCCAGCTGCCCAGCCACTCAACCAGGCCCGGCCAAGTTGACACACAAACTTAACCACCACAGTGCCCAACAGAAGGGAGAGGTGTGTTCACCAGGGGGCATGGCCAAGACCATTCCTATGGATCTCTTCAAAACAAACCGTGCACTGGCAAGAGCCCGAATGCCCATGAACAGCAGAAGGCATAAAAATGTTGTGATCTGTTCACATGATGAAATCTCACAAAGCAAGAGACAAGATGGACTCCTGCTGCACACAACACGAAGGAAAGAACAGCAAAAGAGGCCCGACTCAAAAGTCCCTGTACAGGAGCTCCTGAAGCAAGCACAAGGTCAGGACGACAGAAGTCAGACGGGGCTGACTGGGAAGGGTACAAGGCCTCCAGGCGGTGGAAACGCTGTGTCTTGATCTGGGTGGTTGTAACTGGGAATATTCTCCTGTAAAAATGTATCCAGCACTTCAGATTTGTGGGCTGTGGACGTTTAAGAAGGTGCCTCAGGTAGCCTAGTCATGGACACAGCCAGTTTCTCCCAGGACAGACCCAGAGGACGCTAGAAAGATGGCTCAGAAACCCCAGGAAGGAGGGCCCAGGGATCTGAGCAACACAACACAGGGAGTACCCCCGCAGCCAAAGACACGAGGGAGTCTGGTAGGTGACACAGTTCAGGAGGACAACCTTCTCCCCAGAGCACAGACAAGGAGGGTCTTGTCCCTGGCCTGAGGGGAGGGGCGTGGGCAGCAGAGGTGGCAGCTGAGGCTGTAGAAGTCTCAGAGGCGGAGCAGCCGTTCTCTGTCAATGAACAGGGCCCTGACCGTCTCCTGGGCATGCCGACTCTGCGGTGCCCTGTCACGCGCCTGCAAGGGGGACAGCAGGCCCAGGCCAGCCTGACTGCTCCCCTGCCCTCCCACTGCCTGGTAGGGCAGCTCCCTCAGTAAGTCAGCCAAGGGCTTTCAAAGTAGCTTCCATGGATTCTGCCTGGTCACCCCTTCTTCAAGGAAGTCTTCTCTGTACTGAGTCTCCCTTCATAAAACAAGGGGTGCTGAAGCTGGCCGCTCTCTCCTCTCTCCCATCCCTCGTGTAGGCATCCCACCTCAGGGGCCAACCCACGACAACACAGACCCAGGCCTGGCCCGGGAAGGCTCAGGGTGGCAAGCCCGGGGCAGGCCTCGCGGGAAGGCGCTGGCTCAGGTCCCAGGGGCCCGCTCTGGGCGTTCTTGTTGGGTGCCACTCTTGCACCTAACAGGTCTCTGAGGATGCCTCGCTCATAGGGGTCAAACAGTCACCCCCTCCCCAGCAGCCAACGTGGCCCTGTGGTGCACCGGCCACCCGGGCTGGCCCGGAGGACACAGGCTGAGGTCATCCTGCTGCGCGGTGCCAGGCCCCACCTGGGCCAGCCAATGTCACGACCAGCGGACCCTCCCAGGGAGAGCTTACTCCATTGTAAAGAGGCCAGCCGGCCATTCCCCGAGATGGGAAATGAGACACTTTAATGTCAGCACTGTACTGAGGCATCGCTGTGAGGGCCCCAAGCTTATCGCCTGTCACTTCTTCCCGTGCCAGTGGGGTAGATGGTGCTGTGCCCAGCTCTGCTCACCTGTCTCGTGGTGTGGTCTCCACCCCAGGACCCGGGAAGGCCATTCCGTGGCAGGCAGGGAGCAGGCTGTGCTCAGGGGTCAGCTCCCCCCGGACACCCTCCCAGAGGGGCCCCGGGGAAGGGCTTGGCTGTAGCAGGACGCATGGCTCCCGTCCTGAGCAAGCGACTCCTCTTTCTCGGCTCATCCAGGTGACGTCAGATGAGACCAGGGGCTGCTCACAGACAGCCATGGGAGAAAGAGGATGACAGAGCAGCTGGTGGCCAGGCAGCAAAGGGCCGAACCATTGAGGGCCCACAAGGGGCCTTTCGAGGGTCTGGTCTGTTCATCTGAAACAGACACCCCGGTTCATGAGGGGGTCCCCACCTCCGGACGCCACCTGCCATCCCCACCGCATGCTATCTGGAGAGGCCATGCAGCTCCCGGGGGTAACGGCACAGCCCTGCCGGGGAGCAGGCGTGCCCCCCCACTGCCCTCCCTCCAGAGGGGCCCATGGCCAGTGTTTCTGCCAGAGGGTAATTTGCCATTAAAAAACAGCCCGTTCTTTAGCCCAATTCCTGGAACTCTTTCCTAAAGACTTCATTTAAAGAGACCTCATACAGAGTCTGGCTGTGGAAAGTTTTCAGTAAAAGTTTGCTGGATTGAAGGGGAAAAGCTATAGGCCATTATAGAGGCTCATGACAGAGCTGCTCACGACAAAAGGAAGCAGCCTAGATGTGCGACCACACGGAGCAGTCTCCCCCGTCCTCTCGGCCTGAGAAACACTCAGCAGCTCCAGGCACCCGGGCGTAGGAGAGCCCCCTAGGGAAAACGGAAGATGGGACTCATAGCTCCCCATGACAGCAGCCCCGAGGAGGGCGGCGGGCAGCACAGGACGGGGCACAGCAGAGGACAGGGCAGACTGCTGCCATGCTAACGTAAGAATTATGAATAATGTTCACTTAATCATAAGGCCTTGGTCTGGTTTTGTCATAGCTCCACAGGAGGAACGGAGCAGGCTGAGAAGTCCATGTTCTCCTCCAGGCCAGCAGGACAAAACAAGGGGCCCAGTGGCCTCGCCTGGCTCCTCTGCTGTGGGAGGGCCAGGCCAGGCCAGCCCTGGGGCCTGGCAAAAGGTACCTGATCCACAGACCATATCATTCATTACGGAGGTCAGCCGAGGAAACCCCTGGGCCCACTGTGGGGTCCCTCTGTCCAGTCACCAACACCAGGGTGCTCAATGGGTCTCACCCCCACCAGCCTCCAACAGAGGGTCAGGGGCCGGCCTCGCATGCTTGCGGCCAGTCTGCAGCGGGGCTGGAACCCAGATCTCACCTGACTCAACATCAGCCCTTCTCTGCCCCCACGGCCAGAGGGGAGAAGGGGGCTCCAGAACCAGGAGCTTTCGGTCACTTCTCAGGTGAGGAAACCTAGGCCCAGGGACGGAGGGGCAGACACGGACTGCCCAGTGAGGCTGTCGTTACAGCCCTTCCAGAGTGTGGAGACTGGCCCTGGGCAAACAGGTTGAGCTCCTGGCACCCTCGGGCAGCCTGACAGCAGGAGGGCTCTCTGAATCCCCACCTTCCAGGACTCTCCCTCTTCAGCTCAACTTAGAATGTGCGGGGTGGGCCAGTGGCAAGCCTCATCAGTGCCTTAGATGGGTGGGGAAACTGAGGTAGAGGACTCCAGGCCCAGTGAACCAGTGGGGAAGCCAGCAGCCCTCCCCCTATATTTGCCTAGCACCTTCCACCCTGGGTCCCCCGAAAAGCTCAGGGCTACTACCTCATTCTTCATGATCCAGACACACCTCGTAAATCATCCACGCACCCAGTGAGGGGGCATTCATCGGGCCTCAGGCCGCCCACACTGGGCCGATTGTGCGTGCAGGACCCCGTCCAAGCAGCCTGGCTCCTGGCGGCCGCCGCACCCTGGATGCTTCCTGGATGGAATCTTACCTCCTTCAGTGTCATTGCCAGGCGGAAAGATGGAGCTACTGCTGCAGAACACACACGCTCACCACCACTCTGATTTCCTCAGACCCCTGTGCCTGTCCCACCACAGACGGGATGCCATAAACCATCCCCAAACAAGCCTGCCCTGCAGGCTCCGAGAGCCAGGAAGCAGCTCCAACAGTCCCCAGCCATCCACTACTGAGACCACAAATGCATCTGTTCACTGACCTTCAGGGGGTACTGCAGAGCTGCACAGACGGGGGATCTGAGCACTGAGAGGCAGCCGGCAGGTGACGGGAGTTCAGGGTCAGGATTTGGGGGCCGGCAGGTGACGGGAGTTCAGG
>NW_006921625.1:8533107-8540523 GCF_000298275.1 Orycteropus afer afer
GGGGGCCGGCAGGTGACGGGAGTTCAGGGTCAGGATTTGGGGGCCGGCAGGTGACGGGAGTTCAGGGTCAGGATTTGGGGGCCAGGGCTTTCCCCGAGTTTTGGGAACATGCCAAAAATTGATCTTCCCCTTAATCCTCTCAGCCCCAGCTCCCAATGACCTCTGGGCCTCACCAAGAAAGATGAGATCTGAGTGCTGCAGGTATGTTATGCTTTAAGGGCCCTGCGTGCTTTAAGGGCTCTGCGTGCTATAAGGGCTCTGTGTGCTATAAGGGCTCTGTGTGCTGGGGTTTCAGAACCAACAGGCCAGTGTGGTGATGGGTGGAACCTCCTCCTCCTCCAGGTGGCATGCAGGTTGGGACGTACGTTTGATGACCGTGTGAAGCAGGTCCCTAGATGCTGCCTGGACACTGTTGTCAGTGACTCCTTGCCAGGCGAGCGCTGAATGCCATCCACACAGAGGAGCGCCATCCTGCCCTGGGCTCTGCCTGGTCATGTGCTTGCCACATGACCTCACCTCCCTTGTTCTTTTTCCTCCCCAGAGATTTCCCGACTAGTTTTACTTTTTTGACTTGAAAACGGCTTATCCAGGATTATGTGTGTGTTGGAGGAGAAGGGAGGAGGAACAGATGAACTTGTTGGTATTTCAGATTGTCTTTAAACAGAATACTTCAACAGACAAAGTCTAATTTACTCTTTGGAACACTAGGATATAGACTGGAAGTGTTGTTAGCTCCATTTCTGGAGGACCAAGATTAGAGATAAGGTGAAAATACAGGCTCTCAAATTTGACTGCACAATGAAATCACCTGTTATGAATCACTGGTAATGAAATCACTTCTTTCATTGATTGAGGTCTTTCTTCTACATAAGCACGTAGAGCTATGAATATTCCTCTCAGTACTGTCTTACCTGCACCCCCAAATTTTCACACCAAGCATTAACCTCCCCAGGCGATTTCATTAACCTCCCCAGACATGCCCAGATGTACCTTGGAAGAAAGCCCTGCCACTCTAGTTTTACAAAATCAGCCACTGAAAACCCCACAGAGCACAGCTCTGACACACAGCAGGGTGCCACAGGGCAGAGTTGACTCAGTGGAACAGGTTTGTTTTTCTGGGGTGCCCAGCATCCGCCTTCAGAGTGCTCAACAGTGGCCCTGGTCAGTGGCCTGTAAGCGTTCTGAGGGCTCCAGGGGAAGCCAGCCCAGTGGAAGTAGAAGGCACAGCCCCTGCCCTGCCAGCTGCTTGCTGTGTGGTCTTGGGCAAGTCCCTGCCCCTCTCTGGGCCTCAGTTTGCACACAAAGTTTCACCCTACACCAGAGGTTCCCATCTGTGCTGCCTGGAGCCCAGGCTTCCCAGTGTGGCCTCAGTGGGGGCAGCTGGGCCATCTCTCCACTGGGGGACCCTTGCAGCTCTGCTCCACCTTCAGGAGTCCCCAACTTGTGCTGGGGTGGCCCGTGTGGCCAGATCACCCATGGTGGACAAACTCTCCTCCTTCCCTGGCTCTGCACTGATCCCCCTCCAGAGGCCAAGTCTTCATCCTTCCCTCTGGGGAAGCAGTGAACATGTACATAAATGGATCCAAATCAATGAAGCTGGGTTCCTGGGTGGCACAATGCTTAAGAACCAAGCTACTAACTGGAAGGTTAGCAGGTCATACCCACCTAGGGGATCTTGGAAACTATGGAGCAGTTCTGCTCTGCACACGTGGGGTCACCAGGAGTCGGAATCAGTTCAACAGCAACTGACAACAAGAACAACAACAACAGGCCTCTGCAGACATCACAGCCAGATAGACATGGTGACGGGGATGTTAGACACAAGGGAGCCTGGGCAGGTTTTCCCCATGGCCCATGTGGGGGCCCTGCCATCACAGCGTGTCCCCGAGACCCCGAGATGCTCTTTTTCTGCATTTCTCCCTTTCATGTCATGCACATTTGGAAGGAGAGAGAAGTGGGAAAAAAGAGAGGACATTCTCCGAGTACCGCGTGAACTGTTCACACTGTTCTCTGGAAAGAAAGAGGGAGGGAAACTCTGCAAACCCAGTCAGCTGCACATGTTTTCCTAAGGGCGGGTAGGGGTGAGCGAGAACTTTCCTGAAAGGACTTGGCCTTGAAACATTAAGTCAAACAACTGGTGCTGGCAGGGGGACAGGCTCTGAGCACTGCTGGCCTGAAGAAACACCAGCCCCACTGCCACTGCAGATGCAGAATCAGGAATAATGAGCTTGTTCAGCACGGCCCACGGGCAGAGCTTCCTGCTCAAAGTCCTTCAAGTCAGAGGGGCTGTGGCACGGGAGAACGAGACCCCGAGTCGACCCTGCACTGCAGGGTGGGCCGAGACTGCATGCCCCCAGATGTGGGCAAGTAGACAGGAAAGCAACGGGATCCTGTTTTATTAGCAAAGCCAGGCACTGTCAGAGAATGGGGCTCGAGGAGGCAACACCTGACCAGCCATTGAAGTATGGAGACTTCCGAGGAAGCCTGGGCCGCCCCCCTCACATCACGCCCTTGACCGAGGAGCCACTGCCCATGTCCTTGCTTGGGATCCTGCTGTGGGCCCCGTGGTGGTCACATGACTAGATGACTCCATGGCTCAGCCCGGGGTGCCTTCTTGAAGCAAGGCCTTATTTTCTGTTATGGGGCCACTCCCTTTAGAGGTGGCTTAGAGCCCGGAATGGCAGGGACGTAGCACTGTTGTGCCCCCGTTCATCATATCCTGAATGGACGTGGAGTTGCCCTGGGCTTTATACATAAAGTGGTGCTCAAGCAGCCCTTCCCGCTTCGCCCTGCCTCTTGTTCAGACAGAGAGGACATCTGAACAGTGGCTGGGATGGGAGTGGGGGGAGGGAGATGAGGTCCTTCCAGACATACCAGCTTCACCACCTGGGACTTCAGCACATCAGACTGGAGTTCCTCTAGGAAAAGCCACTCTAAAATGCTTGTAAAACACATTTAGCAGGAACAAATCCAAGCAAACCTGGAAAGTGGGATTAGGAAAGAGATGACATTAAAAGTCAGTAAGGAGTGGACCCACGGTCCCTGCACTGGGAGCATCTATACTCAGGGGACAAAGAGAGAGAGAGCTGTGACATCGGAGATGGCAGGAAACAGAGGCAGCAGAACCAGGAGACTGGCAAGAGGCAGTGTGGTAGGCTTCCTGGCCATGGACTGAGAAAACCTGAGCACTTTCAGGCATGGAGGAGGGTGCCCCTGTCTGCAGAGCTGAAAGAGCTTTGTGACATCTGCCAAGCAGGGCAGAGGCTGGGTTGGCCCAAGAGGCCACTTGGGGGCCTGAAGACCAGAGAGAGGCCTGCCTGAGGGCATGGTTGAGAAAAGGCTGTCCTGATTGATAAACTGTATCCTGAGCATTTCTGAACCTGAATTGTAACCTGTTTCTTCCCTAATAAACCCCATGACTGTGAAGGGAAATATATATGTATGTATACTAAACAACTGGTTATCCATGTAGAAAGTCCAATCAATCCCTACCTCACACCACACATGCGAGTCAAATTCATGGAGATTTAGAACCTAAGTGTACAAAGCAGAAATTTGAAACTTCTGGAGAGAAGGCACAGGAATGTCTTTCTAACTACAGAGAGGGGAGGGTTTCTTAGATAAGACAGACAAATGTATAAACCACAATAAAAGTGATTCATACATTGGATTATATTTCAGCTTGAAACTTTTGTTCAATAAGATACCATAAACCAAGTGAAAAGGCAAACCACAGGCCTAGAGTGGATATTTGCAAGCACATACAGCTGATGGAGAAGTAGTTTCAAGAAGGTATGAAGAATTGTTACAAATCAGTGAGAAAACGTAGCAAAGTAAGCAAAGGATACCGTCAAATTGTCATTGAACACTTGGAAAGTGCCCAGCCACCCTGTACTATAAGGAATGCAGACTCTAATACAATGAGATACCAGGACACACACCTCGGATCAGGAAAGGCTTAAAAAGTTTCAGAATACCAACAATGGCAAGGATGTGGGAAATGGGGTTCTTTTCCATGGCTAGAGGGGGCAGATGAGGGCACAGTCACTGCACACAGATCAGCAATATCTAATTAGTAACTATCTGATTAGGAATTAGCAATATCCAATTAGTAAAGTGAGCCCTGGTGGTGCAATGATTTAAGTGCTTGGCTGCTTACCAAAAGGTTGGTGGTTCAAACCCACCCAGCGGCTGTCCGGGAGACAAGACCTGGTGACCTGCTCTGGTGAAGATGACAGCTTGGGAAACACCATGTGGCAGCTCTGTCACATGGGTCAGTATGAGTCAATTGCCACGAGTGGGAATCAACAGCACCCAACCCCGACAACAAAGTGAAGACGCCCATTTGCCAGGGGCCAGCTCCTCTGTTCTGCGATGTGGTTCACCGATAATGGGGCTCACTGACCTTCCCCAATGGGAGCAGTCACCTGAAGCATCAGGCCCGCCAGGGGGGGACCTGGTGACAGGCATACATCATCACAAACCCTCCAAGGCGATGCCATTACCAGCAAGTCAGGGAAACCAGCCTAAAGAAAACCCAGCACAAGGAGACACGTGCGATTCTGTTCAGTGCGCCTGAGTTACAATCCAATGAGCCCCACCCACACGTCCGTCAGATCAGGCTGGCATGTAAGCCGTGGGCCCATCACACACTGAAACACCACAGCGCCACTAGGCCTCCTCCTGGCCACCTCTGCAGTGCTGGTTTCCACAGGCTGGCCGGGCCACGGGCTGGAAATAAAAGGCGCTGTGTGTGATTTCCTGTGAGCGCTGTTCAGGAAGGCTGGAAAGCATTCAGTGCCATCATTCCACCTTTCCAGTAACCGACCATTTTAATCCAAAGGCAGGCATGACTCAGACCGGCAGTGCCCGTCGGGGGGGGGGGGCTGGCCGAGCCCTGTAGAGGGTGCTAGGGACACTGGCTCCCGGAAACCCTCATCCAAGAAATGGCTCTGCGGTCAGATGCGTGTGGCAACTGCAGGGTGCTACACCCCTTCCCAGACAGCCACAGTACAGCTGCTACAGTGCTGGGAAGCCCCGCCTAAGAGACTCCAGCACAGACACCCCTGACGGAGCCTGGAGCAACCTGGGACAACAGGGGCTGGAAGGGGAGGGGCAAGGCTCTCCAGGAGCTCCCAGCTCACCGCTGCAACAGTCGGTGTCCCCTAACGCAGCCCAGCAGTTCCTAGGTTACCTTCTGTGGGACCCATTTCCTTGTTATCCCCTTTATCAGGACTCCCTCTGGCTCTTAGTCAGGGGCCCCAAGTGTCCCGCGGGTGGGCAGCACCCAAGCTAAAGCAGCCCTCGGCGAGGTGAGCAGAGCTAAGGTGATGCTAAGTCGGGTCACCGTCTGAGCACGTGGTCCACCTGTGCCGCCCACTGATGCTGGCTGCTTAGGGAAAGCACCAAGGGGAGGTGGCAGGGAGCCCTCTTAGGGCGGGTGTGGAGGGGAGGCAAGCAGCACACACGCTACCCCCCCAGCACTCAGCTGCCACTGAGACCCCACTAGATGCCAATGCACAGTGAGACGAGCTCCTTGTGGCCGAGGTCCCCTCTGGGTCCCCATCACCACGGCACCAGGCCCACAAAAGGTTCACATAGCATCAAACTGACACAGGTGTCCCTCCCCACACCTGCCCTCCCACCCCTGCTGAGCTGGGTTCAGGTGCATCCGAGGAGCCCTGGGCCTGTCCCCACAGAACCTGGTCCCACTGGCGGTGGCCATGGTCTGGTCCTGCCTCCTCCATCTGTTAAGTGTTCGGGGGCAGCAGCTCCATGCACTGGGCCGAGCACAGCGCCTGGCACCTGGCCGGCACTCAGGCCCCTGCTGAATAGACGAGTGACCAGAAGGCCAGGGAGGGAGTGTGCTGCCAGGCCCACGACCCGCTCTGTCCTCAGGGGTGTGAGCCTGGCTGGCCCCGTGCTCGCCCGTCAGTAACGCTGACAGCACCACTGAGGGTGGGGTGCTTGGCAGAATGAAGTGGAGCTTCTGCCCCATCAGCACCCATCCAGCAGTCCCCATGCAGGCATTTCTTCTTCTACGCCTGCTAAAGGCCTGCTGAAGCTATCCCGGGAACTGAATGGGGGCCCCTGAGGGCTTCAGGGGCAATGGCATCCTGTGTGTCCAGAGGGCAGTGGCAGCCAGACATGTGGCCATGTGGACGAAGCCCAAACAAGGGGCATGTGTGCCAGGACCTTACTGAGGTGTAGGACGGGGTCTGCGCTGGGGCCATCAGAGGAGAGGCCCCCGTGTCCCTCAGCTGGTGCTCTGTGCCATGGGCCTGGGAGAGTCTACTAGTCTCAGGGCATCAGGGGCACAAACCAGCGACTCCTGGTGGCTTCACCATCCCCTCAGTATCACTGTGTGGCCCTGGCCATGCTAGCAATAGCCATGACCATGCCAAGCTATCCCTGCCTTGGGGTGTTCATGGTCTGTGCTGGGGAGACACATATCAACAGACTGTCACACGGGTGGTCAAGAGAAGTGGCTAGTCACGCCGATGAGAGGGGCTGTGGGATTCAAGTCCTGTCACTGGGAGAGGAAGCCAGGCACTGCCTGAGCAAGTGACAGTGAAGTAGGAGGGGCAAAGAGGACACACAGGTGTATATGTGTGTGTACATGCAGATCTGTGTGTGGTGTGTGTGCATGTATGTATGGTGGAGGTATTTATGTATGTGTGTGTGTCGGGTGAGGGGTGTGTATATGGGTACATGCTTATCTGTACGTTTGTGTGTGTGCATGTGTGTGGTATATGTGGTAGTGCTGGTGGGTGTTTGTGTGGGTGCTGCGGTGTTCATGCCTTTGTGTGTGTGTGGTGGGGTGTGCCTATGTGTGTACATGCATGTGCCCATGAGTGTGGTGTGTATGTGAAAGTGGGTTGCATGTGTCATGGGGGTGTTCATGTGCATGTGCACATATTTGCATGTGCATACATGTCTGGTGTTTGTGTGTCAGCATGTGTGTGGTGGGGTATGCATATGTATGTGGACGTATGCATTCCCGTGTGTGTTTGTGTGACATGCATGTTTTCATGTGGCCTTGCATGTGGTATGTATGTGTCTTGCGTGTGATCATGTGTGTGGTGTGCATGTGTGCAGAGTATATGTGGTACAGGATGTTCATGCTTTTTTATATCTGTGTTGGGGTGTGTGCATAACATGTCTGATGTTTCTGTGTGGTATTCATGTGAGTGTGGTCATGAATGTTGTATGCATGTGTTTATATGTATGTGTGTGTCCACGCATGTGCTATGCATGTGTTTTGTATGGTCCTGTGTGTGCTGTGCATGTGTGTGGTGTTATGCAGTCCAGGGTGTTCATGTGTTTTCATGCATGTCTTAGGATGTGTGCATACATGCCTGGTGTTTCGGTGTGGTGTACATGTGTGTGGTCATGAATGTTGCATGTATGTGTTTG
>NW_006921625.1:8540903-8541983 GCF_000298275.1 Orycteropus afer afer
TGCTTTGCTTTTAAGAAAAGGTTAGGTGGGGGGCAGGGCCGCACGGGTGGGCTGGGGGTGGAAGGCTGGCAGCTGGAATCAGGGCACAGGCTCGTTTTGACTGGCTGGATCTTGGGGTGCAGACGTGACAGTCAGGACCAGAGGCGGCCCCTGCTCACCTCTGGCCACCCACGGACCCGGGCAGCCGTGGGACCTCTCTGGCCTCAGTTTCCCCATCTCTGAAATGGGGATGCTGAGGGCCCCTGCCTCATAGGGTGGCTGACGGTTGGGGGTCAGCACAGAGCTAGTGCTCGGTGCTGACGCTGTGTGTGCTGTTGAGTCGAACCACCTCACGGCGCGCCGACAGGGCAGGGCAGAGCTGCCTCACGGGGTTTCCCAGGCTGTAATCCCTACAAGAGCACATCGCAGGGCTCTCCCGAGAGGCCACGGGCTTTGAGGCACCAAGCTTGCAGTCGGCCGCTGAGAGCTTAACTGTTGTGCCACCAGGGCACCGACAAGTGCTTGGGAAACACAGTATTGAATTGCCTTATCATTAAATATAAATAACAATACATGCATTACCACCTTTACAAGGTTGTCGGGTGGGCGGAACAAGGTACCCAGGGATCCTACTGGCCAAGTCACCATGACACTGGTGGAGACTCAGCTGTTCACACAGGGCCCGGGCCAGATGGGGGCGGAGGGCGAGTCTGGGGTCATCGGGGAGGAGACAGCGGCAGGGCAGGGTGGGCACCAGCTGGCACCAGCCCAGGCCTGGCAGTCCTGCCCTGAGGAAGCTCAGGAAGAAAGAGCTTTGTGTGAGGGTGCGGTGGGGGCCGGAGAGCCCTGACCTGCGTCCCCGACGGCCTGCGTCCCCGACGGCCTGGGGACAGGCTCAGGAGATGCTGCTGTGGGTGTGTGTCATCCCACCCCCTGCCCAAATGTGCCCTCACATCTCCTCCCACTCCCACTCCCATTCCCACTCTCGCCTCCCACCTCATGCCTCCCACACTGGTTTATACACCTCATTCCTTAAGAGCTTTTGGGTGAAATATATTTCTGGGAAAGCTGTATTTTCACCCTGTCCTGCCACGGTTTCTC
>NW_006921625.1:8543875-8575021 GCF_000298275.1 Orycteropus afer afer
AGTCTTTGACAACTTCAATCTTTTCTCCATTTAGCATGATGCTGCTTATAGGTCCAGTTGTGAGGATTTTTGTTTTCTTTATATTGAGATGTAATCAATACTGCAGACTGTGTTCTTCAATCTTCATCAGTAAGTACTTCAAGACATCCTCACTTTCAGTAAGCACAGTTGTGTCGTCAGCGTATTGCAGGTTGTTAATGAGCCTCCCTCCAGTCCTGATGCCACATTCCTCCTCACATACTCCAGCTTTTCAGATTATTTGCTCAGTGTATAGACTGAATAAGTACTTTCATGTCTTCTGTGGTTGGCAGAGGAGCACAAATCACTGCGCCACCAGGGACCTGAGATACAGCAAAGTGAGAGGAAAGCCCTGCCCTCCGGAAATGTGTCTTGCAGCGGTGAAGGGGCAGCCGGAAAGAGGCAAAACACAAACAGGCCCAACAGGTGTCGAGAAATTCCAGGAAGCAGGGAGAGGGGTAGGGGCTTCCCCAGCAGGTGACCAGGAAGGGCTACCCCAGAGAAGTGACTTGTGGGTGAAGGAGGGAGCAAACTCAGCATCCCCTGGGACAACTACCCCGGAGGAGGCAGCAGCCAGAGCGAAGCCGCGGGGCAGCACGCTGGAGGACATGGGCTAAAGGCAGGCAGAGTGGGCGGGAGGCCCTGGAGAGGAGCAGCGGTCATGAGGCAAGGGCAAGAAGCAAGGGCGGGGAGAAGGCGCCAAGCGTTTGCAGCAAGGGGGCACCGGGACGTTCCAACCAACCAACCAACCACCAACCGGTCACATCAAGTGGCCTCTGACTCCCATCGACCCCATGTGCCAGGGTCAAACCGCGCCCTGTGGCTGCTTTTGCAGAAGCAGGTCACCAGGCTTTCATCCCAGGTGTTTCTGGGTCGACCTGAACCTGCAGCCTCTCAGTCAGCAGCAGGCAGCTCTCACCGTTTGCTCACCCAGGAACGCCAGGCCCTGGGATTCCCGAACCTCAGTTCTGACTGTGTTTCCGTCCCTCTTTGCGTCTCCTCCAGTTCTTCCCTTCTCCCTCCACGGCCCAGCTCAGAGGCTGCCTCCTCCCACCCATTACCCTCCCTGGAGGGAAGTCCCAGGGCTACAGTCAGGTCTTTGACAGCATAGGGGCTATGAACTTGACCAGAGGGGCCTCAGAGCAGCTCCTCACTGATTTTCCACAGCCCCCCAAGGCATCACCAATCTTCACACAATGGACCCTGGTGAAGTTACCAGCCAGCGATGAGCATTCACAGACCCTGGGAGCCCTGCTCTGTGTGAGGTTCCAAGGTGGCACTGACAGTTAACATGCTCAGCTGCTCACCCAAAGGTTGGGGGTTTGAGGCCACCCTGAGGTGCCTCAGACAGCAGTCCAGCCTGTCCACCTGCAAAGTCTCAGCCACTGAGATCTCTGTGGAACCCAGTTCTACTGTGACACATGTGGGGTTTCTGAGAGTCCGAGGACCTTAACGGACAGCTGGTCTGCTGGTGCAGGGGCAGTCCCCTTCCAGTGGCCCTGGGCACAAGCGTGTTCCCCAGGGCATGCGCCCACTGCTGGCAGTGCTCCGACTCCCGCCTTACAGGAAACCTGTGCCCACCGTGCTGTTCTGCTGTTTGGTATAACTGCATGTCGGGAGCCATATGTCCAAAACAACTTACTGCTCTGCCTGGCAACAAATATTTTGGCAGGCGGGTCTCACGTGCTTGTCCTGTGGGTTTCACACAGGCACACAGCCGCAGCCAACACACGGCATCCCACAGAAGACGCAGCTCACAGGCAGCAGGAGGAACCCACGCTGGGATGTCGCCTGTGGCTGCCAGGTGACCGCAGTACAGCCCCACAGCCCTGAGGCAGTCGGCCACAGTGGTGCTGCATTCCCACAGGCCGAGTGGCTGGCTCGTCTTTGTCACCAGGCCTCCCACACAAGCCTTGACCTGAGTCTCAGGTGCAGGGAGCTGGGCTTTGGGAAGGCACGGCTGTTCTTCATGGGCAGGATTTCAGGAATGACAGGGGGCTGTCCCTCCTGCCTCAGAGGTGAACCCCATGGGTAGCCAGGGGCAGGGATCTCCCCTCTTCAACCCTCAGTCCTCATCTACAAATGATTGGGTTGACCCCGCTGATGCCGAGCTCCACACAGACGTCCGTCTCTGAGGACATACCCACTTTGAGTCCAGGAGGACAGACGTCAGGCCATCACAGTAATGAGCTGGGCGCCATCCATCTTCCAGTTTGCCTAAATCAAACCACCCTCACTGCCATCGAGTTGATTCTGACTCATGGCGACCCCCACTGGGTTTCCGAGGCAGTAAATCCTTATGGGAATAGATCCACCTTCCTTCCACAGAGCAGCTAGTGGGGTTTGAACCACTAACCTTCTGGTTAGCAGTCAAATGCCTTAGGCACTACCCCACCTATTTCTATACTATTTGAAAAGGCTTTCCTGCCTCAGAAACCCAAGGGGGTCACTATGAGTTGGAATCAACTCGATGGCAGTGAGTTTGGTTTATTATGATTATTGTAACTTGTCTGAGGGCTCTGGTGGTGCTATGATTAAAGCACTGGGCTATTAACCAAAAGGTTGGTGGTTCCAACCCACCAGCCATTTCATGGGGGAAAGATGAGGCAGTCCGCTTCCCTAAAGATGACAGCCTGGAAATCTGTAGGGCAGTTCTTCTCTGTCCTCTAGGGGCGCTGTGAGCAAGCAACTCAATGCCAGTGGGTTGGGTTGGGTTTGGGCTTTTTTTGATTATACTTGTCTGAGGAGCCAGCACTTCTCAGATTAGTTCAGAAGCCTCGCAGTCTCCCTCCAGCTCCCCTCACCTCCTGTAGTCTTTGGGCTGGGGAAGCTTTAAAAAAAGGGTGCAGCCTTGCAGTTCCTCAAACGATTAAACCCAGAATCCCACACAATGCAGGCATGGCCTGACAATCCCCCTCCTCAATACAAGCCCAAAGAAAACGAAACATGACACTAACGCTTGGACATGAGTGTCGACATCAGCGCAATGGCCGGAAGGCAGAGGCGACCCCAGTGCCCCCCAGCAGATGGATGGACAGACAGAACGTGGCCTATAATACAACGATGCATTTCTCAACCATGAAGAGACAACGTCCTGACGCACGTTACGACACGGCCAGGCTCTGAGAACACGAAGCTGAGTGAGAGAAGCCAGACACAAAGGACCACAGGTCTGCGTCCATTATATGAAGTGTCCAGAGCAGGGAATCCACGCAGACAGAAGTGACCAGGGGTCGCCCATGGCCGGAGGGTAGGGGGTTGAGGGCCAGCAGGTCCGAGGTTTCTAAGGTGATGGACATACTCTGGGAACAGGTAGTGGTGGTGGCTAGGCAACGCTCAGTGCTGTGGATTTTAAAGGGTGACTTTTACGGTACATGACTTATGTCTCAACTTAAAACTGTGTAAAACCTGGCTGCTCAGAGGCTAAACCTCTGACGGGGAGAGACCAGCGCACCCCACAGGCTGGACTGGCTCAGTGTCTGACTCACAAGAGTGAATTACGCACCGACTGCAAGGAAGCAAACTGTCCCCGCAACTCTCAGCCGCCGGCCCGCTGGCCCTGGCTCCGGGCTCCTGCGCTCAGTGGGGTCCGGTGCTTGTGACGGCTTCTCGCCGCTCATTTGCTGACAGAGACCATCAGGGCTGTCTTCCTAGGACGTCTGGGTCTGGAAGCTCTGTTAAAGTGCTCAGCGACACAGCACATGCGAGTCTCACTGACATGGGCGTCAACTGCAGGTGAAGTGCACTGGCCGGGACTGAACACGGGTCTCCCACATGAAGGCAAGAATTCTACCACTAAGCCGCCACCACCGCCTTGACGCAAACCAGACAGATTCAATTTAAAGCACTGGGCCCTGGGCCACGGCGGTGTTCAAGGGACACAGTGAGTCCATGGGCAGCAGTCACAGGCCAGGAGAAGGGCTAAAAGGGCCACCATGTGATGCTAGGGAAGAGAAGACAGTCTCCAGTCTCCCTGTGCAAGGGAATGGTGGGCAGAGGACTTCCTGGAGGAGGTGACAATAATCTGAAGGTGACATGAAGGGTATATGCAAGTCAGCTCAGGCCAAGTGGTGCTAGGAATTTGGACTTAGGATTCTGAGAGTCACTGGGAGCCACTGAAGGGATTTCAGCCAGGTGGAGACTCAGTCAGATCTGCCCGTTAGAAACGTATCTGAAAACTAAACTAACACAGTTATCCCAAGTCAAAGGCCTTTGTCCTCAGCTGTGAAGAACAGATAAAAGTAGTAAAGCTCATCTTGTCTGAAGTCAGAGCAGTGGTCACCACCAGGGCAGGAGGCTGTTCCCAGGAAGGGGCATGAGGGAGCTCTGGGGTCCCGGAACGTTCCATGCCCTGATCTGGGTACTGGTCACACAGAGGTGTACCTATGTACAAATCCACCAAGCTGGACACTTCAGAATAATGTACCACAGTACATCACACCTCCGTGGAAACTACAAGGAAAGAACACATTGGCCACGAGTCAAGCTCACCACCCCACACGACCTGGCTCCCAGCCCCACCACGGTCTTCACACTGCGACTGTGAAGGTGGGAGAGGCTGTCGCCCTAAGACTGCATGTCCGTGAGGGCAGTGGGGCCCTGCCCTGGGGCTGCTGGCCCATGCAACCCCAGCAGCTACTTGTGGGGTAAAGGAATCAGGCCTCGGGTCTGTGTGCAGGCCGACACTGGAGGGACGGAGCCGGGCCTCAGTCTGTGCTTGGGCCAACATACCCATCTACTCCTGCTTGCCTTTTCTGTTTGCTTTGGAAATGAATTCTGCCCTCAGAATTTCCAAGGCCAAGTTCAGCGCCCGCTGGCCCAGGAGGGCTGGGATGGGGGCCTTGCTGCAGCACCCCCAGAGTGGGTGCACTGACTTTCCTGAGGGGCCTGTCTAACGTGGCCCAACAGAAACAAGCTGGAGGTGCTGAATGGCCTCACACCTACATCTGTACAACCTCCAAACCAGGGAGAGAAGGAAAAAGTCCAATTTTTATAAGCGCCTTGGGCCTTCCAGCTGCCTGCCTCTCATAGCCTCACACCCAGACAGCTGCCGGTTGCTCCCCCGGGGAGGACAGACAGTGTCCTGCTCAGGGGGCCCACCCCAAGAGGAGTTGCTGCCCAGGCAAGAGTGAGCCTCACCCAAGTGTGTGTGCGGAGGGAGCACAAGACAGGAGGGTGGGGTCAGACCTGGGGCTTGCCAGACCTGCCTTGGAAATGGGCAGACTGGGCCCCATTATAGCTGGCCCCTCCAGGCCTGCTTTTCATAAAGCAGGGTGAAGCCCCATCCTAAGTGCCTCCCACTTATGAAGGAGGGTGGAGGGAAGTGGCAGGAATGGGGTAGGGGCATGCTACTCTTCAAAAAGCTTAATATACAGAAATGAAAACTGGAGCCACAAAACACTGTACACCTATTAAAACCATGCACTAGCGGGGATCATGGCAAGCAGCCATGTGCACACATGTGTGCGAGTACATGTGAGTGCACACATATGTATGTGTGTGCATCTGTGTATGTGTGTGGACATGTATATGTGCTGGCATGTATGTATGTGCATATGTGCATACATGTATGCTTGAGTGTTGAGGAACCTGTACATACACCAGGAGGCTGTCATTTCAAACAGAACAAGGGGATATTGCATGGTTTAAATCAGGAAGGGAGTGCGTCAGGGTTGTATCCTTTCCTCATACTTACTCAACCTGTATGCTGAACAAATAATCCGAGAAGCTGGACTATATGAAGAACAACATGGCATCAGAGTTGGAGGAAGACTCATTAACAATCTGCGATATGCAGATGATACAACTTCACTTGCTGAAAGTGAAGATGACTTGAAGCACTTACTGATGAAGATTAAAGACTACAGTCTGCAGTATGGATCACACCTCAACATGAAGAAAACAAAAATCCTCAACGGGACCAATAAGCAGCATCACAATAAATGGAGAGAAGACTGAAGTTGTCAAAGACTTCATATTACTTGGAGCTACAATTAACACCCATGGAAGCAACAATCAAGAAATCAGATGTCATACTGCACTCGGTAAATCTGCTGCAAAAGATCTCTTTCAAATGCTGAAGAGCAAAGACGTCACTTTGAAGACTAAGGTGCACTGACCCAAGCCGTGGTGTTTTCAGTTGCCTCACACGCATGTGAGAGCTGGACAACGAGTGAGGAAGATCGAAGAACAGTCGATGCTTTTGAGTTGTGGTGCTGGCAAAGAATGCTGAAAGCATCGTGGACTGCCAGAAGAACTAACAAATCTGTCCTGGAAGAAGTGCAGCCGGAATGCCCCTTGAAGCGAGAATGGCCAGGCTTCGTCTCACCTACTTTGGTCTTGTTGTCAGAAGGGACCATTCTCTGGAGAAGGATGTCATGATTGGTAAAGTGAAAAAGCTCTTTGCCATTGAGTCGGACCCGACTCACAGCGACCCCTCCTTGGGTTTCCAAGGCAGTATCACTACAGAAGTAGACTCCCCAACCTTCCTTCCGAGGAGTGGTTGGTGGGTTTGAACCACCAGCCTTCTGCTTAGCAGTCAGATGCCTTAGGCACTACACCACCAGTTCAGTGAAAAAGGGGAAGAAGGCCCTTAATGAGACAGACTGGCACAGTGGCCGCAGTAATGGGCTCGGTTACAGCACGGACTGTGAGGCGGTGCAGGACTGGGCAGCGTTTCGTTCTGTTGTCCACGGGGTCACTATGAGTCAGAGCCGACTCAACGGCACCTGACAACAACGTGCATGAGCATATGTGTGTAACTGAGATTAGCAGCCTGTCCACCAGAAAAGATCTCCAGCCACAGCTGGTATCCCATAGCCACCTGAGGCCAACCTGGAATGTGGACCAGCGGCCCTGCCCCCTGTTGAGCCAGACTGTTGCCCTGTGGTCATCTGGGGATAACAAAGACTGAAGACAACCACAAAGGACACTATCGTTGCTATAATGATATCACTACTTACAGGCATCTGCCATGTGCCAGACAGTCCACCAAGAACGTCCCTTGAGTTTTCTATTCTACTATCTATGCCCATAGACAATGGCGGGGATGGGGGGGGTGCTATCTATGCCCACAGACAACGGCGGGGAGAGGGGGCAGCCAAAGGCACCCTGCCCAGTACGCAGGGGCTGGGATTTGAATCACCCTTCCTCTCTCACTCGCCCAGTGTCTGCTCTGCCCGGGCCTGTGGACAGGGAACTGGTGTATGAAAGCTGCAGAAAAATGGAATGGACAAAGACGAACGTGGCCCCTGCCCTCTCCTCTGGAGCTGGGCTGGTGAGGGTGTGCAGTCCGGGGGTGCCAGCACTCTTGGAGATGGACGCCTGCTCCTAGGCAAAGTGCAGTGGCCCAGAAGTCCAATGGGCAGGACTGGGGGGGTGCTGAGACGGACCCGCCATTGCTCTACAAGCATCACTGCCTGCCCTCAGACGCTAACCCTCTGGTCTAGTCCACAGCTTGGTGCCCCCAACTCCTAACCTCCCAGAGGCCTCCCAGGATTCCAGCAGCCCTGCACAAATGCCCCCAGTGGCAGAGATGAGCTGGTCAGCTGGCTCTCCCAGGGGTACCATAGCCCTGACGAGTAGCATCTGCCCATTCCCCAGGTATAAATGCTCCCCCACGGCCGAGTCAAGCCCTCAGGGCGAGCCAAGCCGGGAAGAGACATGTACAACTGGGCCCTGCTTGCTGGTCAGAGCTGCCTGCAGCACCCATAGGCCTGAATCATAGGTGCTCACCAGCTGTCTGAGGCCATGAGGAAGAGCTCAGCAAACCAGGGGCAAGTGGCCACCCTGTCTCCTAGCTTCGTGCCTCAGGAGACATTAAGCAGCATGCCCCTGGGATCCAAGGGGACCCCCCTTCTGAGAGCAGGTCTCCCCAGGGGCCCACCACTGCAAGCCAGACGCCTGCCTCTGTAAACACGTGCCTGTCTCAGGATTCCGGCACCTGGGGAAGTATGACACTCAGCCACGCCTGTCCCCTGGCCTCTCCCACTGACAGCCTGAGTGTGGCCTGGCAACTGTCCACAACAAACACTGCCCAGTGGTCCAGGCTGCTCAGCAGGCCACCCCAGGGCAGACCCAGTGTCGCCAGCCCACCTCCCGGAGACCCTCTGGGGACAGTAGGGGTGCACTGGTGGTGGTAGTTTCTAAAGGTGTAAAGTCCTATTTTCTTCTCCAACACACACAAGAGCACCAGGGCAGTGGCTCCGATGGTCCAGCCTGCAGCGGGGCCACAGAATCCGATCCCGGGCGGGGTGGGGAGCTGGCAGCCTTATACCTTTGGTGCTGTTTGCCACTCCCTCCGGCTGCTGCCCAGTGACCTTCAGCAAGGCCTCCGGCCGCGCGCTGGGGCAGCAAGCACTCTGCCTGACAGCACTGGAGCAGGACTTTAACATTCCTGATGAAAGGGACCACCCAGCAAGCCGGAGGGGGCCACCAGTTTCCTGAGCACTGGGTCCCTTCCTAACACAGTCTCTGAAGGATGTCAGGTCGGGTCTATACTCAGTGATTCAAAAATAGTGTCCTTTCCTAAAATAGACCCCAAACCCAGATACCCAGCTCAACTGGTTCCTCTCCCCTCCGAACCAAACTCTAACCCTAAACAGAAATACACTCAGTTACACGCCAGGAAGTGGACTCCGGGGGAGCGGGGGTGGGGGGATGACCCGTACAGCCAGCCCTAAGGCATCTCCCATTCAGGAACAGCTTACCCAGTAAGCGAGGTAAGCACGGGCTGACTTGTGCTTACTTAGTAATTTGACATGGTACAAATTACGAAATTGTTCACTACAGATTGGAAAGTAAGCACAAGTCAGCCCGTGCTTACCTTGTCCACTGGGTAAGCTGACCCCGCCTACAGTCTTTATTGACCTCCAGTAAAGGTTGGCACAGGACAAGCAAACAAGCCAAAGCCATTCTCAGCCACAAAACACCACCAAGGTGGGAAATGCCGTCTCACCAGGCGTCTCAGCCTGCAGTCGGCTCTGCGGGAAGGAGGAGCGGGTGCAGGCCCTCTGTCTCAGGTGGGCTTACTTGTTGTCAGCTGTTGTGTTTGGGAACCTCTGAGTAGAGTGTTGTTGTTGTTGTAAAGTGCTGTTGAGTCAGACCCAACTCATAGCGACCCCTCCTTGGGTTTCTGAGGCAGTATTACTACGGAAATAGATTGCCCAACCTTCCTTCCGAGGAGTGGTTGATAGGTTTGAACCGCCAGCCGCCTGATTAGCAGTCAAGTGCCTTAGACACTATGCTACCAGAGCTCCTCAGAGTAGAGTAGGCATTAAAAATACAGTGGCCGGCATGGCTGATTATACCCATGAACAACTACTAACTAGATGATGCCTGGCTATCACTACTGAATGTTTCGATCAAAGATTCTATGGAAGAATCCTGATCAAAAGGGGGAGAATGCAGAACAGAATTTAAGATTCTCATGGAATCTAGATGTTCTGGGGCCATGGAGGCTGGATGAAACCTGAAACTACTGGTTTAAGATACTTTTTAAACCTTCACCCCAAAATACCCCCTGAAGTCTTAAAATCAAACAATTGTTCAGCTTAACTAGTAAAACATTTCTGCTTTGAGCATTGTTCTTTTAAGATCTACTGTATTTTTATGCAAATAACATGAGCCTCTGTGTCTGCTTGCCAACAACTTCCCCTCCACCCTGCGTAGTGCCTAAGGCATTTGACTGCTAACCAGAAGGCTGGCGGTTCAAACCCACCAGCCACTCCTCGGGAGGAAGATGGGGCAATCTACTCCCGTAGTGATACTGCCTCAGAAACCCAAGGAGGGGTTGCAATGAGTTGGATCTGACTCGATGGCAGTGAGTTTGGTTTTGGTTTGATGTTAATTTTTCAGTATGTCCTGGAAGAAGTGCAGCCAGA
Source organism: Orycteropus afer afer (assembly GCF_000298275.1). Classification (NCBI taxonomy): domain Eukaryota; kingdom Metazoa; phylum Chordata; class Mammalia; order Tubulidentata; family Orycteropodidae; genus Orycteropus; species Orycteropus afer. Next base: position 8,553,775 of record NW_006921625.1, read on the forward strand.
ATGCTCCTTGGAAGCGAGAATGGCCAGACTTTTGTCTGCTGAACTTTGGTCACGATGTCAGAAGGGACCATTCCCTGAAGAGGATGTCATGCTTGATAAAGTGGAGGATCAACAGAGAAGGGGAAGGCCCTCAGTGAGATGGACAGACACGGTGGCTGCAACGATGGGCTCAGGTATAGCAGACTGTGAGGCTGGCACAGGACCAAACAGTGTTTTGTTCTGTTGTACACAGGGTTGCTATGAGTCGGAGCCGAGTCGACGCCACCTAACAACGGCAGGATGCTAATTTTTTATGCACCATGTAAAAAAAAATGAACATAGCACTTAGGAAAACTACCTCGTGGAGGAGGGCATGGTTGCCAATAAAGGTAGAAACAGCCTCAAGCTGTCTGCTTGAAAACAAAGGATCAAAGGGACAACTGGAAAGATCAGACAGAAAACCCAGGGGCAGTGAGCTTCGGATAATGAGAGAGGAACACTTCAGAACAGGAGGGTGAGAATGGTGCCCAACTCGAAGCCTGTCGTCCACGGCACTGGGCCGCACACTCAGACACTGTTGGACGGATGTATGTTCCCAACCAAAACAAACAAACAGTGAGTCAGGGGAGAATGCATGTGGCCTGGCATGGAACATGGCTGGGTGAGAAGTCACCACTGACTGCAACTGTAGTCTCCTGCTCAGCAGGACAATTGGCTACAACGGTTGCAAACAGGAACTTTGTAGATGTAATTAAGTTAAATGGGGTCATACGTGATCGGGGTGGGCGCTAATCCAGTGAGTGATGTGTTAAAAGAACACAGACACACAGGAGGAATGCCATGTGACAACGGAGGTGGAGAGCAGAGTGACGCATCTGCAAGCCAAGAAACACCAAAGGTGGTCAGTAGCCATCGGAGTGGAGAGGGTGGCAGGGAACAGCTTCTCCAGCAGGGGCACCCTGGCCTCCAGGACTGCAACACAACTTTCTGTTGTTTGAAGCCCCCACAGGGCGGTACTTTCTACAGAAGCCCAAGGGAACTTACACCCTGGGACGCACGTGTCAGGAAGCGGGGTACAAAGTCCCAGCAGCCCCGCAGTCAGAACAGATTCCTCCACCCTGGTAAGTCGGAGCCACTGTCAAATGACTTGCCACAGGCCCCCCCATGAGCTCCTTGGGGAGGGCTAGCTCAGGAACTCCACTTTGCTCCTGTGGTTTCCTTGTTTTTAATACACAACTTTTTCCATGGTCGATATTATAAGTGTAACACACGTTTGGAGTCCCGGGTGGCATAAACGTCCACCCCGCGGCACCTGGGAAAAGGCCTGGACCCTGCTCTCAGAAAATCCGCCCTGAAACCCACGGAGCCCAGCTCTGCTGACACACGTGCGGTCACTGTGAGTTGGCGCTGACGCGACAGCAACCAGCAGGTTTTTAGAAGTCTGCCATTTCGTTTCGGTTTGCTGTTTTCCTGACTGCCTGTGGATTCCATGAACATATTTCAGAATTCCCTTTTCATTTATCTATAGTTTTGGGGTTCTTTAGGTTTTGTAGTGTTTTTGAGAATATCTCTGTGTATAGATACATACGTCTATACACTGTTGTAGGAGCTCTGGTGGCATAGTGCCTAAGGCATGTGACTACTAACCAGAAGGCTGGCAGTTCAAACCGCTAGCCACTCCTTGGAGGGAAGACTGGACAATCCACTTCTGTCGAGATACCGAGATACCGGGTTGGAAACCCAAGGAGGGGTCGCTGTGAGTTGGATCCGCCTTGACGGCAGTGGGTGTGGCTTTTGATGCACTTTTGTCATCATTTTACGAATCTGAGTCAGTCATGAAATTGATGTATGTTATCCCCTTATGTCTGCATGTTCCTTCCCCTGACCCCAGTTACCATGCAATTGCTTTAAATATCCCTCCTACACACATTTAGAAGCAGATCAGACAGTTTTATAATTTTTGCTTCAACCATTAGACTAATTTAAAAAATCCAAAAGGAGAAGGAAAAGTTTTGTTATCTATCTGGAATTCTATTCCTTCCTTCCCTCTTCCTTCCTGATGCCTCAAGATTTCGTCTTGTCCTGTATGATTCCCTTTCTACAAGAGAACGTCTTACAGCCTATCTTTCAGGCCAGGGCCGCTGAAGACAGAGTCTCTTAATTCTCCTTCCTGTGAGGAGCATGCTTTCCTTCACCTGAGCTTGTCTGGATCTCCCCCTTCATTCCTGAAGGATGTATTCACTGGATAGAAAATGTAGTCTCCGCAACTCCCCTTTAAGCCCTTGAATGTGTTGTCACTTCCTTCTGGCCTCCGGGGTTTCTGATAAGAAATCCTTTCATTTGACTGCTTTCCCCCACAGAAATATTTTCATGAGTCCCTCTTTATCTTCCAAAGTTTGACTATGATGTGTCTTGGTGTGGACTTAGATGGGTTTATCTTATCTGGGGTTTTCTCATCTTACTTAGGGAGCTCTGGTGGCATAGTGTCTAAGGCTTTTCACTGCTAACCAGAAGGCTGGAGGTTCAAACCCACCAGCCACTCCTCAGAAAGAAGGTTGAGTGATCTACTTCTGTAGTGATACCGCCTCAGAAACCCAAGGAGGGATTGCTATGAGTTGAAATCGACTTGATGGCAGTGAGTTTGGTTTTTTGGTTCATCTTATTTAATCTGTAGAGTTACGTTATGTCTTTTGCCAAATTTGGGACGCTTTCAACCACTAGTTCAAATACTTTTCCACCTGTTTTTTTCTCCTCTCCTTCTGGAAACTTCAAAGACACACCACATTTTTATTCAAATGATGCGTGGGTTATACTTTTTTTCGCTAACCATGCCCTGCCCATACCACGAGGCATTTTCATAAGCATGTTCTGCTAGTTTGTCTACCTGTTGCCGTAAAAAGATTAGCATAGTGCACTTGCAATAATGCTTGATGAAGGGAGGGCATGGTTGGCAAAGATGTATAACATACACATTATCTGTGTAAAATTACAGTAAATATTAGCTCTTCAGTTACAATCTCATAGGTCCCTGAGGCTCTGTTGGTTTGTTTCAGTCTATTTCTCTGTTCTGCTTGGGTAATTTCTATTTTTCAAGCTTCACTTTTTAACACTAATTTTTCCTCTGTCCCCTGCATTCTGCTGTTGAGTCCATTCACTGAGGTCTTATTTTCTTTACTGCAGTTTGACAACTTCAACCTGGCTGTTCTTTACAGCTTTTATTTCTTTTCTGAGAACTTCCATTTCTGTGCTGAGATTTCCTACTGTGTCATTTGTTTCAAGCATATTGGCAATTTCTTATGGAAACGTGTTAGTAACACTTTGATATAACGCTGTGACACCCTTGTCAGGTATCTGCCTTCTGTGCTGTCTCCGTGATGATGTCCGCTGACCCTTTCCTCCCTGAAGTTGAGATCTCCCTAGTGTTCTGGTTCTCTAGTGCTGCTCTAACAGAAAACACAAGTAGATGCCTGAACAAACACGTTTATTCTCTTACAGTGAGAAGGCTAGAAGTCCAGGTTCAAAGTGCCAGCTCTAGGGGAGGGGTGAAAGCCCCCTGACCTTGGGCTTCAGCTCTGCCTCCTGCTCCCGGTCCACTGGAGCTGGAGGCTTCTCTTAACTCAGGCAGCTTGCTGGCTGCAGAGGCTGAGAAATCCAAGGTCAACAAATAAAATGGCCTAATCCCAAGATTGCCAAACAAAACAGCAGCCCACTGGTTCAAGTCCAGAGACAGTCCCAAGATCAGCAGGAAACATGACAGGCTGCTGAACGAAGACTTGGCTGCCTGCAGGGTCCAAGCGTGCCAAAAAGCTCAGAGATCTTTCTCAAAGCTGTGTTGTTAACTCCTGGAACCAGACCACATCCCTAAGGCAGCTTCTCAGCTGCTCCAGTAGATTGCACCATAGAGTTGATTACCAATGTCACCTTGAGGAACAACCACATCCAGCTGTCCAGCCACTGAAAGCCAGGCCCAGCCAGCCAAGCTGACACATAACCGTAACTACCACACCTGCCTCTTGGTATGACAGATAATTTTGCATTGACACTTAGGCATTATGGTTATTGTAGTATGAGATTCTGGATCTTATTTAAGCCTTCTTTTAAAGGGGAAGGCTTTACTCCTTACTGCCAGGAAGAGTGGAAACTAGCCCCCCACTTAGCCTCTGTTGCACCCAAGGTTGGAGATGGGCTCCTCACTACTGTGGGCAAGGGTGGGAGTCTGGCTACCCGCTGGGCCTCTGTTGATACTGTCCCGATTGGGAGGAGTGAGAGTTCCCATTATTGCTCCTCTGTGGCCTGCACTGTAGCTCTGAGTGAAGATGTGCCTGACCCTCGTGGAGCTACCAAGGCAGCTTACACACCCCTGGAAGGGGCTGTTGGGTCCTCCAACAGGCAATCAGTGGCCAAAAGGCAGCAAAGACCAACATTGCCAGGAATCCTCCCGACAGGCCATGGCTTACCCCACCCTTGGTGGTGAATGTCCTTCAGGACAAAGACAAAAGAACCCGCTCACTACCCTGCAGCAATTCATTCTGCAGTAGCGTGGCTTCCAGTCAGGGCAGACCAGGGCCCAAGGGAAGCATCTTCCATAGCAGCTGCAGCCTTGGCCCTGTGACCCAGACATCCTATGGCCTTGGTGGGTAGCTTCCAGTTCAACAAGCACCCTGGGTCATGTCTTCTCTGGGAGGGTGTGGGCCCTGGGGAAGCCAGCCAGTCCTTGGTTGGAAGACAGAGCTCCACTGCCAAGCAAGTATAAGAGAATGGGTGGAGGTAGGCACCATGGACCAGTGCCCTCAGACCCCACCCGTATCCTCTAGCAGATGGTCAGTGAGTGCCACCCAAGAGCCAACAGAACTCATGTCAAACTCAGGAGACATTCCTAGGAGCTAACCTACACATCCTCAAAGGACACCATCTTGCCGGAAGCCACACTCTGAGCCCCCGCAGTGCTCTCTCTCACTCGGTGAGTCTCTCCTGTTTTTTGCTATCCTGGGTGTAGAAACCTGGCTTTCTGGAACTCTGCTTCCTGGAAATGATCCAGGCAGAGGCCACCACCAGATGCTCAGTGACATCTGCAGAGAAACCCAGGATGGCCATTGGGAGGCTGGCCAGGCCCCGGAGACTGGCTGTGTCTTTATAACTTCTCCTTCCAGCATTGGGAGCTCTGGTGGCATAGTGCCTAAGGCACTCAACTGCTAACCAGAAGGCTGGTGGTTCAAACCCAGCAGCCACTCCTTGGAAGGAAGGTTGGGCAATCTACTTCTGTAGAGATACCACCTCAGAAACCCAAGGAGGGGTCACTATGAGTTGAATCGACTCAACCGCAGTGAGTTTGGTTCTTGATTTTTTTACTTCCAGTGTTAAGACCCTGCAACTCCAACTGAAAAGGTAGAGAGAAAAATTAAAGCCTTGACATTTTTTCAAACATTCTCCCAAACAGCACTTGGCGAGGGGCATGGTTTTGCTGAGCAGCTGAGATAATCTGGGGCCGCAGAGCCGGCCGCTGAGCCCTCCGCAGACCGACCTGCTTTCCTTTGGCAAGCCATCTGTGCTTGGCTTGTGCAGCATGTGGGACTGTATGGGAAACAAACTACGGAAATAAGGACTGAAAGCTCTCCCGGAACAAGAGTGGTCTCAGTTATGGTTGCCTGTTCATGGGTGTCGGGGAGCAGTGGCAGGCAGGTTGGGAGGTCCCCCTGTGGGCCACCTCTGCCCCTGCAGGCCCACCAGGACGCCAGCTGGGACTTCTGTCCCAATCACTCTGTCTTCTCCTGGAAAACTTCCCAGGAGGTTCAGTTTCTGAGCGGGACAAACACAGGCCCAGCATGTCCAGCCCTGGGAGGGGCTGGGATTCTCTATAGCCCACCCATCACTCCCCGGTGCGACTGTGGATAAGTGACTTCTGCTTCCCACCACTGGAGGGACACAGGGGCCCCTTCCAGCTGCTCCTCACAGGAAGCTCAGATTCCATGGTGTGCCAGGCACTCTGCACCCAGGAACACCGCTGAGAGCACATCCTGGAAGCCACGGCACCCATTCCCTGGGTGGGCCAGGGAATCCGGCAGCTGCAGTCGGCCCTCAAGGTGACCAATACAGCTGTTCAGTGTGGCGTGAGAACACCAGACACTTGGCTGCGTCTCCCTCACAGCCTTGTGCATCCTTGTCTGTCACTCAGACACCCTGGTGCCTCTCTCCCGTGACCCCCAAGTATCAGGAAGACAGAACAGGAAGGATGGGGTCTCAGATGGGCCAGAGGGCAGGTGGCACGTAACCATACTCAGTGGCAGGATGCAGTACCAGGGAAGGGACCAGGCCACAGCTCTCAGCTGCAGGCTTTCACACTGTGTCCCCTCCTGTACCCTTCCCACCCCCACCCCTGGGCCCACCGGGACATTCTCATCAGGAGGTCTAGAGGCAGACTCCCCATGGCCTCATGCGTTCCCTGAACGTGCTCCACAACTCAGCCCAAGACCACCCATGGGTGACCTTGCCCCCACTCCCAACTACTCATGGTCCACTTCTCTGTAGCTGCCCTTCCCCACTGTGGTCTGCTGGCCCCATACCTCTCCTGTGGCCAGCCTTGCCTAGCATCACTGGGGTATGGGTGACGACTGACCCCACCCGTAGGCACCTTGGGGCTTGAGCCCACAAGGGATGTCATGACAAAGTCACATGAGCCTTCGGCCCCTAGCCTCTCCCTAACACCAGACCCCTAACCCTCCTCTGGGGAACAGATTTTCCAAATGGTCTGTGACTTACTGTAAGACACAAGTTATGTACTATGCATTCTTGAAATTCCACAAGGAGCTCTGCTAGCATAGTGCCTAAGGCATTTGACTGCTAACCAAAAGGCTGGCGGTTCAAATCCACCAGCCACTCCTCGGAAGGAAGGTTGGCGTTGAGCCCAACGCAAACAAACAAAGCTGTTGAATAAAATTCTGAAAACAAACATGGAGGCTGGTGTGCATGGTGTTCCGGGGGCTGCAGCACCGGCCCCGTGAGTGGCCACTCCTAGTTTAGCAGGCACTGCTAGGGGCCACTGAGCACCAGCCCTCGCCAGGCTCAGGTCTGCCGGCCACTTGCTTGTGCCCTCATTGCTTACTCAGGTCATAGACCAGGTCCTAAGGCCAGACACTGGGAGGGAAAGATGAAGAAGCCATGCTCCAGCATCCAGGAGTTTCCAGACTGGTGCAGAGAGAGACCTGCCACGAGAATGATGGCCTGGCACAAATGAGGAGTCTTGGGAGGGCCAATGAGGGAGGCACCAAGGCTTCCTGGAGGAGGGTGCACCCCAAGGAAGAGTTCGGTTGAGAAGATGGAAGAGAAAGCGAGCGCTCCAGGCAGAGGAGGCCTGAAGCAGGCTGGAGTCAGCATGCCTGGAATTGAGGGTGCAAGGAGAAGAGTGGGCAATGAGATCTGAATGCTTGCAGAAGCAGTTTCAGAAGGATCTTCGCACGGCACAGGGTTCAGACTCCGCCTTTAGAAGAAGGTGCACAGACCCAGGAGAGGGCCTGAAAAACTGCTCTGGGAGCCTTGCTGTGGCCCCATCTCATGCCAGAGCCAGAGGCCACGGTGGTGAAGGTCACGCTGCTGGAACACAGCTGAGTGGGGAGTCGAACTTGGTCAGCATGACTCCAACTCGCCCTGCTGGAGACCCGAGGCCACCCTACAACTCCAAGTAGCTGGGAGCAAGACTGCTTTTCTATTGAGACCAGCTGTAAGCATCACTGGTAAACCTGTGATCAGTACTAGTACATTATCTTGATATTTTTATGTTAAAAATGGCAATGTATAGGAAATAAAAACGCAGGTAGTCCCCACGTTACAAACATCCACCCACTGTGCAAACTCATAGTTATGAATCAACCCCCATAAAGCCTATTATATTAAAAATTCAAGGCACCTACAACGGCTTATAATTACAAACAGGTGATACTTTGCAACAAGCATCAAAATATTATTACTATATCACTATGTTAAAGATGTTTTCATGTATCTGAAAGTGTTTATGTTTTTTATGCACAGATAGGTACAACACTATATGCTACATACAGACAAACATTTCAGTAACTTACATTGGATACAATGGAGAATAGACTTAACTGTTACAACTCAAGTACAAATTCCACTTAAAGACAGACTTAGGAATGGAACTGGTTTGTAACCCACGGACTGCCTATACTTAACCTAAAAATCAAACATGATTTCCTGGCCAGGGTCCTCCTCTGACCTCCACTCTCACGTGCCTGAAATTAATCTGTCGACCTCTTTCGCTTTGGTGTCTGATTGGGTGAGAGACCAACAGAGCGGGCATCTTCCCCAGAGAATCAATAGGACGCAGGGTTTGCACTCCATTTTCGATGAAACGCAGATTTCTCCTTAAAGAAAAGCCTTCCTCTTAAAAACAGCCAATAAAGACAAAGGTCATGAAAGTGCCATTCACAGGAGAAAAGCAGGCCACCTATGAAGATGAAAGAAACACCTGCGTCTGTGCTCTTTAAAGAGCTATCTATGTGGTATCAGATTGACAACGGCAACTTGAAAGATTAGATAGGAACCTTAGGGGCACTGGGTTTATGTTCACGGGGGAGGAGTCACTCAAAAGAGGGAGAAGTTCACAACTTGAAGACTGTAGCCAGTGTCATTGAACTGCTCAAGAAGAGACTTAAACTGGTGCGTGTCCTACTGGTCATACTCACAACAACAATAAAACTCAGTAAGTTGTTTGAAGAACAAGTGTTAGTCTCATGAGTAACCAAAGGACATACTATTTTATCCTCTCCGTGGGTGCTTTTAATAATAATAATATTATTATTAATAGTGCTCATGGGCATTATTTCTGGGTGGGGTGTAAAGATGCACCCAACACCCACTCAGCAAGTCGATTCCCCTAGAGGACAGAGCAGAACTGCCCCACGGACAGCCTCATCTTTCTCCTGTGGAGTGTGGGACGGTTTTAAACCACCAACCTTTTGGGGAGCAGCTGAATGCTTTAACCACTGAGCCAGCAGAGCTCCCATGAGGTTGCACAGCACTGGGTACACTGCAGATGGGAGTGGCAATCAATGTGACTACTTTAGAGGGAGAATTCTGCGCACCCTCGACTCAGCAATTCCAAATCACCCATCACTGCAAGGCCGGGTGACAAGCACATTCGACATGGCGGTGGCTATACCACAGGGAAGAACTGGAATCAAACAAAGGTCTGACAGTGGGGCATCCATCTATGGGGTTGAACATAACTACTAAAACACTAACACCAGAGGGTGCCTAACCATCTGGAAAGGTGTTTCCGAAAAAGTTGCTGCAAAGGGAAGTTGCAAACCAGCTCCTGCTCGGTGACCTTGGACTTGAACAGAATATGGAACACACAAAGGTACACAGTCCTGCATTGAAGGTTTGAAAGATGTTGTTGCAAGACTATCTCTAGAGAGTAAAAAAAAAACCCACTGCCATCAAGTCTACTCCAAGTCATAGTGACTTCCATTGGGTTTCCAAGGTTATAAATTTTCCCGGAAGTGGAAGTAGACTGCCTGTGTCCTTCTTTCCTATGCACTCCTGCCCCCTGAGCTGTCTCCCTGTGCAAACACTGCCCTTCTGTTCTCCCACAACTGATCGTTCTAAGGAGTGTATCTCCCTGATGCAAATGTTCACCCCGTATGCCTGTCCATTGTTTGACTGGAAGACACAGGAGGGAGTTCAGTTCCAGACCTTAAGGGTAACTAGGGGCCACAGTCTTGGGGGTCTCACCAGGCTCCACCAGACCAGTAAACCTGGTCCTTTTTTTTTTTTAAAAAACAATTTTGAGTTTTGTTCCACATTACTCTCCCACTCTAGCTAGGACCTCCTGCACTGATCCCTTTCCAAGTGGTAGCCAGACACCATGTAGTTCTGGTCTCATGGTAATATAGGCTGAGGATCACATGGTGTACCAGTCCCTTGGACTAATTGTTTCCATGCGTCTTTGGTTTTCTTCATTCTTCTGTTCTGGACTACGAGAGACCTATTGTTGCATCTAGATGGCCGCTTGTAAGCTTTTAAAACCCCAGTCACTACTCACCAAAGTAGGATGTAGAACAATGTTTTTGTGCAGTATTTTAATGCCAATTGAGCTCGATGCCCCCTACAACCACAGTCCCAAGCTCACTGGTTCAACTACTCGCTCCCTCAGGGGATCACCTGTCTTTCTTCCTCTACGTGGACTAGAACTGCCAACCTTTAAGTTAGCAGTGAATGTGTTAACCGTTTGTACCACCCAGAGACTCCAAAGACTGGGGTGGTAGATAGTTTATGTTCGTTCTTTCACTTCTCTGTTTTTCTTAAATTTTTACCAGTGATGGTAAGCACAGGTCTGGCAGCCAGCTGCCTGGATGGGAACCCTGCCTCTAACAGTTACTAGCTGTTTGGCCCTGGGGGGCTGTAGGGACAGAAGAACAAGCTCCTGTCGGCTCATGGAATGCTGGGCATCGGAGCCGGATGGCCGGGGCTCTACCTGGTTCCACTGTATCCTGCTGTACGACCTCCAGCAAGTGACCGGACACATCTGTGTCATCGGTGCCGAGTCAATTCCATCTCATAATAACCCCATCTGACAGAGGACAGCCCCCCCACAGAGTTTCCTTGGCCGCAATCTTGGTGGAAGCAGACAGCCAGGTTTTTCTCCTGGGGAACGGCTTGGTGGGTTCAAACCCCCAACCTTCGGTTAGCAGCTGGGTGCATAACTGTTGCACCCCCAGGTCCCCCTGACTGCATAAAACCATGCTGCGTCACTCCCATGGAGGGATAGGGCTCAGCAGGAGGGTGTGGAGCAGGGACACAGGGGAAGAGCTCTGTGCTGGTCAAGAGCACGATGTCAGTGATGGTAACAGGACAGACAGATTCGAACTTCTGGGACATGAATGGTGTTTTACCTTCATAACCTAAAAAAAAACAAAAAACAAACTCACTGCCATCAAGTCAGACTCGACTCATAGCGTGGGTCAAACTCTCCTTGGGTTCCTGGGTTCCTGGGGCAGTATCACTATGGAAGTAGATTGCCCAGTCTTCTTTCCCAGGAGTGGCTGGTGGGTTTGAACCGCCAGCCTTCTGGTTAGCAGTCAGATGGCTCAGCCACCAGAGCTCCTTCATAACGTAAAGCTCCATCTTAATCTTCTTCACTTTAAACACTGCCTTATGCTACCACCTGTAGCCATAATCACATAAGAACCCTGCCCCTGCAACACATTCCTAAGATCATAAAACAGAGACAGGAACAACTCACAGGGCAGGGCAATCGCATTCCTCAGATCCCGAGGCTGAGGAAGGGATGCTGCAAGGGAAATAATGGAAATATGAATTTACTGCTTAGATGGCATTTCCTGATAACAGGACACTCTTGAGATGTCTTCTGACCCACTCCCTAGGGTTTAAACCCACCAAGCCACTCCGCAGGCAAAACACCTGGCCGTCTGCTTCCACCAAGATTGCGGCCAAGGAAATCCTGTGGGGCGACTGTCCTCTGTCACAGGGGGTGATTATGAGACAGAATTGACTCGGCACTGATAACACAGATGTCTTGAGTCACCTGCTGGAGGTCATACAGCCAGGACACAGTGGAACCAGGCAGAGACCTGGCCATGGCTCCAGCATTAACCAGTTTTGGAGCTTGTATGTCCCTGCCCTCCTTCACCACCTGAGGAACTAAGATGGCCGATCCAAGACAACACTAACACTCCAACCAAGAGCAAACAGCAGGACACACCTGCACGGAAGAAGTCGTGGCATCCATGTTGGAACACAGACTCCATCTTAGAACGAGACTGCACACGCACCTAGCCTGAAGAAAGTTGAGGTCTATCTTAGGAATTTATCACAACCTTGTTCTGCTTCCCGACTTTCACAAAAGGGCCAGGATTTTATGAATGCCTGCCTGCACAAGGTCTTTTGAAATCACATACCCCACAGCCTTAAAAGCTATGATCAAACCCCCTGCCTGCGAGGCTGGGGGAGACACCCATGGTCCTGCCTCTGGCCTGGCGTGTCTCCACCTTGCAAGGTTATTGTCTTCCTATTAAATTCCTCTGAGCTGCAGCTGACTCTCTAGTCATTATGCTGGAACTCAGCCTGCGACAATGTCAGTGATTTTACTATCTAAAGAAAGAAAACACAGAGTATTATATTATTGAAGTTTTTTAAAAAATAAAGACGCTTCAGCTGCTAATGGAAAGGCTGGTGGTTCGAATCCACCCAAGTACTTTGGAATTAAAATCAGGCACAGAAAACCCTTCGGTGCACAGTGGGCCCTCCCCCCGAAATCCCCTGCCCGTCTGACTCTTCTTCCACTAAAGGACCTGGTGCCATCAGGGGCTTCCCTCAAAGGTACAGACTCTGCCCCTCTGGCTGCTCCCGTGCGCCTATAAGTGATGGGGACAGTAGCGGCTGCATAAATTGAGTGCTTTCTGTATACAAGCCCTTGCTAAACTCTCCGTGCACATGCATTTAATCCTCATGTGATCCCTACTATGTAAACTGGGTCTTAACCAGGTTAAATCACTTCCACGTGGCCAAGGCCAGGCTGTGGTAAGCCGCGGGATAGGATCTAAATCCAGACAGCTGGGCTGGAAACTGCCCCTCACACCGCCTCCCAGCACAGGGTGGGGCCCTGCTCTCTCCCTCAGAAGGCCCTGGAAAGGACGGAAAGGGCGGCAGACAGGGAGGGAGAAGGCGGATATCGACCGATTAGCCTGGGTGATCCAAGCTTCAGACGCTGCCTGCTGGGCTGGGCTGCATATGTGTATCTTGCCTCCTGCCTCGGAGGGTGGTGGGTGGTGGGTGGAGGGAGCTGGGTGCATGTACAGCTCAGAGAGATGACAGCAGGACAGACCATGCTGCTGACACAGGGGTCAGGAGCAATGCTGGCCCTTTGTGCGGCTGTCGGGCTTTTCCTGGGTGTGGAGGGGGCGAGTCCCGAACATTCTGGCTTAGGGCTCTTTTCCCAGACACAGATTTGAAGGCTGTTCGGACACTCAGCTGACCAAAGGGCATCTGGGTGTCCTAGGCTGGACACCTTGACTGAGGTCACATCTCCAGCACTGGCCGGGGCCTTCCTGGTCCCCTGACACCTGCGCCCTCGCCCCACCCCCTGCCCAGAGGGCCCATCAGGATGGCTATCTCTTCGGCCCCACCTCTGCCCTGGTGCTACAGGTGCAGGGAGCAGGTGGGAGCAAAGGCCTGAGGGAAGGGCCCTGAACTTTGCTCCGGCTACAGAAGAAAGCACCCTCTTCCCCAGTCTGGCTTTTGCCTCCAGTTCAACGTGCAGATTGCTGGCTCCCTCTCCCAGATGTCCTTCAGCAGGCTGATTCCAAAGAGCCAGACAGTAAGCTGGGTGTTGGGGAGCCAAGGCACAGCTCCCAGCCCCACCTGGCTCTTTGGCTCATCACCGAGAGCCCGTCCCAGGCCCTGGGGGTCACAGACAGTGCTGAGCCCAGCCCAGTGAAGGAAGGCACGGCATTTGGTACCAAGCCGACCCCTATCCATAGAATCAAAGCCCTCTCTGGGCTGAGGGGTCAACAGCTGCTGTCCGTCCGCCGATCCGGGCCTTGTTATTGGCTGGAAGGCCAGCTTAAAGGATATCCCAGTAATTGCAAGGTTTTTTGTAAATGTTAATTACAGTTGCCTTAATTAGCTCTGAACTCATTGATCTATGGATTATATTAGGTTTATAAGTATAATTACCTTAACAGGCGTATGGATTACAATTATGCTCCAATTAAACCCCAATGTAGGGCAAGAAATTAGCAAAGGGAGTCCTTCTAATTCTTCAGGGTCAGGCTATTAAAAGGTTTGCACTCTCAGGGCCCTTAAATGAGGGCTAGTCTGTTGAGGTCTGAGGAGTATTTAGGGGTTGGAGGCAGGGTGGGCCACAGGGTCTGGGTGATTCAGAGGGGATGGCGGGTGGCAGGGTGAGGAGGCCCAGCTATGGGATTAAGAGCCTGCCACTCAGCTGCTCCCAGATAACCGCCAGGAGCCCCCTCTTGTCCCTCAGGGATAGCCCATTAATTACAACTCATCTCCTCGGGCAGAGATTATCCCACCCTCCTTATCTCTGGAGAGGAGTGGAGAATATCATTAACCCACTTCCCCAAGGAGAGGGGGAAGGCCCAGGTCCCAGGGAAGGGGCCGGACACCAGACCTTGCTGCTAGCCCCCAGCCCGTTGCTGCCTAGCAGGGTGGCTGTGTTGGGGAACCCACCTAACACCTGGAGGACGGGTGGGGCACAGGAGAGCAATGGGCAGCTGCTGAGGGCAGCCCAGTGAGCTAGGGCAGGACAGGAAGTACCTGGGGCTGAGGGGTGGAAGAAGCGCCAGTGTGTCTGTGGCCACAAACCCAGGAGAGTGGCAGAGTCCCTCATAAAACACTGCTCTCAGGAACTGGCCACTGGCCACAGAGCAGGCAGCTGGTCAGAACTGGGGAGACCCTCTGGACACATCCTGCATAGGTCTAGGGGCGGAGCCTTGCTCTGAAGGGAGGCCGTCAGCTTAATGCCCACTGATCTCAGCCCCCGACACTCGGCCTTCAAGACCTAAAGGCCCACTGCCCCGTCAACAGCAGTATCCCAAACTCAGAGACACCCTCAGGCCGCTCCTTCCTCACCTCCTCGGCCGGCCAGCCTCCAGCTCCAGACCCCAGACTCTGCATGAAACGACAGTGTCTGCTGTTTGTTTCAATCAGCATTAGGTAGGCCTTTCCCTGGGCTGCCCATCGCTGAAACCAGGGGATCGGTCCTCGGGGGCTCCTGAGACCCCACTACTCTGTGGCACAAACGGTTTGCACTCTGCTACCAACTGAAAGGTTTGCACCTACCCAGCCATGGAGGAAGGCCTGGTGGTCCACTGCTCTAAGATCACGGCCACTGAAAACCCTATGGAGGAATTCTGGAAAGATGGCAGTGTGTTTACAGTGTGTTTAAGTCATCGTTCCAGCCATCCCCCACAAATACAGGAAAAAGAACAAGAAAACGGGGCTCGGCTCCCAGGGACTGTGAACTGCGGAGCAGAGGAAAGCAGCAGGCAAGACTCAGTGAATTAAAAAGGGGTCGCATCTGGTCGGAAAGTCCTTCTCCCACTGTCCCTCCCCCTCCCCCAGCCTTGCAGGCCACCAGCTGCTGTGACCTGGGGTAGTGGCCCCAGAAATAGAGTCTACTTCCCTAACAACACAGCCTCTGACTGTACGAGGAGATAGGACCCAAGCTTCTGCCCTAAAATCCACAAGGCAGACCTCCTTGGGGTGTGTGTGGAGTGTGCCAGCACCTCCCCACCCAACACTGTTATTCACAAGACTACCGAGAATTGCTACAGAAGGCCTGTGCAGTGGGGTCTGCTCATAGCCAACTTTCTACTTGCCTCCCTATACACCCCATAGCTCAGGCCACTGCAACTAACAGGACAGACCTCTCAGGGAGCCAGTGCTGGACTGTCTGCTCCCTCCTTCAGTCAGGCCGACGGAGGCTTCTGCTGGGAAGCAGGCGTCTTGAGTGGAGGCTCCATTCACAGCTAACACACCTGGGCAGGCTCTGACAGCAAGAAGGCAGGCCTCCCTGGGGGTCCGTTCAGAGTGTGACTACCCCTAGCCTCAACTGTCAGCTGCTGGGCTGATTGCTGCAGAAGGCTGCACACAGTGAAGTCAAGAGGTGGGTCACCGAGGGGGCGACTGCTCCCTCAATCACCACAGGGCCACTGGGGCCAACAAGACAGTTCTCTTGGAGGTCCTTCTGGGCAATGTCAACCAGTCCTCCTCCTGAAATGGAGGAAAGTCTCCTTGTGCTTCCCTTGGATGCCAGCTCAGATATAAGCAGCCCCCACAGAGCAGGGAAGGAAACGTTGAACAAAACCAGAGGGCAACACCCAGCTCCTTAGAAGCGAGAATGGCTGGACTTCGTCTCACTTACTTTGGTCATGTGGTCAGAAGGGACCAGTCCCTGGAGAAGGGTATCATGCTCGGTCAAGTGGAGGGTCAAGAGAAAGGGGAAGACCCTCAAGAAGATGGACTGACACAGTGGCTGCAACGACGAACTCAACACAACAAGGATTGCGAGGATGGTGCAGGACCAGGCAATGTTTCATTCTGTGGGACACAGGGTCGCTATGAGTAGGAGCAAACTTGACAGCACCTAACAACAACGAGAGAAAATACAGACAACAAGTGAAAAGAAATAAGCAAAACAATGCAAGAACAAAACGAGGGTCTAAATAAAGAGATACTGCAACTAAAAGAGACAATAACAGAAATGAGAACTGCAATAGAAGAGCTTACCAATAGACTGAATCAGGCAGAAGAAAGAATCGGCAAATTAGAGGTAAGATAGCTTAAATTACAGATGCTAAAGAGTGGCAGGAATGGAGGCTAAAGAAGGCTGACCACAGTTTAATGGAATTACGGGGCAAAACAAGAGACCTCTATACACATTAGGAGAATCCAGAAAGAGATGAGACAGAGAGAATATTTGAAGAAATAATGACAGAAAATTTCAGCAACTAACGGAGGATGAGAATCTACAAATCCAAGCCCGAAGAACCCCAATGGGATAAACCCAAAGAGGTCTACACTAAGACACATCAGAGTTAGGTTCTCCGAATTTAAAGGTAAAGAGAATCCTGAAGGCAGCGACAGAGGAGGCCTATCAACACACTGTGCACAGACACACAATGGAATATTACGCAACAGTAAAGAACAACGAAGAGCCGGCAAAACACCTCACAACACGGATGAAGTTAGAGGTCATTTTGCTGAGTGAAATGAGTCACTCACAAAAGGACAGATACTACATGAGACCAGTATTGTAAAAAGTCAAGAAAACAGTTTCACAAAAAAAGAAATATTCTTTGACAGTTACCAGGGTGGCTGGGGAAAGGAGGGTAAACCACTGACTACAGGGTAGGGACTTGAATGAAGGAAAAAAGAAAAATAAAAAAATTATCCACCAAAGGATAAATACATAGAATATATAAATAGCTTCTAAAATCTACATGAAAAATGCAAACAAGCAGTTAAAAGAGAAATGGGTGAGTGACATGAACTGGAGTTCACAGAAGAAAAACATAAATGGACAAGAGTCATATGAACGAGGTTCAGTCTTAGTAGTAGTCAGTGTGACACCTTTTATCCCAGCTACAAACCAAAAAACCAAGCGCACTGCCATCAAGTTGATTCCGACACAGTGACCCCCCCATTGGGTTTCTGAGGTGGTAAATCTTTACAGAAGTAGATTGCCCAGTCTTCCTTCTGTGGAGTGTGGCTGGTGGGTTTGAACTGTCAACCTTCTGGTTAGCAGTCAAATGCCCCAGGCACTACACCACCAGAGCTCCTTTTCATTCCATCTAGATTGGTCAATAGGAGCTCTGGTAGCATAGTGCCTAAGGCACTTGACTGCTAACCAGAAGGCTGGTGGTTCAAACCCACTAGCCACTCCTCGGAAGGAAGGTTGGGCAATCCTACTTCCGTAGTGATACTGCCTCAGAAACCCAAGGAGGGGTAGCTATGAGTCAGGGCCGACTCGACGGCACACAACAACAACAACAAGAGTGGTCAATATTAGAAAAATATCAAATGGCATCAAGTGTTGTCTAAAATGTATAGTAATGAAGAGAGTACTGCTGGTTGTATAGTGCTGAGATGAGATGTACAATACTGCTAGTTGGTGTAGAGAGTGATACACTCATTCAGGCAAACAACTTGATACTCATTTCCAAAATTTAAAGATAGGAACACTTATAATTCAGTAATTCCATACCGACATGTATCCTCTAATGCAAGGTTTCTCAACCGTGATACCACTGACATTTTGGGTGAATCATTCTTTCTTGTGGGGTGGGGAGGAAGAGGGGCTGTTCTGTGCATTGTTGGATGTTTAGTAACTTCCTGAACCTCTGTTTTCTATCCAGGATCACTCCTGCCTCCCTTCCTCCAGTTATGACAACCAAAAATTGTACCCAGACATTGTCAAATGCTCCCTGGGAGACAACATCACCCTGGACTGAGAACCACTATTCTTGAGAAGCTGTTGCAGGCATGTACCAAGAAATACATAACAACTACAACAAAAGGTTCATAGCAGAATTATTCTTAACAATAAAACAAAACAAAACTGGAAACCATTCAAATATTTATCAATACGAATATTAGAATGGGTAAATAAGCTGTGCTATAATCATGTGAAATATTATACAGTCATAAAGATAAATGAACTTCAGCCTGGGAAATGTTAAAAATAAAATTTTGAATAAAAAATCAAATTACAGAAGAAGACAAATGGCACGATTCTGCTTATATGTTTAAAAACAAAATAAAAACAGGAATATGACAAAATTTGCATTTGTCATCAGTCTTAATATTGAACTAGAAAAGTTATCTGTCATTATTTTAAAATAAAATTGAAGAGATGCAAAATTAGTAAAAGGAAAAAACAAAACATCACTTTTTACAAAATAATAAATGATTAGCACAAAGAAGCAGATTATAAGGAAGATACAAGAAAAAAAGGAAAGAAATATTAGAAGCTAGAAGGCAATGGAATGATGTATTTAAAATGCTTAAAATAAAAAACAAACAACTGTCAACCAAGAATACCACACCCAGCGAAACTACCCTTTAAGAATGCAGGTGAAATTGTGCCTTCCAGCCAAACATGAGACAGGCATATGAGCTGAACATTTACACTAGGTAGATACACTCCTTGGAGAGATCGATCATGGGAGAACAGAAGGGCTGTGTATGCACAGGGAGACAGCCTGGGGGCAGGAGTGCAGGGGAGGGAAGGGCACAGGGAAGAGGTAACTATGGGGAGGAAGTGGAGGGGAGCTGTTGCATTATGGGAAACTGCAGTCAATGTCATGAAACAAAGTGTATGTGAACTGCGGTATGGAAAATGCATCTGTTCTGTAAACTTTCACCCAAATCACAATAAAAATAAAAATATATATAAAAAAAGAATGAGGATGAAATTAAAACATTCTTAGACAAACAGAAGCTGAGAAAGTTCATACCCACCAGATCAATCCTACAAAAAATACTAATGGGAGCTGTACATAAAAAGGAAGATCCCTAATACAGGGAACTGCACAGACAAGTACAAGCGCTAGCGATAGGGTGCTCACGCTGGATAATTCCACATGTGTTGTCCTTCATGTTTTACAGTAACAAATACATAAGAGGCATGGATAAAATTATGTTACAGGGCACATGAAATATAGAGATGTAATTACTGATAGCAACAACAAAAGATGGGGGTAGGAACGGTACAGGCATAGAGTTCCTATATGTTACTGAAGTGAAGTTCCTACCAACTTACCCTAGAATGTTATAAACACAAGCTCTTAAATGTAACGTCCATGGTAACCAGTAAAATATATTTTTTAGAAAACATACACAGAAAGAAAGGAGAAGGGAATCAAAAAGGCTCACTACAATAAACCAACAAAACAAAAGCGAGCAGTACTGAAGAAAAAAGACAAAGAAGGCTTAAGACACACACAAAAAAATGGAAAAAATGGCAGAGGTCAGTCACTACTCTTCAGTAATTACAGTGAACATAAATGGACAAAATGTCCCAATCAAAAGGCAGAGTGGTACGACCCATTCTATGCTGTTTGTGAGAGACGCACCTGAACCTAAGGACACAAAAAGGGTGGAAGTGAAAAGATGGAAAAAATATTCCATGCAAATCATAACCAAGAGAGAGCTGGGGTGGCACTCTTAATACCAGGCTTTAAAACAGAATCTGTCAAAAGACACAAAGACGGACATTATGTGGTGAGGAAAGGGTCAATCAATAGAGCAGATATAGCAGTCATAAATCCATATTCACACAACATCAGAGCACAAACATATGTAAAGCAAACACTGACAGAACTGAAGGGTTAGTAGTTCTATAATAATAGTTGGAGACTTCAATACACCACTTTCAATATTGGGCAGAACATCTAGAAACAAGGAAGCAGAGACCAGGAATGACACTACAAACCAAGTAGACTTAGCAGACATTTATGGAACACTCCATCCCACACCAGCACCATACACCTTCTACTCCAGTGCACATGGACCTTTCTCTAGGATATGCCATATTTTAGGTCATAAAGCAAGTCTTGATAAATTTTAAAAAGACTCAAATCATACAAAGGATTTCTCTGACCACAACACAGTAAAGCTAGAAATCAATAACAGGGAAAAAAAAAAAAAAAAAAAAAAACCTGGAAAATATGGAAATTAAACAACTAGACAGAGAAGAGCAAATAAGCCTAGACCTCCTAGAAGGAAGTAAATAACAAAGATCAGAGCCAAACCAAAACAAACCCACTGCTGTCCAGGTCCAGTCGATCCGACTCACAGCGACCCCTCCTTGGGTTTCCAAGGCAGTGTCTCTACAGAAGTAGATTGCCCAGCCTTCCTTCTGAGGAGTAGCTGGTGGCTTTGAACCACCAGCCTTCTGGTTAGCAGTCGAATGCCTTAGGCACTACGCTACCAGAGCTCCCAAATCAGAAATGAGTAAATTAGAAAAACAATGGAGAGAACAGAAAACTGTAAGTTAGTTCTTTGAAAAGATGGATAAAAGTGACAAACCTTTAGCTTTATCTCCTTCTGAAATTTTAGTATTAATCTTCTGGATTTCTATCTGTAGATTTTGTATCATTTCTTATTTTTAATTTATTTTGTCATTTTGTTCTTGTAGTGTCTTCCCAAATTATTCTAGAGTTTTGTCTGTTTTCCTTAATTTTGTCAGTGTTTTCCCTGATCTGTCTCTCAACCCATTGAAGGTATCTAAATATAATTATTTTGAATTCTTTATCAGAGAGTTCCAATGCTGCGTCTTCCTCAGGGATGTGTTCTGGTTCTGTATCCTGGTCCCTTGTTTCTACCACTTTATCTTGCTTCTTTGTGTGGACTGTGATGCTCTGTTGTCTCTGAGACATAGTGACACTGCATTTATATTTAATTGGTGATTGTATGTTGGCGTGATTCACCCAAGATTTTTTTCTTTTGTTTTGATGTATCTGAGTAAGCAGAGTACTGTGGCCCTCAGTTTGCTAGTTGGCACTCACACCCTCACCACTTGTCTCCTGGTGTGTGATAGGGAATGAAAGTGGGTGCACAGATCTCTGTTAGCTGTTTGTGAAGAGCACGTGAGGGTGAGCTGGGCTCATACTTATTGTCATCTATCGTTAGCCAGTTGGTGCCGAAGCAAGTGGTGGCCCTCCCTCAGTAGGTGGGGCTGCCAGAGGTGCACATATGTTGGGTCGTA
>NW_006921625.1:8575892-8576688 GCF_000298275.1 Orycteropus afer afer
GGTGGCTCCCATTTTAGTTGTCAGCCCCAGTGAGCCTTGGTGAGCAGGGCTGATTTTTAGTTACCACTCAGGTCTTAATACCACTTGAAAATATTAAAATTGTCTGCGTTGTCAGGATAGCTGACGGTCTGCAGCTCCATCTGTCTCCTTATTCACTGATTTTATTCAGGTTTTTGTACTAGTTGGTCTTTAATCCACTTCTGTATCCTTCCTTTCAAAGCTCAGGGCTCCAGGATTATCTTCTGCATCTGTGTCAACTGGTTTCTGTTTTCTTTGTTGAAGAGGGCCTGAGTAGCTTGTCTGCCTATCCTGGCATCTTACTGTAAGTCCTCTCGACAACAGAAGCAGCAGGATGAATAAAATTTAGAAGAACGCTAACCCTACACTGCATGGTCCACTCTGACACAGCTGACGTTGCCCGGGGTCAGAATTGACTCACCGACATCAGGTTTGTGGCTTGGTGGTATATTTTGAAAGTTTCCATAATAAAAAGTCTGAACACAGGAAACAAGGACCCAAAATGCAGCCGGAATGCAGCCCGCAGCCTGGGGCGTGGGTCCTGCCTTAGCTAGCAGTTCCAAGGCCATCCATGGGGGACAGAAGGCCTTGTGGGTATGCAGGCCACCGTCAGACAGAAAGCAGGTTGGGCAAAAACAGGAGAAGCAAAGAGGGAAACAGAATTTTGGATATTTAAAGAGGCCGCGCTCTGGCAGATCTCTGGGGCTTAAGAACACGCTCTGCTTTCCAGCAACCCCAAGGACACTCGGGGCCTGCAAGACTGAAAAGTTTTTCGATG
>NW_006921625.1:8584134-8584878 GCF_000298275.1 Orycteropus afer afer
CAACTCACCGGCAGCTAACATGACGTACAGTGTTAAGTGAAACACAGAAGACAAACCATGATATTACTGTAAACCAAAAAAACCAAACCCACTGTCAGCAAGTCAGTTCCAGCTCATAGTGATCCTCATTGGGTTTCCAAGGCGGTAGATCTTTACCAAAGTGGCTTCCTTCTGTGGAGTGGCTGGTGGCCTTGAACCACCAACTTTCTGGCTAGCAGTCAAATGCCTTAGGCACTGCACCACCAGAGCTCCCTGATAACTATTGTAAGCATCTAAAAACTGAGTATGTATAAGGACAAGGACTGCAAATCGGGACCAAACCAGCAACCAGTTGTCGTTGAGCTGATCCCAACTCATGGCGACCCTGTGTGTGCCAGAGTAGACGTGTGCTCCACAGGGTTTACGATGGCTGATGTTTCTGGTGTGGTGGCAGCCATCTTGTAACCAAGAGGTGACAGGCAGGAGTGTGAAAAGCCAGCACATTGAGCAGGGGTAGGTTGACTGTGAAGCTAATGAGCCACTGAGTCAGGCCCCGCCTTGGCATAGGCACCTGTAAGGACCCCAGCAGTGTGTTCGCATAAACAGTCACTTTTTAAAAAACTGAGGTAAAATTCACCTAACAAGAAATCCATCGTTTTACCCATTGAAGTGTACAGTTGGGTAGTTTTTAGCACAGTCACAGTGTTGTGTAGGTATCACCTCTATCTAATTTCAGGACATTTTCATCCCCGAGGACACCACACC
>NW_006921625.1:8586283-8607722 GCF_000298275.1 Orycteropus afer afer
CAGGGGAGGCCTTCCATGAACATGTGGGTGGCTGACTCCCATCCAAGGGCATCATGTGGAAAGCACCTGGCAAGGCCCTGAGACATCGTAGATGCTACACCACCCTCCCCACACTGCCCACCAGCAGCCATGTCAGACCATGGATGGGGCTGGTGGTCCAGGGGCGGTTCCCTTGCCCACCCACAGAGGCTCCCTGCAGACCCTGCACCCCTCTCCCCCTTTGGAGGCGGGCCTTCCCACCAGCTTGGCAGAGCGAGGGGGGGGACAGCAACCTGCAAAGCCCGATTCCAGTGTCACCCCTGAAACACACACCCTGTCAGCACCCCATCTCCTGTTGATGCTCAGTCAGAGCCGGGATTATCGAGGCCACCAGTGGATGGAATGACTTCGTGATGACAGAAAGGCAGCTGCATTTTCTCTCAGACTGAAACGCCCCACCCCCCACTCCAGCTGAAGGGCAGCGCCAGCTTCAACAGACCCAAATTGGTATTGGCTTTTGGGAAGATAAGGAAATCAAAAACCACGGGAGACACGTTAAAAAAAAACAATCTTTATCCTCCAAGTGCAGGCGCACTCGCACAAACGCCCCGGCTGGGTCTCCATGCTGAGGGGGTCCTCGCCAGCTGGGGACGTTTTCATAAGAAGCGAACAAGATCACACTGCCCTCAGAAAGGCCCTAACTTCTTGCACATGGACAGGATGGATTACCCAGTCAACAAGCGAGGAAAGCATGGGCTTACTTGTGCTTACTTGCTAATGCGGAGTGAACCGTTTCACATGTTTTTCACCACATCATACTAACGTGCAAGTTCACTACAGATTAGGAAGCGAGCACAGTAAGCCCGCGCTTACCTTGCTTACCGGGTAATCCAACATGGCTCATAAACTAACACCAGAACGTCAGGCTTCCGCCTGCACAGGAGACCAAAGGAGAGGGGCAGGGCTGTCTGGCCACAACCCTAGCTTCCTGGGCGAATGGCGCCCCCTGGAGGGCGTGGTGCGCAGCCTTGCTGGTGAGCTACAGAGGAGATTCTCAGGGTTCTGAGTTCAGGGCTTCCACTAGGCCCAAAACAGGTGAGCTCAAATAGTAATTGTCTACATGCAGCAACGATTACCGTATTCTCTCTAACTGCAGCAACGATTACCACAGTCTCATTTAACTCTGGCGACACCTAGGAAGTCTGCACAGTCATATATCCTCATTTTCCAGATGAGCAAATAGTTGCTTAGAAGGGTGAAGTGACCCAGCCAAGGGCCCATGGTCAGGGTCAAACCCTGGCTCGTTTGTCTGCCCCAGGGGAGCCTTCTCCACCCTCACCCCCAGCTTCTCAAGGGCCCAGGAATGTACAGGAGGCTGTGGGCCAAGGAAGGCATAGAAATACCCTCTTCTCTCTGCTCCAGGGGAGACGGTCAGAAAGTCCACTGAGGGGAGAGCCCAGAAAGAGGGGATCCCTGGCAGAACACACTCTGGAAAAGCTGCTTCCTTAACTGTTTCAACAACAAGTTAAACATTGCAAAGAAGCTGACCACAGTAAGAAGAACGTTTCTAGCCCAGACCTCTGGCCTAAACCCCCACCTCCAGGGGCTAACAGTAGCCAGGGCAGATGGAGGCCACCGAGGGGCAGCCCAACTGTCTGCCCTCTGTCCTGAGCTGCCCTGCACAGTGCAGGGTTCGCGTCAGCCCATGAGAAGGGTGATCCAAGGAGATGATGCTGAAGGCAAGCTGGACACCCCAACCAGGGTCAGCAGTAAGTGGGGGGACCTGCACGGGTACCCTCTCCAAACTCCAGCAACAGCGAACAGTCTGTCCCCAAGGGCCTGCCCTCACAGAGGGTCTCCAAGTGTTGCTGTCCCACCATGCCCTGGCTGCTTCAGGAGGGCTGGTGTGTTCTGTTTCTTGATCCGAGACACATACATGGGGGAGGGGTTCCCTGAATAAAGTGGGCCCCAGCAGGCTCTGGAAAGAGCCCTGGTGGTAAAAAGGTCACATGCTGGGCTGCTAACCGAAGGGTAGATGGTTCGAATCCACCAGCGGCTCCTCGAGAGGAAGGACCAGCGATTTGCTCCGTAAACACGGCAGCCTAGGAATCCCATGGGGCAGATCTACTCTGTCATGTGGCGGGAATGGGCTCAGAGCCGACTCCATGGCGCCCAACACAATAGCAACCACAGGTGCTGGGCAGCGGGCTCACCCCAGGTCATGGAGCAGTCATGCTGGGGGTACGGTCCTCCTGTGCAGGGATGTCCACTCCTCTCCCCAGGAAGACACAAGATAGGGAGACCCAGCTTTACTGTGCCACCACCCCCACCTGCACTCTGCACCTAGGGGCCGAGGAGCCCTCCCTGATGGGTGACACAGGGGAAGGTGCATGCCCTGCTCACTCCTTCTCTCTCCCATCAGCACCCGAGGGCTGCATGTCTCGCCCCGCTCTCCAGCTCTGCAGGCTGTCAGCTTCCTGCGCAGGCTCATCTGGGAGGACTTTCGGGGTGCACCCACTGTGCTCCAGGCAAGCTAAGCAGGGGTCAGGGGGACCATGGCTTGTCAGGGTCCACTCATGTCCTGAGGCAGGAACAAGGTCTGATGTAAGCGAGTCTTAGGGTGTGACCTTTAACTCCAAACTCAGCTCTCCTGAGCCTGCATTGAGTCCACCTCTGCAGTGTTAGAGAAACAGGGCTGCAAAACACTGGCACGGGGAACCACGGAGGGTTTACTTCTTTACTTTTCCGTGTGTCCCACAGAAGACGTGCATTTCTTATACAATTATAAAAATTTACATTAATTTTAAAAAGAGAAAAAGTCACTGGTGACACTGTCAAAAATATAAAAACTGGCGGGATGCAGGGCGATCTCAGGGTACAGAACGGTTGTCCTGTGGGCTGCCGTGCGTAAGTCCCGACGGCCCATAAACCCAGCTCAGCAGAGGAGAAAGGTGAGATGTACCCAGGACCCGCAGCGGCTGAGCGTTTGGTTCCGTACTGCCAGTGGAAGTTCCACCCCAGAGGAAGGCCCAAGAGCTCCCCCAAGAGTCTCTGCTCCGAGGTGGCGGGACCTAGGCCCCAGATACCCAGGCCCCACCCCCCACCCCCCGCTAAGAGGCGTCTCGATCTCGCAGCTTCTGCGCATGTGCTTTGCTCCACACCCCCCCATAAAACAAACATGGGGGGTGCTGCTTCCTGAGGTGGGGCTGTGGAAATCTGCCCCAGAGGTACGTGGTTAGGTCTTAGGACTCACCAGGGGTTTGGTGGCTCCAACCTGGAGCCCAGACCTGTGGCCAGCACCTGGGGGGCTGGGTTAGAGTGGGACAAATGTCCTCCACTGCCACTGAGGACTATGGCCACTGCTCTCGGTATGGCATCCACAGACCCTGGGGCTCACTCTCTGTCCCCCAGTGGGCCTGGCCCCTGTCCTGCCCTGGTCTGTGGAGCCCAGGGGTCAGGGTGGGAGGGGAGTGATGAGTGGATGCGGAGGCTCCTTCTGCAAACAGGGCTGACAGCACCTAGTGGTATGGCGCCCGCCCTGCAGGGTATGTGCTCCGTGGCCAGCACCTGCCCTCGGAATATTCTGGAACAGCTTCAGGGAGGCTGTTGAATGTGGAGGCCCCCTCCTGGTCCCAGCCTGGCCACTTTCAGGCAGGAGGTGGCACAGGGAGAGAAGCCAGGCTGAGGCTGGGACCACGGGATCTGCTGCCACCTGGTGGGAGCACATGGTCACATGGACCAGGAGGGACCGAGTAAGGCCTCATGCCTGGGCCCCAGGCCCCTGCCTGGGTGCGTGGGAGCCCGACAGCACTAGGCCCCCACACACCCTACAGGCTCCAGGAGCAAAAGCATGAAGTCACCGCAAGCAGTGACGTGCTACAGGTATGGTTGGGCCAAAAGTCTTGGGGTGAAGATCCAGCGTGGTCCAGCCAGACCCAGGCTGGGGCCCAAGATTCCCCACAAGTGGCCCTGAATGGGACAGCAGCGAGCACACAGGAGGAGCAATCGCTGAGCACTCACTGTGCGCATTCTGCGGAAGGCCCTTCTATGCGCCACCCCCCTTAGAGGCAGGGTGTCTTCCTGTTCCCATTTTAAAGCTGCTGAAACTGAGGCCTGCAGAGATGTGAGTGGACATGCACCCAGTCCGAGCGCCCCGGAGCTGTGGTGGTAACAGCTTGTGGTCTCCCCTTAAGCATCACCAATCCGCACGCAGGAGAACGCGGGCGGGGAGGGGGCACCTTGGTTTCAAGATGGCTGCCGCCCTCCTGTGCGCCTCAGGGGCCCCTGACATTTCCTCAAATGCCCACTTCCCCAGAAAGCGGCCCTGAATAATCCTCCTACACACCAAACCCATCTGCCCGAGAGGCAGCAACCTTATCTTCTGATCCCATGAGGCCATACCCAGAACAGTTCACTCCCTGCAAGACTGCGAGAAACAGCGTCCTGAGCCGATGACGGCAGCAGACTGCCCAGGAAGTGCTGCCTTCCTCAAGGTGCGCCTCCGCCGCTCCGTGCTGCGGTAGCAGGAGCAAACACAGGCTCAGCTCCATCTGGCCACACGACCTGGGCAACTCAGACACCACTTCAGGCTTGATCTCCTGTGACACGGGCCCAGGAGGAAGACTCTGGGCCATGCCAATGGCTCTCCTCACCACGCGACTCTGAATAAATGGTACTCTGGCAACGTAACCTCATTGTCACCAGTCTCCTCTCAATCAAAGAAGCCAGAAATGATTAGCAAGCATTTTGCAGGCAGCTCACAGATAAGGCATTTCCGTGCAGAGACGCAGCAGGTGGGGGTCCCAGCCCTGTCTTCAGGAAGGAGGCCTGCCCACTGCTTTCCCTCCGGCCAGCCCGGGTAGCCTGCTCACAGCCAAGTACCACCGGCTATTCCAGAAGGCACTGGAAGTGTGCAGACTAGGAGCCTGTTCCAACAGGCCTCTCCTTCCCTCACACACAACCGCCCAGTGGGGTGAGAAGAGCAGGCATCCAGGGGCCACATGGCCAGAAGTGGGGAAACAAACAGTTGCTGTGGAGTCAAGGCCAACTCATGGCGACCCCACGTGTGTCAGAACCGTGCTCCACAGGGTTTTCAACGGGTGTTTTTTCAGATGTAGACTGCCAGGTCTTTCTTCCCAGGTGCCTCTGGGTGAACTTGAACTTTGCAGTTGACCATTTTAACATTAACCATTCGCACCACCCAGGGACTCGCGGGGGAAGGCAAAGCTGGGAGCTGCTCAGGCCTGTGGAGCTCAGACTTGCAGACCCCAAGAAAAGCTAGGGCACCAAGCGGCAAGGCTCCCTGTGTGGGGGTGAGGTGGTGTCATCCAGGAAGGGGCAATTGGAAGGGCAGCGAGGCTCCAGTCATGGGGAGGGTCAAGGACGCCACCAAGTCCGACAGAAATCTTTCCGTCCACGGCCGTGTGGCCATGTGCTCCCATGGCCACCCTACTCAGGTCATGTTTCTAGCTGACCCTGCCCTTGGCCGAACCAAGGGGTCATGTAACAGCTCACGTGTTTGGGGTGCAAGCCAATGCACATTCATAAGAGGTTGAAATTGAGCCCAGCAATTTCTGTTTACAAAAATTTGTATTACTCACACTTGGGCCAATAATGCCACACTCCAAACTCTTGGGCAATTATCCCCACCTGGAGTGGCGGGCACAGGAATGGGACCCAGCCGCATCTGGAAATGGGGAACGCGGTGGAGGACCCTGCAGCCAGCACTCACGCTGGCTCCTTGGCTCTCTGAGCCCGTTTCTGCATCTAATGGTACAGTGGGTAAGTGAAGGTCTGAGAGCAATGCACCGTGGGGGGTGCCCAGCCATACCTGCGGGCACGGCCTTTCCATGGTATCTCCTGTGGCACTTTGCAAGGGCTTCAGGAGGACTTTGCAAGGGCTCGTGGCGTGTGCTCAGGGCTGGGATGGCGGCTCAGCCAGCCGCCTTCTACAGGGCTGCACACCCACCTCTTCCAGCTGCACAACCCACTCCCGGGCCGGGCATGCCTGCCACCCACTCCCTGCACCCAGTTCCTGCCGCCGCCACCGGGGCGTCCCTGCTAGGCCCCAGTTCCGGCAACATTGAACTGTGCCCACGACACCTCACATGCCCCATGTTCCCGTGCCTCTCATGGCAGGCGGCAAGGACAGCAGTGAAACCAAGTCTGGGAGAGCTGAGCAGGGCCACCAGGTTGTGATGAAGCGCCCCTGACGCTCCACTCCTTGCATAAAGCCCACAGACAACTGAACACACCTCATGGGCCTATTCACTCAAGCAGGAGAAGTGCCTGCACCTGGCACACTGTAAGTACTAGAGTGCTCTAGAAAGATGGCTGATGTTCTTATTAGTAGAGTGGTCCGGTGGTCTGAGGCCGTCCAGCAGTCCTCAGCAAAGGTCGAGGTGCCCGGCCCCCTGGCCATGCTCTGTCCCTGCATCGCTCAGCAGCAAAGGGACCGCAGGGCAGCTTCCAGTATGTCCCATCAAGGCCATGGTTCAAAGCAATCCCTCGCCCGGCCTGTCCAGACTCCACTAGGCTGGGCTCGGCAAGAATCTGTCCTGAAATACTTCAGGTTCCCCAGTGTTTCCTGCCAAACAGGGCCGTGTCCTGCTTTGGGCCTTCTGGGTGTGTGTGTGTGGGGGGGGTGTCACTTCCAAAGTAGCACTGACGCTTTCCTTCCCTGCTCCCCTCCCTCCCTGCAACCTCCACCCTCACCCCTGCCTCGCTGCAGCCCTCCCTCATAGAACCTTCCTGATGGGCTCTGGGCAGCATGGCAGTGACATGGGGGCCCACAGCCAGTGGGGTGGCCCCAGACCCCACAGCCCTCGCTAGCCCACGGCCCATCCAGACCCACCGGACAGGCGCCTCCAGAAGACAGAAGCAGCCTGGCCCAGCCGGCCCCAGCTAGAGCGATGTGGGCTGGCCTCGGAAGGGCTGGACGGGTTTATTTTCAACCATCTCATGTGGAAACACTGATGCTTCCTCCTCACTGGCAGGTTCCAAACAACTTAACCCCTTCTCCTCCTGGCCATCTCCCTGCAGAGCAAATCAAGGACCGACTTCCTCACGCTGCCCCCAGAGCAGCAACCCTGTGATCCAAGAGGCCTCTGGGCGGAACTCTGGGGAACAAGCCAAGGACAGGCCTGAGCCCATTCCACCAGAGGTGGGGCTGCTCCGGGCGGAGGCGGCAGGGCCAGGACCGAGACCAGGTGCCAGTCCCAGCCCCCAGCTCGAAGCCCAGCTGAAAAGTGAGGGGGAGGACTGGCGAGAAGATCAGAGGTCTGCAAACCTTTTATGCTGTTTCCAAAGCTGTGGAACGCTCCCACCCCTGCAGGGGAGTCTTACAAGGAACCCCATACAAACAAAAGAGCTGCTCTGGGGGCACTAGGAGCAGGGGTCCAGAAGTCCCACCTGGTCCCCCTAATTCCCGCCAAGGACCAGAGCAGGACTGGGGCTCTGCGGCCCTTGGCCCGAGGACCCCTGACCAGCTGCTTCCGCAGCCTTGCAGTGCCTTAGTAGATGCAAGTGCCTCCTGCTGGCACCCAGTTCCCAACCCAGCAGCCAGCATGATTCAAAACCCACTAGGCCAACTAAAACTGCAGAAACAAATGGAACAGAGAGGAACACCTCCCCCTGGTGTAGTGGTCGAGAGCACAGGCTACAGAGTTAGACTCGCAAGGTTCAAATGCTGGCTGTGTGACTGTAGGCAAGTTACTGGACCTCCTTGAAAACAAGGGCAATATGGGTTAACCAACTCATCTGGTAGGTTCGAGGGTTCGATGAGTTGATATAACAGTCCTTGGATGTCCCTCTGCTGGTCGCTGTCACAATTAGTGTTTTCCCAACAACCTCAGGAGGGAAGCATGGTATGATCCCCATCTGCAGTGAGGAAGCTGAGGCACAGAGAGGTTAAGTAACCAGCCCTTAGCCACACAGCTGGCTGAGCCAGGATTCTCACCCAGGCAGCCCGGCCCCAGGGGCCTGAGGAGAAAGCGTTCTACAGAGAATCCTCCAGACAGATTTCAGGTCACATGAGAAAACATCTGGATTCAGCAAAAGTCTTTATTGGAACAATCTACTAGACCTGAGTGCGACTTGACACAGTCAG
Source organism: Orycteropus afer afer (assembly GCF_000298275.1). Lineage (NCBI taxonomy): Eukaryota > Metazoa > Chordata > Mammalia > Tubulidentata > Orycteropodidae > Orycteropus > Orycteropus afer. Next base: position 8,594,370 of record NW_006921625.1, read on the forward strand.
GTTCAGGTAAATCAAAGGCACAGCCACCGACAGCAGCAGCCTGGAGTGTGGCTGCTGCGCTGCAGCCGGGGCTACCCTCCCCCAGGACAGGTACCAGTGGGGGAAGGGACTGATGCTCCCGTGGGCTCACCGAACCTGCCGGGGCTCACCTGTACCCACCAGGCCTCACAGCATCCTGCAAATTGCAGACAGGAGATGCCGCCTCTGTGAGGCCACTCACTGGTTGAACAGAGGGTCATAGAATCCATCCTTTGCCGCTTGCCCCAAAGCCCAGGCCCCCTCTCCTCCCTTGCCCCAACTCCCATGCCCAAGCCGTTAGATTTAATGAGCGAGTACTGCCCTCTCTTGCCATAGGCCCTCTCTACAATCCCACAGAGGCTGCAAACAGAAAAAAACAAACCCACTGCCAGTGAGTCAATTCTGACTCATAACGACCCCCTTTCGGTTTCCGAGATGGTAAATCTTTATGGTAGTAGATTAAACTGTCTTCCTTCCTCGGCGTGGCTGGTGGGTTTGAACCACCAACCTTCTGGTTAGCAGTCAAATGCCTTAGGCAGTACACCACCAGAGCTCCTCATAGAGGCTGTAGGAGACCCACAATTCTTAAAAGAGAAGAGAGAAAACACCTGGCAAGCTGGTACCTGCCTTCAGGTGCTGAACTCCTGGCAGTGGACATCAGAACTCAAACCAAAGTCACTGCCATCAAGTTGATTCCGACTCACAGCAACCCCTGTTGGGTTTCCAAGGCTGTAAATCTTTATGGAAGTAGACTGCCCCATCTTCCTTCCACGGAGTGGCTGGTAGGTTTGATCCACTGACCTTCTGGTTAGCAGCCAAATGCTTTATCCACTACACCACACCAGAACTGGGGGATGAAAACAGGGTAAGGGATGGGCTCTGACGTGGTCTCGAAGCGTCCCACCCGCTTGTACACCAAGGGAAAAGTCACCACAAGGGGAAAGTCCATAATTTGACAACACTCACTGCCTTCATCAAGCAACTGGCGTTAACGTCACCAGCACTGAGCAAACACGTGGTGCCCCTGATAGGGTGCATTGAGAAGAAGACGTCACCCCTGCGACGTTCTGGCCCAAACACACACATATCCTGGCCTATCACAGGAAGCACTGGACCAACCCAAACTCTGCAAGTGGCTGTGACCTTCAAGGCTGTCAAGGTCATGGAAGTCGAGGAAAGGAAGGCTGGCGAGCTGCTCCAGGGAGGGTGTCCAGAGAGGACACCAGCGGCCGCACACCCTGGCTTGGATCCACCTCCTCCACTGGTCGTTAATGGAGTAATTGGTGCAACCTGAGCAGGGCTTGTAGCTGGGACAAGGTATGTGGAATCTCTTTGTGCTGTTCTTGAAATTTTTCAAAACTCTTCAAAAATAGAACTATGGTAACTCAAGGTAGGGCCCAGAGATTCTTCTGGAGATGGGTGTGGGAGGGGCGCACCAGGACGGGCCCCAGTGAGGGCCACGCAGAACCCAGCGGGCTGTGGGGTTACCGCTCGACCCCGGCCTCCCATTTGAAGCAGGCGACCCCGAAGGGCCCTTCCAGTCTGGGAATCCCATCACCGGGAAGGCCTGAAGAGACAGCAGGATTCAGGCCAGCTGAGGGAGGGGTGGCAGAGGGGCGGCAGCACAGCACGAACAAAGCTGGGGGGCCTGAAAGGGTGGGGGCCCGAGGGAGGGGGTGAGAGGCTGTCCTGCTGAGGGAGACCCTGGGCCTGCCCTGCCATCTCAGGAAGGCTGGGAGGCTGTGGCAACCCTCCCCAACCCGCGAGCCGGCCTGGCACCCAGCTTCCCCCCTGAGAAGGTACCAGCTGGAAAAGGAAGGTGGTGGTGGCTGACGAGGGCCACTTCACCTGCTCTACATCTGGGGTCCCCGGCTGCCGGGAGGGTCTCCCCGGGGCTGTCAGGGGGACCCTCAGGGTTCCCCACGGCTCACTGACTGCGTCCTGGGAGGTGGGCGGGCTGTTGGAGGCCCGGTCGGTAGCACTCCCAGGCCTGGCTCTCAGGTGCCCCAGTCTTGGCAGCAGACACACAGCAGCCACAAGAGGATGAGCGGGCGTGTGATCATGTGTGGGCCCGCGTGTGCAGTCTGTGTGAGTCTGTGTGGGTGTGTGGGCAGGCTCGTGTGGGGTCTAGAGGTATGTGAGGGCCTGGGTGTTAGCGTGTGTGTGTGTGTGGAGGGTCTGGGTGTCAGTATGTGTGATGTGCATGTGGGACTTGTGTGTGTGTATGTGGGGAGGGTCTGGATATGTATCTGTGAGTGTGTGTGGGACCTGTTTGTTAGCGTGCATCAGTGTGAGGGAGACCTTAGTGTGAGCATGTGTGACTACCAGGGGAACATGGCTGTCAGTGTGTGTGTGTGTGTGTGAGAGACTATGAGGGGAACGTGGGTGTGACTGCATGAGTGTGTGACTATGAGGGGAACGTGGGTGTGAGTGTGTGACTATGAGGGGAACGTGGGTGTGAGCGTGTGACTATGAGGGGAACGTGGGTGTGACTGTGTGTGAACGTGTGACTATGAGGGGAACATGGGTGTGAATATGTATGTGGGGCCAAGGTGTGACTGTGGGAGTGTGCGTGCAGCCTGGCTTCAGGCGGCCCTGACAGGACTGCTCCAGCCCCTGCCCCCTACCTCTAGCGGCCCCAGTAGAAAGCAAGGCTGAGGAAGAGGGTGTCTCAGTTTCTGGTGCTGCCGTGAAAGAATTACCACGAGCGGGAGGTTTTAACAGACAGAACTTATTTCCATAGTTTAGAAGGCAGGATGCCAGGTCTAGGGAAGACTCCCTCTGCGTCCTGGCTCTTTTTAAGCTTCTGCTCCTGAGTGATCTTCATGTGGTTTGGCCTCTCTCCACACATCACTGCTTCTCTGGCTCTCTCGTTGAATCTCTTTTATATCTCGAAAGACATTGGCTCAAGAGCACCTTACACTAACCCTGCCTCAGTCACATGACAGAGATAACCCACACAGACCCCAGCACAGAGGCTGGGGTTCCACCGACTCCCACACAGCCACAGGCACAGAGGCTGGGGGTCACAGCCAGTAGTTTGGGGGGGCACAATTCAATTCTTAACAAAGGAAAAATGACAGTCGGCCCTAAAGGGTCTGGAAAGAAGCAGCAAAGCCAAGGAGCACTGATGGTGAGGGTGAGGACAGGAGGGAGGAGACAAAGGGAAGGTGTGCGGGAGAAAACAAGGCCCGACACGCACACCTGGGAGCCAGCTCAGATACCTGCAGCTCGTGTTGAGAAGGAAGTCATGGAGGTGAGGGGAGCCTGGAGGCTGGGGGGCCAGGGTCACCAAAATAACGTGTAACAACGTCCCTGCCTCTCTGGGCTTTAGTGTGTCCACATCTGATCTCGATACTGAGGTGTCTTCAGGTTCCATTTCCTCATCTTTCAAGGGGAGACAGTACCAGCCTCTCAGGGTTGTCATGGGGATGAGATGCAAGGAACCATGGGGCCAACTTCAGTCGACTGCACTGATGAGCAGGGACCTTTACTTAGCTCAGTCTCTGGCTAATGTAGTATCACCCACAGGAGCGACTGCCCCAAGTTAAGCTGATGTCTTCACCCATGTGGTGACACAGTGTACATGGCTGGTTTGGGCCACCCCGTCCAGGTGGCAGACAGATGGCAGACAGAACCCTCTACAGCGGCCTTTGGCTCACACGACTCAAGTTTTCTCTGTGCTCTGGAAAGTGCTAGAAAGGACCTGGTTTGACCTTGGAGATGTGGCAGAGCTGACCCAAAATAGCACAGGCTGTCTGTGAGGGTAAATTCCCATCACTATGACAATGTGGGGAGGATGCAAAAGGGACTGCATTGAGAGAGGCTGAGCTAAATACAGACAGACCTGAACACTGACGGACCAGGGGACCTCAGGGCCGAACGTTGACAGATGAGGGGACCTCAGACAGACCCGTGTGCTGGCGGACTAGGGGACCTCAGACAGACCAGAACACTGACGGACCAGGGGACCTCAGACAGACCAGAACTCTGACGGACCAGGGGACCTCAGACAGACCAGAACTCTGGCAGACCAGGGGACCTCGGACAGGTGCAAACACTGACAGATGAGGGGACCTCAGACAGGCCCAAACACTGATGGACCAGGGGACCTAAGAGACAGCATCAAACCGGGAACTGGCAGTGCTGCTTGGCTGTATGTTGGCAGCACGCTACTCACTGGCCCGCTTTTATCAAAGAGGCCAGAGGTGGGCCAGCTTCAGGTACAAATGATGGAACTGGGGTCCTTCTTTTCTGTCTCCTGCAGGTCGGCTCCTGCCCTGGCCTGCTTTCTCCCAGGGTCCTGGTGACAGACGCGGCTACAGCAGTTTGCTGGCTTGTATTTCACTGGCCGCTTTCCCAGGGGTTTCAGCAAATCCTGGGGCCAACTTGCTGGCCAACTCAGCTCACACGCCCATCCTCGTGACCTGGCACCCTCGTGCCCCAGGCTGCCTACACCTGAGTCTTGGGCCTGGGCCTGTACCTGGACGGTGGACTGGGGGCAGGAGGGCTATTCCCGGAGACGCCTGAGGACCTCAAACAGGGACAGAGCCCCACCCCCTAATGCCACAGCCAATGACACAGAACCTGCTGGTCACGGCCAGTCCCAGGCCTTTCCTCTGCACCTCACGTCCCAGTCTCGTCTTCAGAATCACCCACAAGTGCCCCTCCCTGGGCCCTCAGGCTCCCCCTCAGTGCCTGCCTCCCCTCCCCCGGCTCCTCTTCCCAGCTCCGTCCCACTCGTGTGGCCCAGCACACAGGGCTAAGCCAGGGTTTCTCACCCCTACCGGGCCCTCACGCTGAGGGGACTTTCATACATTCTTCTGTCCCAATCCCGCAGATATCTGTTCACATACCATGGTCCTGTGGTGGGCCACCCACTGTCATCACAGCAAAGTTTTCTCACCCCCCAGGAAGACTTGTGGTTCCCCTTGAGGGCAGTACCGCCCTGTGGGGAGGCGGGCCCTTCTCCCTGCTGCCGGGGGAAGGGCAGGCACCGGGGTCCATCTGGAGCGTAGGCTGCAACACCTCTAGTCTGTGAGGAAGTTGGGCTGGGAGGACACACAGACCCTAAGGGCACACCTGGGCCTGCTAGACCCAGCGGATCCTCAGCATAAGCAAACCCAATGCTGTGTGATGTCAGAAGGCAGAGCTGTAGGGAGGTGTCTGTGGGGAGCTCCCTTCTCATTTTTCTGGAGAAAAATGCAGAAACTGACCCCATCAATGGATAATGGGTCAAAAATGCATCTCTCCTGGTGTGTCAGAAAAGCAGCAACGGTGGCCTCCCAGGGGATGGCCTGGCTAGGGCTGCGCCAACAGCACCCCATGTGTCTGTCTGGGCCACCCCTTTGCAGAGGAGGCAGTGGCAATCTTGGGGGAAGCAAGCGAAGACATGCGTGACCCCAGATCTCCCAAGGGCTCCCTGTGGAGCCTGAGTGGCCAAGGTTCATGCTGGGGTCAGGGAACATTCCAGGCGGGCAGCCAGCCCAGGGCAGGGTGGCTGGGCCCCGCTTCCTGCTGCCATCTCAGCATGGTGTTCCCTTTCATGGTGGCATGCTGGCTGTGGCAGGCCAGAGCTGCCCAGACTTGCCTGGCCCCCCATGCCGCCCCCCCAAAAAAAGCTAAACATGGGCATGGGGGGTGGGGCTTGGGTGTAACTATGAAGACAGCAAGGATGTAACCTCTGGGGCTGCCACCTGTCACCTCTGCCCATCGGGCCTGGGGTACAGTGAGTGGCAGCAGACACTTGACTGGAGGCCTGGGTCAGAAGCCCCGGAAACCAGATCCTGCTCAAGTCATACATCATCCCATGTGACCGCTCCTGCCAGGCTGAGTAGGTTTGTTCCTGAGCCCCTCCCCCAGAGGCACGGGGCAGCCTCGAGTCCAGCATTGCCCCCCCTCCCCTAGGCCAGTCTACGGCCAGCTGGTGTCTGTCAGGCTCTGTGCCTGACCCAGCCTCATCTACGACCACTGGGGCAGGGCCGAGGCCCAGAGTGTTTACACACAAGTGTTGAGGCCACGTGGTGTGATGCCCCACAACGACGCAGGGACAGAGGGCCCCCACCACCACCACCACCCTGGCCTCCTCTAGCTGCTCGCTGTGACCTGTGTGGCTCCTGAAAAGTTAATGTGTCACCACAGAAGTTTGTTCACTTCTCTCCAACAGCATTGGCACCAGAAGAAACTGGAACCCCTGCTTCAGGAGTGCACTGAGCTCAGTGGCTGCAAAGGCACAAGGCCTGGTGGAAGGGAATATTCTGGGGGCACTGAGCCCAGCTAAGGCCGGATCCAGCCTCCAGCCCAGGCGAAGGGCACAGTGGGCAGATGCTTGATGAGCCCTGAGCTGACAGGCGCTGGGGCCCCGATCTGCGGCCACTCTGCCAGGTGGAAAGCCCTGGCCATGCCCAGCCCTAGCGGAGCCCCGGCCGAGGAGGGACCTGGCAGGCCGTCTGGAGCGCTGGTGCCAGGACATGCCCCCTCTGAGTGCAGAGGGGCAAGCTGTCCGTAAGGAACACCAGACTTGAGTGAAGGATAGACGAGAAGCAGCGGGTGAACTCTGAGGACCAGTTTATTGACAGCAACTTCAAGATGAGGATGGGCCTTCCAGGCAGTGACACCTTCAACGGTGCAAAGAAAGAGGGTGCCCCGTGCAGAGCAGAAGGGGACTGCAAAGGGACATTTCCGGGGAACATCTCCCAGTGTCCCTCGAGTCCTCCAGGAGAGGAGGGATCTGGGGTGGGGACATAACGAGTGCAGTCTGTCTCAGGCATGCTGACAGCTCTGTCCCACCCCCACTGGGGACAGATGGACCTTTCAGGACTGGGAAGAAAGTCCCTTCCAGAAGTTTGCAAAAATGAAAAGGCACCAGGCCCCCAGGCACAGCTGCAGGCCCCAGAGGAGGGAGGGAGGCTGGGCGGCAGGGTTGGAGGGGCAGCATCCTCCCAGCCTGCCCCCATCATTCACCCACCAGCCCTGCCTGCGCCCTGCAGTGGGACACAAGACCACCGGCAGCTCACTCAGCTGCAGAAACGAACCCCAGGACAGGGAGTCGCCAGCAGGCAGAGTCGTGGCAGGTGCACAGCCCACGCCAGGGGAGCAGGGCTCAGCGCAGCTTGAGGACAGTCTCCTACGGCAAGGATGTCCCCTCTGGGCTTAGCATCTCATCTGAGAGCCCCAGACATGAGGGCCACCCTCCTGGGCCACCAGGACTCCGGGCCACCAGGGTCTGCCAACAGTGCAATGGGGCAGCCGCCCTCATCCAGGCCTGGGTGGCAGGAGCACCCCAGGGTAGGTGGGAGTCAGGGTGTCTGGGGCAGGTGTGTCAGACATCCAGGAAAGACAGACCTTCACCTGCCACCCAGGTGAGGACCACCCCCCAGCTGGGCCGCAGCCTCACAGAGCAGGTGTGAAAAGGAAGCTTTGTTCTGGGGCCTGCTGGCCTGGGAGGGGAGTGCACTGCCTGCTGCTTGCAGTGCCGAGGCTGTGACAGGGGCTGGGGGCCTCAGAGGGCAGGTGGCCACAGCCTCCAGGGAGACAGTGAGGCCTTGGGAAACCCGTCCAGCTCTGGGGCAGGACCCTCTTCTCTTTGGACCATTTGGGATAAAAGCAGAAACGCAGAGGAGAGAACATGGTGGAGGTGACAGATCTCACCGCTGCCTAGTGCATCTGGGCCCCACAATCCCCTGCACTGCCTCCTCTGTTCAGAGGGTTGATGGAGACACCATGGGGGAGACCCCCTGGGGGAGCACCATGGGGATGAGGGATGGATTCCTGGGAGACACGGACCTGAAGGGGTGCTACAACGGGCTATCCCAGCTCCAGTGTCCCTCCAGTTCAGCGAGAGACCTAGGCCGGGACTAGGACGGGCCCAAGAGGCCTCACCACACCCCACTGGCCCATCCAGAGGCCCTTGGCTCCTCTGGGCCCTGCACCATGGGAAGATGAGTCTTGTTGGCAGACCAGACGCTGCCCTGCCTCAGCTCACATTGCTGCGGACCCAGCCGTGCTGACCTTCAAAGCCACCCTGCTTGCTCCCTCGCAGAGGCCGCCGGAGGTGGGACTGCAGGTCTGGAAAAGCTCAGGCAGGAGCACTGGCCCGTCTCCAGGTGCCCAAATGACAGCAGAGGCCAGCCACCCAACTTCTGGGAGCATCACTGAGGATGCCACATGGTCCCAAACGAGAGGCCCAGACCTCAATGCAGCAAGTCCCTATCAGGGCTACAGAGCACACAGCTGGCCAGCATGTGGAGAGGTGTGGACAGGCCCACCACAAAGGGCAGTTCGTGTGCCAGAGTGCCATCTAGAGGAAGACGAGGGCAATGCAGGCATGGAGCCAGACAGGTGCAGGCACAGGTACAATTTAAAACTGTCCAGTAGCCAGGGCGCCATCTGGAGGGCGATGGGGGCCGTGCAGGTGAGGGCTGGCCCCACGGAGCAGGGCAGGTGCAAGTGCAGGTACAATCTGAAACTGTCCAGCAGCCACATTCACAGAATTCAAAACCCACAGGTGACATTAATGTCACCACTACCTTTATTTAATGCAACAGACCCGAAACAGCAATACGTCAACATGTGATCGATGTAAAAGGTGGCTAATGAGATCTTTTCCACCACTTGGTCACAGCGTGTGCTGTGGGCCAGGTCCTGACCCCTTACAGAACTCACTAGGTGCTAAAGGTACGACAAAGACCGCCAGGTATGCTCATGGAAAGATGCTCAAGAGAAAAAGCAAGTTACAAATAATAAATCCCACTTTCATGAAAAGAAAAAAACAAAACATTAGCTTTGTCTCTGTGTAGAGAGAAATGGTCTGGACAAATGTAACAAGTCGTGGAAGGGGTTCATTTTCCCAGGAGGTGGGCTCACAGGTGATATCCACTTCATGACTTTCTTGAAATGACACACAGGTGACTGGACTCTGTAAGGTGTCAACCCTGGCAGCATGGAGTGGGTGGCAGCCTCCCACACACCCACCTGCCCATAGTGGCTTCCCCGCTATGTGTGGACCTTCTTCAGAGACTTGCTTGGGGCTGGCACAAGACAGTACATTCTTAGGAGCTCCTGACTTTGGCTGGAATCCCCAGGAAGACCCCAGATAAGGTTACATGTAATCAGGACAGAGCATGTTGCTCCCCAAATAAACCGGAAGAAGCCCTGTGCAACGGTCCCCAGTTTGCGGTTCCTCCCCTGCTGCTAAGCCTCACCCACTTTTTCTTTCAAAGCAGCTGTCAGTCACCTGCAGGTGCTGGGGCGTCTCCTGATGGTGACGTCTGGGCACGCCTAGGCACTAGGCAGCACTACGCAACACCACCCACGGGCACCAAGTCCTGCTGCTGCACAAGGTGTCAGCAACACGACCAGGCACTGCAACTCGTGGGGGCGGGCAGGGCAGGACTCGGGACCTCGGGGCCCCAGGCTAGCCTATCGGGGACCAAGTTTGTGAGGCCTGTGAACGAGGCCTCCCTTGCTCACCTGGGTCAAATGTAACAAGGGGAGACAGGAGCCCTTCTGCAGGTTCTGGGAAGAAGGGAGGTCCATCCTTCAGGTGTGCCCAGGTCTACACAGAAGCTTCCTGCTCTTGAAGGGTCCGGCAGAGGAGGAGGCACTGGGCTGGCTGACCCGCACTCACCTGTGTCCACCCTCAGTCCCAGAACCACAGGTCCCCTGGTCCTTTACGGAGGAGTGAGAGGTCAGATCAGGGTCAGGCCCTACTCTGGGCTTAGCGTCTCGTCGGAGAGCCCCAGACATGAGGGCCAGCACCCTCCTGGGTCCGCCAGCAGTGCATGGAGGGTGGGACAGCCACCCTCATCTAGGCCTGGACAGCAGGAGCACCCCAGGTCGGGTAGGAGTTGGGGAGTCTGAGGGAGGTGTGTCACACACCCAGGAAAGACCTTCACCTGCCAGCCAGGTGAGGGCCACACCCCAGCTGGGCCAGCAGCTTCCAGAGCAGGGGTGAAAAGAGAGCTTTGTTCTGGGCCTTGCTGGACTGGGAGGGCTCACCCAGGACAGCTTGCCCAGGACAGAGGTAACCAGCTCCCTCAAGCACAAGTATTGCTGGGCACCCGTGCTGAACCAAGTCCCTCCAGCATCCACAAAACTATGTTCCCTGAATGGCTACCACTGAAACCACCCAGAACAAAGCAAGACAACACTCTCGTTATCTGGATGAAGAAGGCCTCTTCCCGGTCCTTGTCATACTTGCGGGAAGAATTTCCATAAGCGAGCGACCTGCAGGCGGGTAGTCCCAGGTGATCTGCGAGCAAGTGGTGGTGCTCAGTGGTGACTTAACAAACTTACTTAACGAGGCACCAGTCACAGAAGCACATATGCCTTTGTTGTTGTTGTTACGTGCCACTGAGTCGGACCCGACTCATAGCGACCCCTCCTTGGGTTTCTGAGGTGGTATCATTACAGAAGTAGATTGCCCAACCTTCCTTCCGAGGAGTGGCTGGTGGGTTTGAACTGCCAGCCTTCTGGTTAGCAGTCAAGTACCTTAGGAACTATGCTACCAGAGCTCCTCACATGCCTTTATTAAAAGTGGAATGTTTCTAAAGGGGACATGGAGAGTGACTGGGGACGGCCATAAAAAGCAAAGGGCATCTCCAGAAGAGTGGAGATGGGTCTTCCCCATAGAATGTAAAGACACTAAACTGCCTCACTTACTGGTTTTTATACTCACAGGTGGTTTTGGGCTGTTGCAGGTGTTAGCTCATTAACCTTCTTAAATATTCCAAGGTCTGTGGTTGTCCTGTTTTACTTTAATTGACTAAATCTCCCAGGCAGTTGTGAGCAGTGACAGGTGTTAGCTCATGAACCTTCTGAAATATCCCACCTCTCTCCCTTTTCTCCTCCCTTCGGGCCTGTCCCTAGGGCAGGCCTCCCCTATCCTCTCTTCCTAACACTCTGAGGAATGACACACTCTCAACAGACAAGTGAGCAGGAGCCAGTCACCACAAGCAGCTGCTCCACCCCCTGGAGTGGCGACACCTGCAGGTGCCCCTCAGTGACCTGCTTAAGACCAGGCTGACTGCTGACCAAGCAAATGAAACACAACCAAGTGTCCCTGACCGAGGGCCCTAGAATGGAGAAGGCAAGTGAAGGGACAGGTGAGTGGTGAGGTGAGTGCTCTCAGACTGTAACCACCACCAGGCCCCACAAGACCTGCCTGCCCTGTGCTCTATCTCCTAGTGGGTACCACCTTCTCATCTCTGTGACACCATGGCCAGACCCCATGCCGACTTGTGGCAACCCACCTGCGTCTGAGAACTCTGCTCCACAGGATTTGGATGGCTGTGAGCCTTTGAAGTGGTCCCAGGCCTTTCTTCCAAGGGGCCCACTGGGTGTGCTCAAACCTCCACCCTCTCAGTAAGTAGCCAAACACATAACCCTTCGCATCACCCAGGGACCCCCTCTGTAATGCACACACATGCAAATGCCAGTGTTGAAACCCATCCTGTGTCAAAAGCTGCGGTGTCCTCCAGTCAGTCAGTGATCTAAACACAATGCAACCTGTGAGAGCCAAAACTCAACGGGACTGCCTTGTTTTTCCCCGTCTCGCAGGTTTTCCACCTTTGACAGGCATCATACCACTTTTTCTATCAATCTCCAGTGGGAAATATTTGCCCTTTCCTTCTTTGACAGGTTCCAGCTTTTGCAGGCTTTACAAAAACTATAAAATTCTTAGAAAAAAGCCCTTGAGGTAGATCCCATGACCTTGGATTTGGCACTGTTTTCATCAGTATGGCACACAGCACAAGCCACAGAAAAACCCACAAAAACTGTCTTGTCACATTATGACAAGCTTTGTGCACGAAAGTACCTTATCAAGCTAAGGGCCTAATGTACAGAACGTATAAAATTCCTGTACAACCCAACAACAAAAGACAAACAGCCCATTTACAATATGGGCAGAGGACCTGAACAGACGTTTCTCCAACGAAGACATATAAATAGGCAACAAAACTCAAAAACTCAAATCAGTGTTGTCAAGTCCATTCCAACTCCTGGTGACCCCCATTGGGTTTCCAAAGCTGTCTTTATGGAAGCAGACTGCCTCATGTTTCTTCCACAGAGCAGCTGGTGGGTTTGAACTACTGACCTTTTGGTTAGGAGCCAAAAGCCTTAACCACCACACCACCAGAGTTCCTTAAATAGGCAACAAGCCCAAAAAAGATGGTTAAAAATTTGTTGTTGTTGTTGTTGTTGTTTAAAAAGCTGCTTTGCCTTCTGCTCTCTGCTACAAAGGATCAGCCAGGCCTGTCCTCAGAAGACAGTTACACAACAGACAACCAAAGCCCACACACTGCGGATATTTGGAGAGAATAACCACCTTTCTTTTGGAAAACAAAGCAAAAGGCTGGCTGCCCCCAGGGACTAGCAGGGGCGGCAGGCAAAATGCCTGCGCAGCACTGACCTGAACTTCCCGGTGCGCACCTGCAGTGCCCGCATCCCACAGCGCTGGGCCCCACCAACGTCGCCCACGATGTCGTCTCCAATCATGATGGCCTGTCAAGCAGTGAAATACACTCAGAAGTCATGTCCAGAGCATTTTATTCCTGCACGCCTTCATCGTTTTTGACATAATAAACTGTCGACTGGATGTTTTAAACCCCCATCATATGAACTACGGAAGATAATACTGTCACCGGATTGATGAAAAGTCAGCCCACCTTGAATACATCTCCCGCTGCCCCCCACATACCAGGTCACAGCTATGAACAGTATGTATTTGCACAATCTGAAATTAATCAGCAGATGTCAAAGTGACTCGGTGCCACAAGGACACGTGAGATGCTGAGGCTGTCTGTCCACTTGAACACAGCCCACGCTGGAAATCCACCTGACGGTAAACACGCTATAACCCAGTCATGTGGCTGCGTGAACTGAGAACTCCCCACACATCTTTGCATTCTGGGGTTTAAAAGGTTCTGCTCTCAGCAATGGAAACACACGAAGTACTTGAAATAAAATTGCATTTCCTTTCCAGCAAACATTCCATACTTATTACCCACAGGAATTTTCTCTGATGTTTCCTCTCTCTATACCCGTGTTTCCCAAAGTGTGTTACCCACACTAGTGATGCACTATTTGATTTTCAGCAGAACAATGACATACGTTTTTACTGTAATAGTTTTGCATTTATTTTAGAGTAATCTATTTATGGTAAGTGAAGGAGTCCAGTCTTCCTTTATAATCATGATCAAAAACACCTTTTGAAATGCATTTAATAAAATTATATATAAAAAGCAAATAAAACCCACTGCCATCAAGTCGATTCCAACTCATAGCACCCCCCACTGGATTTCCGAGGCAGTAAATCCTTTTTTTTTTTTTTTT
>NW_006921625.1:8610237-8614989 GCF_000298275.1 Orycteropus afer afer
TATATATATATGGAGTCATTAAGTAAATAGTGCCAGTGCGTTTGAACTGCCAGCCTCCATGTTGTCAAAAGCCTTCGGCACTATGCCATCAAAGCTCCCTGCATTAACACAGATATAGTAATATATTCTTTTAAAAAATTTTTCCTAAAATGACTGATGTTGAGGAAATTGCCAAATCCTAATGAATTAATTTTTGTGTCCATCAAACTAGAAATCATTGAGTCACCAAAGAAACAGCCAGTGGCTATGGGTTTCCTGAAATGACAACAGTACCAGAGTGCAGCACGTACAGGTAAGTCTAAGAGTGCATGCACAGCCAGTGTTACCTGGGCGATTCACAAAGCTCACCTGGGAGCAGGGCTAAAGGGCTAGCTGAGCAGCTTGACCTCAGGTGGCCGTGCCAGCCATGGCCCCAGGTATTGGATTGTAGTTAGACCTTCCCAGGGGGTTGTCCATACACCAGTAGGCCACTTCGGAACATTACAGTGTTCCCCACATCGGACCCAAACAGTTTAAGCTCAGCTGTTAATCTAAAGATTAGCAGTTCAAAGTCCTCCAGCGGTGCCATGGGATAAAGGCCTGGCAACCTACTTCTGAAAAGACTGCAGCCCAGAAAACCCTGTGGAGCAGTTCCTCTCTGTCACACATGGGTCAACAGGAAGTGGAGTCAAGGCAACCACCACGGGTGTGGCTTTGGTCTCCACTGCTGCCACAGGCTTCAGTGGCCATCTTGCTCGGAGGTTATAAACATAAATATAATGGATCTTATAAATATAATAATGGATCTTTCAACTATTACAAGGAGCCATGCTGGTACAATAGTTAAGTGCTCAGCTGATAACCAAAAGGTCAGCAGTTTGAACCCACACGCCTCTCTGAGGGTAAATGACCTGGCGTCTGCTCCTGTAAACGTTGTTGTTGTTGTTATTTGCCATCGCGGACCCGACTCATAGCAACCCCTCCTTGGGTTTCCGAGGCAGTATCACTATGGAAGTAGATTGTCCCATCTTCCTTCCAAGGAGTGGCTGGTGGGTTTGAACCGCCAGCCTTCTGGTTAGCAGTCAAGTGCCTTAGGCACTATGCTACCCAGAGCTCCCTGTGAACGTTAGAGGCTGGGAAACCCTCTGGGGCAGTTCCTCTCTTTCCTCTAGGGGCGCTGTGGGTCGGAATCGACAGGACAGCACAACACCCATCGATTTATTTCATGTCTTGCTTGACACTTTGCACGCTTCTGGGAGAAAATAAACTGACACACATGCACCAATACACACGCCCGTGTGCATGCACACGATGGCAGAAATTCTTCCCTTCCCAGGATTTGCTGATGTGGCCCATGGAGACAGACCCAGTGAATCTGGTGCCTCAGATGAAAAAAACACATTCAAGGAGCATGATACCACACGATAAACCAATGCCCCAATCCAGGCAGAGCCCCAGAAAGCTGCATGTAAGGTGGAAATCAGGGCGGCAGGAAGCGGGTGGGAGGCTGGGGGGCGGGGTGTGCAGCTGCCTGGGGCAGTGATGCCTGTCTGGGCCAGCTTGTGGGCTCCTCGTACCAAAATGCACGCGGGAGCCTGGGGACTTCACAGATTTACTATCGGTGAAGGGCAATAATCACGCCAGGAGGAGCAATTATCGCCAAATCATTTAGGATTTAAAAAATCATTGGCAAAGAGATAGAGGTCAGGAGGTGTGCCGTCAGGGGAAATAAAAAAACTCTACCTGTCAGGCCCGGGCTGCTGCGGCAGTCTAGGGAGGGGGACCCGGACACCGCACCGCAAGGCTTGGCCCCACAGGAAACAGGAATCCCAGAGCCGCAGGGAGGCCCTGAGCTTGCTAAGGCACATTTTCTGGTTTGGGTTCAAAACACTGACCCGTTCATCCTTGGTAAAAACTTGCCCACCTGCCAGGATTTCCTCTTCGGCATCTTGGGTGTGGGTAAAGAACCATGGTGGTGGTGTTCTGGTGTGAAACTTCCAGGGCCAAAGGGCTTCCCAAGAAAGCCCCCACTTTCACCCACAGTCCTTGTTACCTCTGGACTCTGTGGGAGAAGCCTTTCCCCCATCGCAGGGCAGCAAGATAAGGCAGGAGGGCAGGGAGGGAGAGACACACACCCCACAGAGGCAAGGGGCCACCTAAAACCTGGGGGAGCCAGACCCACAGCCTCCAGGCTCCAAAGAAACCCAGGCTTCCCCAGGAACCTGGAGTCATCTCACTGCTAAATTAGTTGCCCCATGGTCCAACTCATTCACAAGGAACACCACCAACACAACAAAACTTGAAGGCCACGGTTTTTTAAAAGGGAAGAAATACTAGTGTTGGAAAGGATATGGGGAATTAGCACTTGTAAGTTACCGGGTGGTGCACACAGTTGACACTCAAAGACCAGCCTAAAAGTTGGCGGTTTGACCCACTCACTCCACGGTACCACCAAAGAAAGGCCTGGGAATCTGCTTCCATAAAACAGCCAAGAAAACTTCGAGGAGCAGCTCTACTCTGTCATGGGGTCGCCTGAGTCACAGTCAACTCAAAGGCAAGGCTTTTGTTTGGTTGTGTTGTGTTTTTTAAATATATACACAGCCGGTGGAAGGTGAATGATACAATTTTCCTGAAATGCAAACAACGTGTTTCAAACCTTGACAATTACACCACCAGGACTCTAAGCACTAGGCCTTCTACGGCAAATAATCAGAAATGCACAGAAAGGATGTACAGAGGAAGGCAATGTGCAAGAAAATGGAATCAAACTACAGGGGCCGCAAGGAACCGAAGGACGCAGTGTCCACGTGAAGGAAGAGCCAGTCGCGGAAATGACTTGGTAACAGAAAATTCCAACACCAAAGAAATCTTTCCTTTAATGAACCTACATTGCTTCAAAATCAGATACTAAAGTACTTAACTCCTGCTTTGAGGAATAAGACAACTAAGAAAGGCTTCAGTGGAGAAAAGTCTCAGGGAGAACCCACTCAGAGCACCAGGGCAACACCAGAGCTGGAGGGGCAGCCAGCCACATCTTCAAACGGGCCAGGGCTGCAGCGCAGGGACTACAGTTCCGGGCCACACACCCAAGTGCAGGAAGACGTGCACACATCCCAACCACTCAGCTTGTTCTGTCAGGAAGTACGCACTGCTGTCCCGGAACTGACACCCAAAGGCATTCCCACCGCCAGGGGGCGGAGCCTGGACTCGGTGGGGGTGGGGCCTGGCCTGGGTAGGGCGGAGTCTGGGCTGGGGAAGAGACTCAGGTGGGAAGGGCTGGCCTGCAATGGAAGCCTGGAGGTGGAAGCAGGCCATGAGCAGAAGAGGGGGCCCGACTGGTCCCCATGCACAGCTCTCTCCCTCCACAAAGATCTCCCCTCAGGGTGCAGACTGTCCACACGGCCCACACCTAGGCCTAATACACTCAAAGTAGGTTAGCAAAAGGACGGGGATGTTGTTGTGAAGTGTCTTCCATTTGGTTCCAACTGATAGCAACCCTGTGTACAACAGAACAGAACACTGCCTGGTCCTGCCCGATCCTCACAGTCATTGCTAGATGTGAGGTCACTGTGCAGCCACTGTGTTGTCAATCCATCTCTTGAGGGGCTTCCTTTTTTCCATGAGCCTCTCTCTACTCCACCAAGCATGATGTCCTTCTCTAGGGACTGGTCCCTCCTGATGACATGTCCAAAATACGTGAGCGAAGTCTTGTCATCCTCCCTTCTAAGGAGCGTTCTGCCTGTACTTCTTCCAAGACAGATTTGCTCATTCTCTGGCAGTCCATGGTAATTTAAAGGCATCAGTTCTTCGGTCTTTCTTACTCATTCATTGTCCAGCTTTCACACGCATATGAGGCAACTACAAACACCATGCCTCGTGTCTGGCGCACCTTAGTTCTCAAAGTGACATCTTTGCCCAATGCAATACTTTAATTTCTTGATTGCTGCTTCCATGGGAATTGACTGTGGATCCAAGTAAATGGAAATCCCTGACAACTTCAATTTTTCTCTATTGATCATAACGGTGCTTATTAGTCCAGTTGTGAGGATTTTTGTTTTCTCTATGTTGAGGTGTAAGAGCTCTGGTTTCATAGTGCCTAAGGCACTTGACTACTCACCAGAAGGCTGGCGGTTCAAACCCACCAGCCACTCCTCAGAAGGAAGGTTGGGCAATCCTACTTCTGTAGTGATACTGCCTCGGAAACCCAAGGAGGGGTCACTATGAGTCAGGGCCGACTCGACGGCAAA
Organism: Orycteropus afer afer; assembly: GCF_000298275.1. Lineage (NCBI taxonomy): Eukaryota > Metazoa > Chordata > Mammalia > Tubulidentata > Orycteropodidae > Orycteropus > Orycteropus afer. The sequence continues at coordinate 8,614,464 of NW_006921625.1, forward strand.
ACAACAACAACAACAACAATGTTGAGGTGTAATCCTTGCTGAAGACTGTAGTCTTTTATCTTTATCAGTAAGTCCTTCAAGTCCTCTTCACTTTCAGCAAGCAAGGTTGTGTCATGTGACTATCACAGGTTGTTAATGAGTCTTCCTCCAATCCTGATGCCGTTTTTCTTAATACAGTCCAGCTTCTTGATTATTTGCACAGCATACCGATTGAATAAACATGGTGCGAGGATTTAGCCGTGACACACACTTCCCAATCCCAAACCATGCAGTATCCCTTTGTTCTGTTTCAAGCACTGATCTACGTACAGGTTCTGCACAATTAAGTGTTCTGCAATGCTCGTTCTTTGTAATGTTATCCATAATCTGTCATCATCCACACAGTCAAATACCTTTGCATAGTAAGTAAGCACAGGTAAACATCTTTCTGGTATTCTTTGCTGTTAGTTAAGATCCATCTAACATCCAGCAATGGTATCCCTTGTTCCACCCCCTCTTCTGACTCTGTCTTGAATTTCTGGCAGTT
>NW_006921625.1:8615099-8630101 GCF_000298275.1 Orycteropus afer afer
TTGCCCAACCTTCCTTCCGAGGAGTGGCTGGTGGGTTTGAACCGCCAGCCTTCTGGTTAGCAGTCAAGTGCTTTAGCCACTATGCTACCAGAGCTCCTGATATTAATGATATTGTTTGATAATTTCCATATCCTGATGGATCACCTTTCTTTAGAATCAGCACAAATAAGGATCTCTTCCAGTCAGTTAAGACAGGTCACCGTCTTCCATATTTCTCGCCATAGAAAAGTGAGCTTTCCAGCATTGCCTCCATTTGTTAGAACATCTCAACTGGTAGTCCATCAATTCCTGGAGGCTTGTTTTTCCCCAATGCCTTCAGTGCAGCTTGGACTTCTTTCTTCAATACCATTGGTTCTTGATCATATACTACCTCCTGAAATGGTTACAAGTCAACCAAATCTTTTTGACACTGTAACTCCGTATATTCCATCCATCATTTTTTAATGCTTCCTGAGTCATTCAACATTTTGCTTTTAGAATTCTTCAGTATTGCAACCGAGGCTTGATTTTTTTTCTTCCATTCAGCTTGATAAACATCGAGTGTGTTCTTCCCACTTGGTTTTCTAACTCTAGGTCGTCACACATTTCATTCTAATACTTTACTCTGTCTTCTTGAGTTGCCCTTTGAAATCTTCTGTTCAGCTCTTTCACTTCACCACTTCTTCCATTCACTTTAACTAGTCTCCATTCAAAAGCAAGTTTCAGAGTCTCTTCTGACATCCATTTTGGTCTTTTCTTTCTTTCCACTCTTTTTAATGACCTTTTGCTTTCTTCATTTATGATGTCCTTAATGTCATCCCATAACTCATCTGGTGTTGAGTACAATGTGTGAAGTCTATCCTTGAGATGGTCTCTAAATTCAGGTGGGACATACTCAAGGTCATAATTTGGCTCACGTGGACTTGTTTTAATTTTCTTTAGCTTCAACTTGAACTTGCATATGAACAATTGATGGTCTGTTCTGCAGTCAGCCCTTGGCCTTTTTCTGACTGATGATACTGTCCTTCTCCATCCTCCATTTTTACAGATGTAGCCAATTTGATACCTGTGTATTTTATCTGGTGAAGTCCACGAGTATAGTTGCCATTTATGTTGCTGAAAAAAGATATTTGCAACAAATAAGTTGTTGGTCTTGCAAAATTCTATCATGTGATCTCTGGTGTGGTTTCTATCACCAAAGCCATTATTTTCCAACTACTGATCTTTCTTCATTTCCAACCTTCACATTCTAATCATCAGTAATTATCAACTCAGGGACTGCATGTTTGGTCAATCTCAGACCGTACAAGTTGGTAAAAGTCTTCCATTTCTTTATCTTTGGCATTAGTGGTTGGTATGCAAATTTAAGTAATAGTCATACTAACTGGTCTTTCTTATAGGCATATGGATACTATCCTATCACTAACAGCGCTGTACTTCAGGATGGATCCTGAAATGTTCCCTTTGGCCGATACCAGTCCGTTTCAGCTCACCAGTGCCTAGGATATTGGTCTTTATGTGTGCCACTTCATGTCTGACGACTTATAATTTTTCTACACTCATACTCCGTACATTCCCCATTTCGATTATCAGTGGAGGTTTCCAGCTGTTTCTTCTCATTCTGAGTAGTGTCACATTAGCTAACAAGGGTCCCAAAAGCTTTACTCCACCCACTGTCAAAAGGTCAACATAATCATTTTTTATGCCAGGACCCTTTGAATAAACCTGCAAACCTTGCCCCAGGTGTGACAGGCCCTCCTGTGGGGGAAGCCTGGGAAAATCACACACATCTACTTACCCTCACCAGCCAAGATTTCCTCTCATTTTATTTGCTACAGTTTGTACTCTGCCAACAGTATATATGTTTATATTTTTCAAAAAGAAGATGATATTCGACTACTAAAGAGACCTTTTCAAATGACGTGGATGGGATTCAGGGAATTCTCTTCACTCCCCAGGGCCACAGAAGACTCCAGAAGGATGGAGCAGCCATGGCAGCCTCTTTGAGAACTGTGGCCACAGCAAGAGATAGAAGCGGTTCTAGAAGATGGCGGTTTGGGTCCTCTTCTTCCAGGGACCCAACCCCACCCAGACCAGGCCCCACCCCCTGGTGCTGCAGTGCATGTCTGGGTATCAGTTCAGTGACAACCTGCTTCCTCCCTAATAGGAAGTGAGCTACAGTCCTTACCTGTAGTCTAATCTTGGTGCTTCATGGGACACTTCTGTTTCCTTAACACTGTGGTTCTCAGCCAAGAGGGATTTTGCCCCCCAAGGGTCATCTGGCAATGTCTGGAGATATTTTTGGTTGTCACAACTTGGGGTGAAGGGGCTACTGGCATCTAGTGTTGAGGTCAGGGGTGCTGCTAAGCATCCTCAGGGTACATGACAGCCCTCACTCCACAAAATGATCCAGCCCCAACCGGCAATGTACTGTGGCCGAGAAACCTGCCTTAACCTGGAGGTGAGAACGTAAGTGCCTACCCTCGGGACTGGAGCCAGGACCTCATGACATGACACACACCAAGGTACCCCAGGGATTAGGAGGTCCTCCAAGCCTCAGGCTCCCCACCTGTGAAAGGGGCCCCTCTCAATGCCAGGCTTCTCTGCCAGTGCAAAACAACAATAGCGTTAACTAAGTCTCTGGTCTGAAGAGTCTGATTCCCATGAAACCTGCACCACCTACAAATGACCAAACTGCTTAGGATTATGGAAAACCGCCAGAACTTTCACATCTTTCGGGTTTTAGTCTGAAGCTACAGAACCACCCACGGACTCGGAAACCCTAGCCCGGACAATGAGCTGAGTTCCAACAAAACCTTTAAGGCATGCTGTTCTTTGTCTTCTCCCTGGATTCCAGAAGGACCTGGTGTGCTCTCAGAGGTCTGAACTTCTAATCTGTTAGTGTCAGACCAGCAATCTGTTCTTTCCAGCTGATGGAGGGAAGGCCAAAATGAAAATTGGATTTGGGGAGTGATATCCATTCCAAGCGCTGCCTAGAAACACCGCGGCAGTAAGAAGCAAGTCAGGGTCTCGGGAAGCAGCAGTCATCGAGGGAAATGATGGGGATAACTTTATTGATTCCGGCAGCTTAAGAAATGTAAGGTCTGCCGCAGCCTGGCAGCTGGGCGGCAAGCTAGCTTCTCAGCGGCATTTTTCATTAAAAATAAAGAAACAGGGACAGAGAATTATAACCTCACGCATAAGATACAGTTCGTCTGAAAGGGCCTTATTTTGAAATGCTGCACATTTAAAATGCCTACACATCCTAAGTCTCAAATAACATCAATGAACATTTAAGAAAAACAGTAAGGGGGGGTGGAGCTAAGAATATGCAAATGCTGCCCTATTGTCTGTCTTGGGGAAAGACAGACAGACAGCCAGGCGAAAGGAAACAGTAATGTGGGAGGGAAGCAAGTCCCAGCTCTGCCCTACGTGCTCGCTCCGAGCAGCAGACAGGACAATCCCTTCACTCCCCAGGGCCACAGAAAACTCCAGAAGGACTGGGCAGCCATGGCAGACAACAGACATGAAGGGCCGCCAACAACCACAAAGCTAAGCCCTCCTGGGTTAGCATCCACCAGATGAGAGAAGGGGATTAGCCAAGCCCCATCCCCCACCGCTGAGGCCACGCCCACCACAAGGTGGGGGCAGCTCTTCTTTGGGGGGCAGCAGTGGGGGAGGGAAGTTTCTTGTTTGGAATGTAGGAGATGCAGACCGTGGGAAAAACTGGAAAAAGGCCAAAAGGGAAAGGGGGTGGGTGTCACTCACGGTCTTGAGGTCAGTCACTATCAAGTCAATTCCAAGTCATAGGCTTCTCCATCTGCGTAGAGAACTGCTCAAGGGTTTTCAACGCTGGGACCCTCGGGAAGCAGAACGCCAGGCCGGTCCCTGAGGTGTCCCTGGGTGGTTTTCACTGCCAGCAGTTTGGCACTTAACCATTTGCCACCCCAAGGCTCCTCCTTAAGGTCTACCCATGTAAACATAACCAGTGACAATGTCTTGGTATTCGACTCTTTCTGGTCCTCTAGGCAGGGGCAGACAGTCTTTGCTTTGTTTGGGGGGAGGAGGGTGTCTGTCTATCTGGGATGGCTGTCAGCACACTGCTTACATGATTCTAAATCCTGCTTTCTGACTTACCATTACAGCATCGGCATTTCCCCCGCTTCACAACAAATTATTCAAAAAATTTATTCGCTCTTAAATTCATCAAATGAGTAGGATATAAATGGATACACAGTTGCTTGTGTTTAAAAAATGTTAAGATAAGACAGTATTTATAAACATAAATGAGAGCTGGGAGGAGGTGGAAGAAGAAAGGAAGGAGCGAAAGCATGAAGACTTGTCTTGTGGATTTGCTTCCGGGACCACATCACTATTCTGCATAATGATACAACAAATTAAATGATGAAAAAACAATCCTGTAACAATTAAAAGTAAAGTAAATTCAAAGTAGGAGCAAGAAATGTTTCCTAGTGGCTTTAAGACACAGTGATTTGATTACAAATATGTTCCGGGGAAGAAAACAGCCTTAACCTGTAGCAATAATCAGTTAAAGTAAATGAATCCTGCAGTCACATTACTGGTGGGAGGACTGGTGTCACTGACAGAATGGCAGGGCCAGGTACTCTTGTGGGTGGCTTCTTTTGCAAAGCATGATTCCTCTGCAATCTGAGACTCTTGTGTACGTTATGGGCTAAACCAAGTAAGTAATTATGTCGGTATTCTCACAAATTAGGAATTTTGACATGGAGAAAGGAAACAGGTACAATTGATGAGATTAAGTGAAAACTCACAGGTCCAAATCTGAATCTCAAATTTCAGTATGAACTCCTGATGTATTTTATGTCTAAAATTACACGTATTTCCTAGCTCTGTCTAGTAAAAAAGGCTTAGAAATGACAACCAACCCAGTAGCACTGAGTACCACTAATACGCTGATTATGGCTTCTAAACAGTATTTTCCACAACAGTAAGCACAGCTCTGTGGAAGGATGGCTAATTCCAGGCCTAGGACAGAATATACAAGGCAGGTATGAAATATCTCACTATACCAGAGAGTAAAGTAATCCTCAAAGACTACCAGGCTCAAAGGGACCCAGTCACATCCAAAGGACTCAGACCCCAACCTCAAGAGGCGCCCACTGATCAAAGACGAAACAGCGTGAGCATCCGCAGCATAATAACTGCCATGGAATGAAACACATAAACTCTGTTTAAAAGCAATGATTTATAATGATCAGTATTTAAAATATCACTGATGACCTTTGGAGGATATTAAAGAGTCAACTCATTATTTTGAAAACTGATAAAGGGAAAGTAACAGGCAAAGACAAAGTCAACTATTATAAAGAAATGTGCATTTCTAATTGCATTAGAAAACCAAAGGGAAGAACACCCTTAGCATTGCTCAACCTTAAGGAACTGAAGAAAAAATTCAAGCCTCAGGTTGCAATACTGAAGGATTCTATGGGTAAAATACTGAATGATGCAGGAAGCAGCAAAAGAAGATGGAAGGAATACAGAGTCGCTGTACCAAAAATAACTGGTCGACATTCAGCCATTTCAGGAGGTGGCATATGATTAAGAACCAATGGCACTGGAAGAAGTCCAAGCTGCCCTGAAGGTACTGGGGAAAATCAAGGCTCCAGGAATTGATGGAATCCCACCTGAGATCCTTCAGCAAATGGATGCAATGCTGTAAGCTCTCACCCGTCTATGCCAAGAAAGGTGGAAGACACCACCCTGGCCAACCAACTGGAAGAGAACTGCATTTGTGCCCACTGCAAAAAAAAGTGATCCTGAGGAATGCAAAAATTATTGGACACTATCATTAATATCACACACAAGTAAAATTTTGCTGACAGTAACTCAAAAACAGTGGAGCGCTACATCCACAGAGAATTGCCAGAAATTCAAGCTGGATTCAGAAGAGGACATGGAATGAGGACATTATTGCTGATGTCAGATAGATCTTGGCCAAAAACAGAGAATACTAGAAAGATGTGTGCCTGTGTTTTATTGACTATGCAAAGGCATTTGACTGTGTGTATCCTAAAAAATTATGGCTAACATTGTGAAGAATGAGAATTCCAAAACCATTAATTGTGCTCATGAGGAACCTGTACAGTGGGAAGGATATGTGTCAGGGTTGTATCCTTTCACCATTCAATCTGTATGATAATCAAAGAATCTGAGAAGCTGGACTATATAAAAAGAATGCAGCATCAGGATTGGAGGAAGATTCATAAACAACGTATTACATTGGGCAAATCTGCTGCAAAACACCTCTTTAAAGTGTTTCAAAGCAAAGTTGTCACATTGAGGAATAAGGTGCACCTGACCCAATTCATGTATGTGATATGTAGATGACACAACCTCGCTTGTTGAAAGCAAAGAGGTCTTAAAGCACTTATTGATAAATATCAAAGACTCCAGCCTTGAGCATGGATTACACCTCAACACAAAAAAAAACAAAAATCCTCACAACTGGACCAATAAACAATACCATGATCAATAGAGAAAAAGGTTGAAGTTGTTAGGGATTTCATTTTACTTGGATCCACAGTCAAGGCCCATGGAAGTAGCAGTCAAGAAATCAAATGACATATTACTTTGGGCAAATCTGCTGCAAAACACCTCTTTAAAGTGTTTCAAAGCAAAGATGTCACGTTGAGGACTAAGGTGCACCTGACCCAATTCATGTATTTTCAATCACCTCATATGCATGAGAAAGCCAGACAGGGAATAAGGAAGACTAGAGAAGAATTGATGCCTTTGAATTACGGTGTTAGCAAAGAATATCGAATATACCATGGACCGCCAGAAGAACGACCAAATCCGTCTTGGAAGAAGTACAGCCAGAATGCTCCTTAGCAGTGAAGATGGTGGGACTCTGAGTCATGTTCTTTGGACATGTCATTAGGAGGGGCCAATCTCTGGAGGAGGCCATCATGTGCAGTGAAGCAGAGGGTCAAGAAGACGACGGTCAATGACATGGACTGACACAGTGGTTGCAACAATGGGCTCCAGTACAGCAACAATTGTGAGGCGAGTGTGGCACAGGACAGAACAGTGCTCTGTTCTGCTGGACATGTGGTCGCTGTGACTCGGAAACAACTCGACAGCACCTGACGACAACAGCAGGCATTTATCTGGAATCTCCTATATGAACTGGACCTCAGGGTAACAGACAGTTGATGAGAGAAGTTGCCTGTATAGAAGTATTCCAGAGAACTGATGAAGGAGTGACAGAATTCAAGTATCACCATTTTGCGATCCTCAATGGGTTACTGGAGTTAGGAGCTGATCATCCATGGCTGCTAACATCACAAAAGGAGACAACAGGACGTTCTGTGCCTCCTGAGGGCAAATACATCAACTACACAGAAAGAGTGGGCCTGCAGCTGACCGAGCTTCTGGAGCTAAATGCTGACATCTGGGCAGTGGAGGCCAGAGCAGCACGTGAAAGGCACCCCAAGGTACAGTGGATGGAATCCATACTGTGGGGAACACTAAGGATACACAACACGGTTTGTCTTTAGAACAGGTGCAAGGAAACACAAAAAGGAGATGGAGGGAAACCTATAGACCCTTAAGAATCACAAGGACCAATCACAGTACAGAAATCTTACCTGGATCCTAATTCAAACAAACTGAAAACAACACGAAACATTCGTGACAACTAGGGAAATGTGAGCAGTAACTGGCTATGTCATGATAGTAAGGAATGATTTTATTTATTTAGAGGTGAAAATGGCATTTGACTATGTTTTAGAGAAAGGAATCCTATCTTTTAGAGATGAATAGAAATATTTATAGATGATGTGATTTGATTTCTGGAGTTTGATTCAAAATAATCTAGGAGAGAAGAGTGACAGGGGCAGGGATTAAACAAGTAGTGATTAAACACTGGAGGGGGCTCAAGGGCCAAATGGGGAATGATCTGAGCCCAAAGTAACGACAGTGAAAGAACATCAGTCTAGAGCAAAGCCATGTCCATGAGCCCATGCTGGCGTAAGAGCCCAAGTAAGTTATTTATGGAGAAAAGGGAAAGCTGTTCCTTACAGAAAACTCCAATGAACAAACATAAAAGGAATGATGGGAACAGAGTCACCAAGAGCAGACACATGAGGAACACTGTTCCAGGCAGGAATCCACACGGGGCCTAAAAGGAGGCAGAACAGGGGCTATTTGCATGGTGTCAACGTCCTCTCATGCCAGACACTTCACCACAAATAGTGACGTTACCATGGAGAAACTGGCCACTCCACCCAGCTAGTGATTGCAGTTCCATCACCAGTAATGGGCCAGCATCACACCACATACCCCGACAGGATGCTCCCGGAGGGCCCGGCATCATTGCTGTGAGATTCCAGCCAAAAAACGTGTAACCTGAATTAAACTGTGGAAATATCAGGGGTTAAAATGAGGGCCATGCTAAAAAAGAACTGGCCAGTAACCAGCAGCCACCAGGTGCCACGGCCGACTCTGAAGCATGGTGACCCCGTGTGTCAGTGGAGAATGTGCTCCACGGGGTTCTCCAGGCTGATTGTCTAGAATTAGATTGCCAGGCCTTCCCTCCACCATGCCGCAGGGTGGACTTGAACTTCCAACCTTTCAGGTAACAGCTGGGCACTTAGCCACTGCCACCACCACTGGCTGGTGCTCTTCCAAACGATTCAGTAAGTGTCCCAGAGCGAAGGACTAAGGCAACATGACCACTGCCTGCAACGTGTCATCCTGGTCCAAGAAACGGGACATCAGTGGCATGATGAATGAAGTCTGGCCAGTTGATAGCATTGTACCAATGTCATTCCCTGACTGGGGTCACTGTTCTGTGATTCTGTGGAAGGGAACACCAGAGGAAGCTTGCTATAAGTCAGAAGCAACTTGATGGCAGTGGGTTTGTTTTTGGGGGATCTGGTGTGTGACGATTCTTTGTACTAGTTTTGCAACTTTTTCCAAGGTCTGAAACTACTTCAAAATGAAAAGTTAAAGCAATTTTAAGTGGTGATTAGTTGATAATTATGGTACTCAGGGATGGGTATCTGGGCATTCATAACGGTACTGTCTCAATCTTCACGGATTTAATATTAATCATTTATTTTATTTTTGATAAAAATATACAGAACCTGTCTCATTCCAGGTTCCAGACACGATGATCAGTGATTGGTAACATTCTTCACATTGGGTCCACATTCGTGGGCTTCGGTTCCAAGGGTTTCATGCCCATTGACTTACACTCTACCTCCCAGCCTTCTGTCCAAGGTTGAAAGCGATGTCCATTTGGTCTTACAGAGACACTTTGTAAAAGAACCTTTTGAGATAAACTTACTCAGTTTCAAAGGTCACATCAGGGGCTACTTTCGATTCCAGGTTTGAAGAGTACGTGAGGGCAATTTCACAGGTGGCTGAAGTTTTCTATGACAAAGGTTCAAAGGAGGCTGGACGGATGTGACAACCACATGCCAGGCACGGCCCTTGTTTGGATTTGGGTTGAACCCATCGACCATCAAGAACATTTCTGACACAGCCAGGGACACTTATGTATGGCCGGTATTAGATAATACTCAGGAATTACTGCAAATATTGTTTGGTGTTTTAAAGCAACGTAGTCATGTCCCAAAATGGCCGTATTTCTGAGACACATGCTACAATACGGGAGAGAAAATCAGAAGAAGTCAGACCTGCTTCAAAGAGCATCAGAGAAGAAAAGAAAGAGAGAAAAGTCCATGAAAAGAAAGGAAAGAGGCAGACGAAGGCAATGCAGCCACATCTCTTCTGTGGTGAGTGGGAGACCGCTCCAGGCCTTTACTGTAGCTGCCTTCCTTTGGGGCCCGTTGGGGGTTTTGACTGCCTCTGAAGCAAAGCAGTGGAAACCCAGGGGCTGGTCCATGAAGTCTGTGTTCATTCACGTTCCCCCACACAGCCGCCTGCCTCCAGTGTCCTTCAGTCACCCACCAATGTCCCTCACAGCCGTCCACTCGTGTCCCCCACAACCACTGTCAGTGTCCCCCATAGCCACCCACTGCTGTCCCCCACAGCCATCCACCTGCATCCCTCACAGCCACCCGCCACTGGCGTCCCCCACAGCCATCCACCTGTGTCCCCCACAGCTGCCCACCACTGGTGTCCCTCACAGCCATCCACCTGTGTCCCCCACAACCACCGTCAGTGTCCCCCACAGCTGCCCGCCACCGGTGTCCCTCACAGCCATCCACCAGTGTGCACCACAGCTGCCCATCAGTGTCTTCCACAGCCAGTGTCCCTCACAGCCCCCTGCCACTATGGGTGTCACTCATAGTCACCCACCAATGTTCCTCACAGTCATCCACTGTGTCCCCCACAGCTACCCATCAGTGTCCCCCACAGCCACCTGCCAGTGCCCCCCATAGCTGCCCACCAGTATTCCCCACAGCCTCCTGCCTATGACCCCCACAGCCGCCTATCGGTGTGCCTCACAACTGCCCACTGGTGTGCCCCACAGCTGCCCATCACCAGTGTCCCCCACTGTCACCTGCCTATGTCCCTGAGACACCCCAGACATGTATCCTCTGAAAATCTCAGGGAAATGTGTGCCAGGGCCCCACACTGCTGTTTTTCAAAGCCTCAGGAGGGACCAGTGCTCTGGACCAGAATGCACTGGGGCCATGCTGGTCCACCCACAGGGCTGTGGATGTGTGGTTTCCCTGGGGCCCATCCGAAAGGGAAAGCAGCACAGCTGTGGCCACTTGTAGGTACACGTCCATTCGTTCTTCAGCAACATTCTCAGAAAGCTGTGTGCTGAAGGGGACCAGCTCTGCCCTCGCCAGGCCAGGGCAGGATGCAGGCTGTCCCCAGAGCAGTCCTAGTGTAAAGCGGCAAGGGGAGTGCTGCTATTTCTGGCATATATTGTTTGAATCTTGCTGTTAGACTGTCCTTCTAGCAAAATCGTTTTAATATACTGATCAGCCAAACTCCCTGCCATCAAGTCAATTCCAACTCATAGCGACCCCCTTTGGGTTTCCAAGGCTATAAATCTTTAAGGAAGCAGACTGACTCATCTTTCTTCCTCAGAGAAGCTGATGGGTTCAAACCACCGACCTTTAGGCTAACAGGCCACTGCCTTACCCACTACGCCACCAGAGCTGCTTAACGCACTGGCAGGGCTTGTCAATTCTTATGTTTCCAGAGAAGGAGCAAGAAAGGCACTTTGAGAGAGCCAAGGGCATTTCCACTTCTCACTTTTATATTGAAAATAATTTAATGATTGGAAATAGACAGTGGGCCACGTTTGCGGCCTTTTCCCCCTTTCCTGCCTATCAGCTTTTGGAAGAGGTCCGGGTGGTGAGCCTGCAAACCCATCTCAAGCCCAGGGCCCCCTGCGCAGTGGCCTGGGCTTCCAGCTGCGCTGACAGATGCCTGCTCACGCCCACTTCCCAAGGAGCCCTCATACCTGGTGAGCTTCCACGCCCATCTCTCGCAGGGCCGACGTGAAGAACTCGGGAGAAGGCTTCCCCACTACTTCGGCCTCGATGCCACAGGCATACTAGGAACAGAGAAGGGCAGGCCTGGGTGTGGGGCCCAAGGAGCAGGCCCAGGCCCAGCTTGCAGTGCAGGCCTCCCTCTGGGTGGAGGAAGGAATTAAATCAAACTGGTGGCCGTCAAGCGGATGCTGACTCGTGGTGCCCCACGTGTTACAGGGGCGCACTGCTCCACTGGGTCTCACTGGCTGTCGCCTTTACCGAAGCCAGTCGTCAGGGTTCTCTTCCACAGCACTGAACTTGAGCTGTTACCACCACCCCAGGACCTAGATAAACGACTGTTGCAAACATGCGCTGAGGGATCAGGGGCTTTAAGGAGCCTGAGAAGCGTCTCCCGTGGGTAAGAGCATCACAGCCCTACATCAGACTGCCCAGACACTGGGGGTACCCACCATCCAGCACCCTGCCCTCTGCTGACCACCCAAGCACAGCTGCGGGCAAAGTCAAGGGGCCCTCACCCTGACCCCATGCTCTTGCTGCTGCCCTGCCCACCCTCCAGCTACGTCACCGGCCCTCCAGGAGGGCTCCTAGGCTCCCTCCCTTTCCCTAAGGGTAGGGGTCCGGAGCCATGCAGCAGCAGTGAGGATGGGCGTGGACAGGAGCGTAGCCTAGGGTAGGAGCCCCCAGCTGGGGCCAAGAGTGGGATGGGGCACAGCAGTGGAGGGCTTTGGGAAGTGGAAGAGGGAGCTGGGAAGGAGTTCAGAGAGGTCACATCAAGACTGAAGTGCTGCTAGGAGCAGGGTCAGGAACAGAGGGTAGTGGTCAAGGCAGGCTCCATGTCCTGAGCCAAGAGGAGAGTGAGGAGAGCAGGAAGTGGAGGGTGGGCACGGTGGGGCCAAGGTCAGGAGACGTGGGAGCACCCAGCTGAAGGCCCCGACAGGAGGGTTCCTACACAGCCCTAGCATCATTCCGGGCGTAGAGCCGCTCTCTCCTCCCGAGAGACTGGAGCACACACAGCACACGCGGCCCAGCCGGGGCGCACACGCTCAGCCCCCCGGGGCAGGTACCTCGAGTGCCTTCATGTAGGCGCCCACATCCAGCATCAGGCCAGAGGCCTCTTTGTAGTAGCGGCTAGAAAAGAGAAGGAAGGGACAGGTTGGTGTGAGCCTGGGGCCCGGGACGAGACACTGCCAGGTCTGGTTCAGGTGACTCAGAGAGCTGAGCCATCATGAGCGGTCAGTCCAGGTGCCGTGCTGACAAGGGCCCATGGAGGTCAGTGCACTGAGCACAGACCCCACTCCCGGGCGAGAGAGCAGGGGGCAGCAGTCAGAAGGGCCGCCCACTTCATCTCGTGGGGACCCCACCACAAGGGTTCACAGGGGCCCACAGGACAGATGGTTCCATCTGCTAATACAGAGAAAGACAAGTGTTTGGAAAGGCCCGCAGCCCCACAGAGCATGTGGCTAACCCCTAATTGCTAATAATTAACCCCTAATTGCTGCCTGGAGAAGAAAATGCCATTAGTTCCACAGCACCCTGCCACGGCAAGACGCTAGCGTCACAGGCACCAGGCGGGAAGACGACTCCTCCCGTCACCGGAGGCCAGGCAGGCTCCAGAGTGCAGCCAGCGCAGGAGTGCACCTCTCTCAGGACGGCCTCCCTGCTTCTGTGGCTGCTGCACGGACCCCGTGGCTGTCTGTGCCCAGAGCCAGCTGGCCAGCCCTGACTGCCGCTCCCTGCTCACCGTGATGGCATGGGTCAGGAAACCTGTGCGGCACAGCTCTGCTGACACACGAGGGAGGGGCGGCCGTGAGTGGGAAGCGACCCAACAGGAATTCGTTCCATTCTGTACAGAGCACTCATGTCAAGGTGGATGTAGTCTGACCCACTCTTTATTATTCATCAAGCAACACACTGTTTCCTCGCGACAGACATCTCCGTGGCATGGCTATCCACTGTGTGGACGTGCTGTTAACTTTGTGACCGTCCCCACTGATGGACCTGCAGGTGGCTTCTCATTTTCCACCCCAGCAAGACTGTAACGAAATCTCTGTGGATTTCAAGCGAGGTCCCGAGTGAATTCCAGACCAAGCATTTCTGAGGTCCTCAATATACACTGCCAAGTTGCCTTCAAGAAAACGGTACAGATTTATTCTCTCAGCACCAGGAGCATCATGAGCTTTTGAGAATCAGGGAGGCTTACAGCCACAAGGCCGAGTCCTTTCCCCACTCCTCCAGCGGGACGGGAATTCTGGGGCCACCTCGCAGGAAGCACTGACCAGCTTAGGAGGTTCTGTCTCCTGACCACAGCCAGCTGTGTGAACAGCCAAGGGCAGGGCTTTTGATCTGGCCACTGGCCATTCTAAGCACTTTATTTACTTTGTTTAGTTCTGCCCAGCACCCTGTGAGCTGCAAAACCAAACCAAACTCTGCCACCGAGCTGATTCCAACTCAAAGTGACCCCCTTTGGGTCTCCGAGGTGGTATTTCTTTATGGAAGTAGGTGCCCAGTCTTCCTTCCATGGAGTGGCTGGTAGGATTGAACGGCCAACTTTCTGGTTAGCAGTCAAATGCCTTAGGCACTACATCACCAGAGTTCCGCTGTGAGCTAAACAATGATCATAGTGGCACCATCATGGTGGCTTTCCAAGTGGCAGTGCAGAGGCTAAGGGGAGTGAAGGAAGCTCGCTGGCTGCTAAGTGGTGATTGGGCCAAGAGTGCAACCTGGCCCAGGCTGACCCTGTGCTCACCACCTCTAGGTTACACTCTAGAGCAGAGGGTTGGCCCACACTTGCTCTTAGGGCTTTTTTGCCTGTCTATATTTAAAAATTAGGAGAGTTTACATACAATACCCAGATTCCTGGATTCTTTGGAAAAATCACCAAATCTGACAGTACTGGGCCCCATGTGCCTGCACTCAGCTTCACTGGAACACTGCTGCCATTAGCTCTAGTTCACCACAGACCCCACCTCTCCCTACTGTCCCCTCATCTGAGCTTCAGAGTCAGGTGCCCTGTACCTCTCACTTTACTATACTTCTCACAGGAGAGAAAGATTTCACTGCGGCTATGTCCCTATCAAACATGGGCAAATAAAGACGTGTCAAGAAAGAAAAAAGAGGATACATTTGTTTTAGGAACAAAGAATATTCTTGTGTGTTTATCATACAAATACAAGGTGTCTCCGTGCCCGAGGGACCGGAAGCTGCCCGGCCCGGCCTGGCTCCCCTGATGACACTGTCGCCCTCCAGAGTCTGCGCTGACGTCTCTCCTGAAGCAGGTTACCTACTGTGGTGGTTACGTTTGTGTGTCAACATGGCTGGGCCTGGGTGAGTGGCTGGGCAGCTAGATGTAGGATTCCCCATGATGAGACTGGTAACCATGGTGGAATCTACTGTGAGCAGCTGAGTAGCTGCCTTAGGGATGTGGTTTGCTTCCTGTATATAAGGAGAAGCCTTGGGGAATGGTCTCTAGCTTATGGCATGCTTTGACCCTGCATGTAGCTGTGTCATTGTTCAGCAGCCTGCCATGCTCTGCCAACCTTGGGACTTACAACGGACTTG
>NW_006921625.1:8639211-8640836 GCF_000298275.1 Orycteropus afer afer
CAGACAACAAAGATTAACCCTTTTGCACATACAGTACTGCATTGTCAGTGAAGGCAAACATGGGTATACAGGTGGATAGATGGGTGGTCAGGCTGAACTACTAGGTATCTATGCAGTGGGGAGTATACCCAAGACCATGTATAGGGTTGGCCAACAAGGGTTCTACAAGTGTATTGCTAGGTTCTGTAAGAATTCCCAGGTATACAGTGGAGCTGACAAGGGACAAGGTTGTAGTCACTTCTTGGGCATACCCAGAAGGAGTAAGTAGTCGGACCTGTGGGCTCAAGATCATAGTCGCAGAGGACATCAAGCTCAATTAGCAGAACATACTACACAAACTACTTTGATGAGTAGTGACTGGGATCTTAAAAGCTTGCAAGCGACCATCTAGATGCAACAATGGGTCTCTCCTCATCCAGACAAAAGAAGAATGAAGAAAACCAAAGATTCATGGAAAAAATTAGTCCAAGCAACTGGTACACCATGCGATCCTCAGCCTATACAACTTTGAGACCAGAAGAACTAGATGGTGCCCCACTACCACTGTCAACCACTCAGAGGGGGATCTATGTAGGAGATCCTGGATAGAGACGGAGAACAATGTGGAACAAAACTCAAAATCATTTGGGGGGAAAAAGAAAAAGGAACCAGGTTTGCTGGTCTGATAGAGCCTGATGGAACCACTGAGACTATGGCTCCTAGCTGCTCTTCAGGTCTGGAATTGAACCCACTCCTGTGGCTTCCAGCCAAACAAAAGACAGGCATATGAGGTCAACATTTACACTAGATGGATACACTGCTCAGAGAGAAAAATCACGGGAGAAAAAGGGCTGTGTATGCACAGGGAGACAGCTCAGGGGGCAGGAGTGCATGGAGAAAAGGACACAGGGAAGAGGTAACTATGGGGAGAAAGTGGGAGGGGACCTATTGTATTGTGGGATATTGTAGTCAATGTCATGAGACAAAGTGTATGTGAACTGCTGTATGGAAAGTGAATTTGCTCTGTAAATTTTCACCCAAATCACAATTTTGTGTATGCAGTGAGGTATGGGTGTTCTTTCATTTTTCTGCAAGTGGATATCGAATTTTACCAGGTGGCATAGTGCCAAAGGCATTTGACTGCTAACCAGAAGGCTGGCGGTTCAAACCCACCAGCTACTCCTTGGAAGGAAGATTGGGCAATCTATTTCCATACCGATACTGCCTCAGAAACCCCGGAGGGATGGCTATGAGTCAGATCCAACTCTATGGCAGGGAGTTTTTCTTCTTTTTTTTATTTTATTTGTTAAAGAAGCTATCTCTTCCCCATTTAGTGGGTTTTGGTCCTTTGTCAAAGATCAGATGTCCATAGATGGATGGGTCTATTTCTGGATTTTCCATTCTGTTCCATTGGTCTATCTGTCTGTCATTGTACCAATACCATGTTGTTTTGACTACTGTGGCTGTATAGTAAGTTTTGAGATTCGAAAGTGTGAGACCTCCCATTTTGTTCTTCCTCAGTAGTGCTCTGCTTATCTGAGGTCTCTTGCCTTTCCATATGAAGTTAGTAACTGGTTTTTCCATGTCCTTAAAAAATTTTGTTGGTATCTGGATCAGTATTGCATTAAATATGTAGATTGCTTTGG
>NW_006921625.1:8641042-8647770 GCF_000298275.1 Orycteropus afer afer
GCTATGAGTCGGGGCCGACTCGACGGCACATAACAACAACAACAACAACATCCATGAACAGGGCAGGTTCTTCCATTTATATAATCCCTTGTAGTTTCTTGTAGTAGTGCTTTATAGTTTTCTTTGTATAGGTCTTTTGTGTCTCTGGTAAGATTTATTCCTAGATATTTTATCTTTTTGGTAGCTATTGTAAATGGTATTATTTCCCTTCTTTTTCAGAGAACTCTTTGTTGATGTAGAGGAATCCAAATGATTTTTGTATGTTGATTTTGTATCCTGACACTTTGCTGAACGTCTCCATAGTTCCAGTAGTTTTTTTGCTGAGTCTCTTGGGTTTTCTATGTATAGGATCATGTCACCTGCAAACAGAGATAGCTTTACTCCCTCTTCGCTGGTTTGGATACCTTTTATTCCTGTTTCTTGCCTTAATGCCCTGGCCAGGACTTCCAATACAACTAAGAGTGGTGATAGAGGGCATCCTTGTCTGGTTCCTATTCATAAGGGGAATACTTTGAGTCTTTCTCTGTTAACAATAATGTTGACCATTGGCTTTGCATATATGCCCTTTATTATGTTGAGGAATTTCCCTTCTATCCCTATTTTGGTGAGAGGTCCTGCAGGATGGACTTCTAAGGGCACTGGCAGGAGCCCCAAGTCACTGAGGGAGGGTCTGAGACACGATTTCTAGAGGCCAGGCCATGAATCCCACACTCGGGCTCCCCATGAGCACCCCATTGCTGAGCACCCATCCTGCCCGTGGGAGAGAAGCAGGCCACCTCCACCGGTATGTTGTGAAAATCAGGTACCAAGTGCGAATTAAGGCAGGAACAAGCTCTAAGAGAGGGGAGTTCTGAAGGGTGCTAACATCTGTGGTCAAATATTCAGAGGGCACCAGGCAGGACTGCACCCCCTGCTCTGTTCCAGAAAAACTCCACAGAGGGTGGAAGGGGCTCTTCTCTGCATTCAGAGCAAAACCAGGAGACCAAGTTGTTGCTCCCGTTGTCACAAGCCACCCAGGTCGCTGGGCTGCCTTTCCACCAAGAGCACTTCAGGCTATGAGTGCCAGGTTAGACAGCCACCAGCTCAACCCATCCTTTCTCTCTCTTCCTCCCTCTCTCTCTTGTTCTTTCTCTCTCTCTCTCTCATTTTTTTTCTCTCTCAGTTTCTTGCAACGTGAGCTAGAATTGTCTCCCTTGGCGGTCTCCCTGCCCCATGGTCTCCTCTCAAGTCAAAGAAAGCCAGCATGGGTGCTTCCTCGCAGCAGCCACCAGGCCCTGTGTGGTGTTAAGGTTGGGGAGTGGATGGTGGCCGGGTCCAAACGAGCACCACAAGGCTGTCCACCCACAGGCCCACGAGCGGCAGTGGCAGGAAGAACCCGAGGTCACCTCTGTGGCTTGGTCCACGGGAGCATGGAGGCCTCCCCCTCTCCCACCCTGGAGAAGTGGCGCCTTCACACCCCAGCCCCGGGCCGCAGGCCTACCGTGGTGGATGAGCAGGTGTGGCCGAAGGCCTCGTGCCCTCAGGATCTGGCAGGCCGCGGGGGCCGGGGCGGTCACCTCCCCCTCGCAGACATCAAAGCCCAGCCTCCGAAGCAGCTCCACCAGCTCCCGGCGGGACCGCTGTGACTCGTTGGTGCAGAACCGAACCTTCAGCTGGGACCGCTTCAGTCTGTGGGGAGGCAGGGTGGGTGTGTCTACAGGCAGGACAGTGCAGCCTCTGAGTGGGGACACGTGGAGGGTGGATGGGGAAAACGAAGCAGGGAACAAAATGAGCTGTGGGCGTCCCAGGAGGGTCACCGAGAAGGGGTGGATCAGGCGCTCCACCCCATTACTGGGGTGAGGGAGACTCTGAATAGCGTCAGAACTGTGGTTAGTGACGACAGCAGCAGGGTAAGGCAGCAGGTCCCGAATGTCCCCTCTCCTACCATGCTGATGCTGTGCCCACCCTGCCTGTATCTGCCACACTCTTCTCTTGTTTTGTTTACAACAATAACCACTATCTCAAGCCTCTGCTGCATGTGTTTGTCCATCTGCCTCCTCCAGGCCTGTGTCTCCATGAGGCCAGGGACAGGTCGGCTTGGTTCTGCACCGAACACCAGAGCTTCACTCCCGCCAAGTATCTGCACTCACTATGACTGGAGAGCAGCCCTGACCCTTACAGCCACGTCCCTGCTTCCCCGAGGGTGGTGCTCCCCAGGCTGCGGCCCCTCACCAGCCCCTGTGGAAACCGAGACAGGTGTCCCACATCACATGACCGTCAGCCCTGAGCCCTGGAGCTGACAGGTGCGGTTTCTGTCGACTCACTGGCACTGGAGTGAATGTGGCCTGCGAGGCAGCCAAGTCGTCTTCAGTAACCCAGGCGAGTCGTCCCTTTGTTATTATTTGTCTTTCCTAATCAGAGGTTTATGAATTATCAATTACACTTAGTGGTTAATTGCCCTTCACAAAGGTAGCTTTTTTATTTTGAAATTAGACAGTTAATATATTGTAACTAATAGTGTCCCCTTGTACCTCCCAGATAGATCTTCATTGATTGGTGCCTGGAATGTGTGATTCGCACCCAAGTTAATGGAGCAGTTGAGTGAAGAAATGCCGGGATCCCGGGGGACTAATTACTGCTAATGAATCATGATGTGACCTTCCCAGAACAGTGAGCAATCGGTGTGACGGGGAGATGGCAGTGCCTCACATCTGCCATTGCAAACACAACTTCAGACGTGGGTACAAAAGTGCACAGACAACAGAACACGCCGGAGGATGCCAACGACACGGCTTCCTCTGAATGTCAGCAAATGTCCATCTCAAAGACAGGCCTCTTCAACCCGAGTATTCACTTTAGGGCTGGAGTCCGTCCCCGAAAACTGGGGCAGAAGACACGGGCCAGGCCCTCTCCTTCGGGTCCTGTCCACTTGTGCCACCAACCACCCCCTCCTGACACCCCTCTCCTGATGGTTTGGGCCTCCATGGGAGAGTCTCAGGGCATTTCTTCATTTTTCAAAACGACTTCTCCTAACTCTTGTTAGTAAAACATTACAATTCACAAAAGCCAAAGGCAGAAACCACCCAAGTGTCCAGACAGATGGATGAATGGATAAACAAAATGCAGTTTACACAGTCAACAAAGTGTTTGCTCAGTTACAAAGAAGAAAGAAGTCCTGGCACTGGTACGACATGGATGAACCTTGGGCACGCCAGAAGGACAGGCGTGTATGACCCCACACATAAGAGACAGGTAGAACAGGCCAATGCAGAGTGATCCAAGAATTAGTAATTACTGATCCTGGGCTGGGAGGGGGGAATGGGAGTTAAAAATAAGACAAAACAATGAGGTACTATTAAAAAACAAAAATCCACACAGGTGGTGCTCACCAAGGAAATGAGCTTATGAAGAGGAACCATTATCCCCAATGTACAGGAGCACAGACTGAGGCACCTGGAGGCACAGACCTGGCCGACATCGTGCAGCTTGTGAATAGCAGAGCCAATAAGCCCCACACCCTGCCCCGCATTTGCAGGCCAGCCAGGGACCCTGGGCCCCCGGGAGGGGAAGCCCTCGCCCTGAGCAAGGGCTCTGTGGCCCCAGACACCCAGCAGGCTCTGTCCCAGGGTGTCTGTGGGCAGGTGAAGCTCTAAAGGTATGAGGTGTGGCACCTGGGTGTGCGGTGGGGGCCCACCATGGGCAACGATGGGTCCTGTAACAGGCAACATCCTGAGCGGCCAAAGACCCCAAATCACGGGCATTTCTAGTGGAGCCTTGCTGGACGTTTGGGACTCAGCACTGGGAGGCTGGCACACATGATGCCGGAATGGTGGGAAAGCCAGGCCAGGCAGGGCGTCAGGGCACTGCCACAGCCCACAGTCAGGCCCCTAGGGGAGCAAGTCCCAAGAACCTCAGGGAGTGGGGGGCTGCCCCAGAAGCCGCCCCCTCCCCAGGAGCCTGTGGGGTGGGGATCCATCCACTTCCTTCAGTCACCCCAGTTCTGTGAACTGACCTTTACCTCGTGCCCAAGGCCAGGACGCGCCTTTGAGTGACAGTGTTGCCCGGTGCAATCACTACGCGTCCCCTTACAAATCACCCCCGACTTCACACATCTGCTGGCTGTCAGCATCTGCCAGAAGCGCTCACCCGAAAATAATGGAAACCCTCTCATTACTGCTCCGTAACAGGTAAAGCGCGAGGACAATTACTAGACACCCTGCGCGACCTTGGACGGCACCACAGCCTGCCCTCTTGGGCTGGCCGAGGGCACACCCGCTGGCGAGAGCCAGGGCCTCCTGGGGGGCAGGCTGCCAGTAAGGACAGCACAAGGCCCTCCTGGCCGGGCAGGAAGTGACCCCTTCCCATGCCAGTCTCACTGGATACACTCTAGAATCCCTCCCTAAACCTGTCTGCCGGGTGCCCAGCAGGTACGCACCTCACAGCTGGGCGCACCTGACTGACCACGTCCAGTCAGCTGGGCCGCTGGTTCCGGGGTGAGGTCTCTCGGCCCACTCAGCACTCTCCACCACAGCACCCACCAGTCCCCAGTCGGTGCTGTGAAATCCGGGGGGGGGTCCTGCTCCCCGCTAACCCTGCTCCAGGCTCTCCCCTCATCCCTGCTCCTATCTGAGGCCCTCCTCTGGGGAGCTTAAAGGGAGGTGGGATCTGGGAGACCAGACAGTGACTCCAAATCTCGCAACTTCGCCACCCATGGGAAGCGCCCTCCACAGGAGAGGAAAGGAGGAGGCCACAGCTGAGCGGGTTCACGGGTGGAAGGGAAAGGCCAAAGGCTGGCCAGGTCAGCTTCTGGGATTAGCATCCCAGAGGCTTAATGACTTCGCCAACATCATGGAGAAACCTGGGTTTGCTTTCTTATTTGCTCTGCCGTAGGCTGGCCCTCACAGAGTTGCACGAGGCCCCATGGCTGCCCTGGGCTGGACTCCTGTAGCTACCCTTGACAGCTAGAAGACCAGGGGCCAGCCTCTTACTGTCCTCGAGTTCAGCCATGACTTGAGGTAACGGCAGTACCTGGCCTCAGCTCCCTGGTGCTGCTATGGAGGCAAGGAGAAGGTCAGTGCAGGCCTAGGCAGGGCAACCCCCAACTCATCAAGCTCATCGTCAGACCATGAACTGCTCGCGGCTCCGGCACGGTCTTTCCAAGCAGCTCCTCCTTCCCACCCACTGACCAGGGGCGACCTCTCAGCAGGCTGATGGCCAGCCTGCTGCCCTGCCTTGTGGGTGCCCTGAATTCTCCAGTGATGCTCTGTGGGGCAGCAGCACACATGGCGTGTCATCAGCATCCAAAGTTCTGCTAGAGAGAAGAGCACAGGCCTGGGAGGGCAGGGAGGCACGTGGCCAGCCTCACTAGTTCCCTCTGTCTGGCCAGTGACGTCAGTGTGATGGTGCTAAGGCCAGACCTCAGCAGAGCCTGCAGCCAGGGCCCTTATGAAACACCGGCACACCTTCTCACACCGTGACTGCCTCATCTGCTGGACACTGATCCACTGTGTTCCCTCTCTGACTGGCCAGAGCCCCAGGCTCAGCTCTAAGGGCCATGCTGAGCTCATAAATATCAACATAAAGATCAGCTGCCCAAACCCACTTAGAACTAAGCACGTGGGAACCCGGAAGCCAGAGGAGACCTTGAAGATGGTCCAACCTAAGTGGCTCATTTCACAGAATGGGACACTGAGGTGCTAAGGACATGTGGTTGGGGAGTCGCGTGTTCTCCGGACCACCCTCCACCCTCCAGACTCAGTGGTCCATCCTTCCTGAGCACCATGACAGGCTGGGCCAGTGCTGGGCATGGCAGAGGTCCGAGGCCAGGCACCCCAGGGGCCCTTGAGGTAGCAAGGGAGCTCGGCTCGGGAACAGTCACCCCAGGAGCACTTCTGCCACCTCCTCACTGTGTAACCACAGCTTGTCTGACCCTCTCCAGCCTCAGTCTCTGCAGCTGTAAAATGGGGCACTGATAGCAGCCAGGTGGGAGCCCTGGTACCACACTGGTTAAATGCTCTGTTGCTAACCGAGAGGTCAGCAGTTCGAACCCACGAGCCATTCTATGGGAGAAGATGAGGCAGTCTGCTTCAATAAAGATTTATAGCCTGGGAAACCCTTTGGAGCAGTTCCACTCTGTCCTGCAGGGTCGCTATGAGTTGGAATCGACTTGACAGCAATGGATTTGGTTTGGTTTGGTAACAGTGGAGGAAACACAGGCAGAATGCTCCTTAGAAGGAAGGGTGAAGAGACTTCCTCTCATGTCCTTTGGACATGTTATCAGGAGGGACCAGTCCCTGCAGAGGGACACCATGCTTGGTAACGTAGAAAGTCAACAAAGAAAGAGGCAGACCCTCAACAAGATGGATTGACACAATGGCTGCAGCGATGGGCTCCAGCGTAGCAATGACTGTGAGGATGGGGCAGTACCGGACGGGGTTTTGTTCTGTTGAACACAGAGTTGCTGTGAGTTGGAGCCGACTTGACCGCACCTACTACCACCACCACTTCTTAGGGCTGTTGTGAGGATGACATTAAAAAGCATATGAGAAGCACCAGGCACATACTGGATAAAAACCCAGTAAATGGCAGTGATGATGATGGTTGTGGCAGTGACAACCACAGCTCCGACAAGCCCAGTGCTGGAGGCAGGCCCTGTCTGACAGGAAGCCAGCCACCTGGTGAACCATGGATGGTGGTGGGGAGGGGAGCTCCTTACTGGAGAAGCCCAGAGGGCACCACCTGTTTTGGTG
>NW_006921625.1:8649735-8662513 GCF_000298275.1 Orycteropus afer afer
GGTACTGGGAGGGGGACCTGACTCCATTCGTGAGCTGCCTGCAGTGTCTGTGTCCACCCACCTCCCAGGTGGCCCTGGGCTCCTTCCAGAGGCAGCATCTGTCACCATAAACCATTAACTCCGTTGAGAGCCCCCACCCTGGCTGGACTTCATTTCCACAGGTGACCCTGCCCACACCGCTGAGGTCAGCAGGGAGGATCAGGCTTCACTCACACGGCCCTCTGCTTTCCCACAGTCTCCCTCCACACAATTCAGGCTCACAACTCTGCCATTACACTACCCTAGATTTGTGGGAGTATGTCTCCTTCCTCAATTTTCCTAGAAAAATAAATAATGGGAGCCTATGCACTTCATTCAGGAGCTCTGTGATGATCCCCTTCCACTGGAGGAACAGGGAATAATCCTCCCACTGTGCAGTTAGTCACCTGACCTGGTGTGTGTGTGTGAGTGTGCAAATCCAAAGTCAAAAGCAATACGTGGATTTTCAACTGCATGGGGGTCGGCGTCCTGACCCCCATATTATTCAAGGGTCAACTATATATACAACGTCCATGTGACATAAACTAATGTCCACGCGCACTAGAGCCACCTCACTCTTTTAGCCGCTGTCTACTGCCCTGTAGCGCCCCTCCCAGCAGGCACTCGGCTTGTCTCCAGCCACAGCTGGTCCCAAACGGGTCTGCGCTGTCTGCCGCCCAGATTTCAGGGTTTTTCTCATTTTCAAAAACACTTCCATCACTTCCCCTGACTGCCCTCAGTCAGGGCGAGAACGTGGGAAACTTACACCCTTCAAACTCCGCTCTTTCCCTGGGCCAGACATCAGGGTTCCACCTAAGATTTCATTTGCAGGTTGAAGGCTCTGAGGCTGCCTCAGAGTCTGCAAAGAGAGGACTCCAGCCACCCGTGAACTAACGAGCACATTCCTCCAGCAATCAGGGTGCGGGGCGGGGCAATGGGGCGTGTGATGAGACACCCACACAACTGGACAAGAATCGGGCAAGGGAGGGCCTGCATCTTAAAACACACTCTGCTTTCAAAGCAACAGGAAAAGGTCTGAAGGGACCCCCAGTGGTCCCCCCGAGGCGGTGACTGGGACAGGGGGTGACGGAGGACTTGCACTTTTTACTCAAAAACAGAAAAACCAGAGCCCCAGATGAGAAGAGCACGTTCCATGCCACCCCCCACCCCATTCCTGAGGACAGTCAATGGTGTCACAAGCGACAGGACATTCTCCACCAACAACACCGTCCAAGGTCCAGGCTGAGCTAGGATGGCGCCTGCTGGCTGAGCCAAAGCCTACAGCCGTTCTCCTGCCAGCAGCCTGAAGGCCCCTCCCCAGGTGCTGCGTCACGGAGGGGCATTGCAGGGGACGCAGCACCCAGGCCCGCAGGCCGCGGTGGCCACAGTGCTGCAGATTACTGCTCCTCCGGAAGCCCTGTCCCAGGGCAGAACCGGCCTGGAGTGGCGAGTATGCGGAGTGGCTGGCCTCCAGCAGGCTTCCTGCCCTGGTCGCTCTGCTGAGACCTGCTGGGAGGGACCCCTGGGACACGGCGCTCTGCCAGGCCGAGCCTCAGGGCTGGCGATCAGGGCGGTCGGGGGGAATTGCTTTACGAGGCTACCCTGGGCCCGGGCCATGGCCGCCTCCTTCCGCTGGCCCACAGATGTGCTTCAGAGGCCCGACAGGACGCAGTAAACACGGCCGCCTTTCACATGCAGATGCCATCAGCCAGCACACGGCCTTTATGCCACCGGCCCCTCTGAAAGGCTCCCGGGGGAGCCCAATCTGCCCAAGAATGGACTTCAATAAAGGGCCTGCTGGGGGGACCAGGCTGCACCGCCCACAGGCCCTGAAGCGGCAAGGGGTCCTGTGGCTCTGGGCTGAGCTGGGGGCCTTGGGAGCTGGGCCTCCCGTTCCGGTCTAGGCACTCTCAGCCCCAATGCCCACATGCTGGTCCCTCCATCTGCCAGGCCATGCACCTCCACCCTTTGGCCCCCTTCGGCCAGGCTAAAGGCTTCATCCGACATTCAGCCCTTTCTATGTGTGTGCTGTCCCCTGCATCACCCCCATGGACCACCTGCTCCATCAGGGCCTAGAACAGCGGTGGATTAGAAGCTCGCAACAAATGTCTGTTGAGTGAGTGAATAAGTGAATGAGTCAGTGAGTGAATGAATAAGTGAATGAGTGAGTGAATGAACAAGTGAATGAGTGAACGTTGTGAGTGAATGGGTATGTGCATGAATGAGTTAGTGAATGAGCGAGTGAGTGAACGAGTGAGCACGTGTGTATATGAGTCAGTGAGTGAATGAATGAATACACCTTTCAGAGAGCAGTGTAGCACCACAGGAAATCCAAGGTTTTGGAATCTGGTGGACCCTGGTGTCATTCTGACTTGGCCCCCTTCCCTCTCCCACCAGTCCCTCCATCTCTTGAACCTCCATCTCCTCACCTTTAAGAGGCTGGCGTTCCCCACCCTTAGGTGGCAGGTCCAGGCCCTCCCTCAAGGATGCTGACTCTCCATGTGTGGTCGGTGTTCTTTAAGAGTGGACTTTATACTCTCTACATGCTTTGAGCCCCAAAATAAGTGGGAACCTTTAAGAAAATCTGAGGTCACTTGTTGCTGGGTTTTGCTGAACCCAGGAAGAGTGGCAGGCCGTGTGTCAGCCCCTCCTAGGTCCAGAGAAGGGAAGGGAGATGGTGTGGGGCCTCACATGCGGCAGGGTCCAGGAACGTCCACTGACTGGTGGGGACGCTCCCCCGGGGCCCACCCTGCCCCTCCCCCACCCACAGGTCCCTGGCTGGGCGGAGGTCTCTCCCCAGGAACTTCCTCAGAGCTGCTGTGTGACTTCAAAGTGAGCCGTCCATATCAAGGAGGCCACCAAGCAAAAGGGATGATCAGGCTCCCTCCTGTGGCTGCAAACCCAGCTGACCACCCGGCTTTACCCACCTGGGCAAGCAAGGTCCTGTCCAGAAAAGACTGCTGGTCCTGAGAAGCAGTAACAGGGTCCCAACGCCTCCGAAAGTCCCCAGCAGCAGCCCTCTGTGCATACTGCACTGGGGCGGGGCTTCCAACACTACCGTCACTGCCACCTTCAGTGAGATGCTGAGCTCTGGGGCTCATGGGCATGACACCCGCCTCATCCATGAGGAGGGTGTGTAGGGACTCCCTGGCCTGCAGCACGGACGACCTCCGGCTCTCTGGCCTGGCCAGGACCAAGGGGCCCAGTCCTTAAAGAGCCCACCGAGGAGCAGAAGAGAGAAAACTAATGTCAGCCAAGGGCCAGATGGTCCCTCAAGAGAGGTGGCAACATACTCCTTGGGGAAAGGTGGAAAGGAGGCCAGAGAGAGGAGGGGCAGCAAAGGTAACCTGAGAAGGGTCTGATGGCCCCTGCAGAGGTAGGTGGACTTTGTCCTGTGGCCTCAGAAGCCCAGGGGAGTCAGTGACCAGGCCTCCAGGCCCCCAGGCCCTACAATGATAAAACCTCCTGAGGTAATAGGTACAAGGTCTCTTCACCAGGGAATAACCCCACAGGTCATCCAGAAAGGCCTTAGGGCAGGGGGAAGATATACACACCACTCAGCTTTGTAACTGGCCGTAGGGTATTTAGGATGGTCATTACATCGATGTTAGGTTTACACAGCGTAGCTGGTACCAGGGAACCCTCTAGATAAATCTGCCAGAGTTAGAGCAAATCAGACCAGAACTTGCTTGGAGAAACCACAGAGGCAACAGAAGACAAGCGGCAGCCCTCTTTATACCCACTTGGGTCTCTGGCTCTGTGTCTGAGAGTTCTGTATCAGGAGCTCTGGTGGCACAGTAGTCACAGCATTCGGCTGCTAACCAAAAGGCCAGCAGTTCAACTCCACGGGCCGTTCCATGGGAGAAAGATAAGGCAATTGCTTCTGTAAAGAGTCATACAGCCTTGGAAACCCTCTGGGGCAGTTCTGCTCTGTCCTATAGATTTGCTATGAGTTGGAATTGACTGATGGCACTGAGTTTTCTGTTGGTTTGGGGGTATCAATTTGGGAACACCTACCCTTTCTCTCCACCTCCACTGCCACCTCCCTAGCCAAGCCCCATCATCCTGAGTGACTTAGGGTTACCAGAGTATCTGGTTATCACGTTTCCTCTCTTGTCTCCTGCCTCCTGTCCTCTCCTCGCACCCTGTCCCTCCCCAGTCCAACCTCTACTTTGTAGTCACAGAGCTCTTCTTAAAATACTTTAATATTTTGAAAGGAAAATATATTCACATGGTCCACAAATTTTAAATATGTATATATACAACGCTACACAGTGAAGCCATTCCCTACCTCGCCCTCCACCACCCAGCTCTCCCCTCACTGGTCCCGAGCTTGTCACACAGTGGCTGCTCTGAAGTAGTATGGTCTTTCCATGGTTTCTTGTATTTCTGTCTTCTCTACAATACAGGGGAACTCTGGTGGCGTAGTGGCTAAGGCACCTGACTGCTAACCAGAAGGCTGGCAGTTCAAACCACCAGCTACTCCTCGGAAGGAAGGCTGGGCAATCTACTTCTATAGTGATACTGCCTCGGAAACCCAAGGAGGGGTCACTATGAGTCGGGTCCGACTCGTTGGCAGTGCGTTTGGTTTGGTTTTCTACAATACAGACACACCCTGTCCTCTGCTTGCTGTCTTCATGAACACTGTGGCTCTCCACGTCACTACCTGGAGGGCATGCTCATTCCTTTCTATGTGGCATGGTATTTTACAGTCGAGACAGACAGACCGTAATATTCCCCCATTTATGGATATTTGGCTTGTTTCTAGTCTTCTGCTATTTCAACAGACACTGCCAAGAATGACTCTGTGCCTACAGCATCTGTCATGGTTGAGGTATAGCGAGAGGACCGAGTCCCGGAAGTGGAACTACTGACAGACAACATCAGGTGCTTCTTCCACAAGCAATGAATGAAGGTCTGTTCCCCCAGACTTTTGCCAAGAGAATGCATTCTCAAGCTTCTGGATGTTTGCTAATTTGACAGATGGAGAATGGCCTGTCGCTACAGTTTTCATGTGTGTTTCTCTCATTTGAGTGAGGCGGAGCATCTTTCATATACTTAAAGGTCATTTGCTCTTCCTGTCCTGTGAATTAACTGATCTCCTGTTTACTAGGGGCCTGCTGGTTGCTGTTGCTGTCGCCGTCCAGATTCTGAGGCACAGCCCTTCTCTCACTCCATGATTCCAAAGGAAATCTGCAGTGTTTTCATTTGGTGCTTATATGGTTTAACGTTTTACACGCAGATTTCATTCAAACATAAACCAGATCACATGACACTCCCGCTTACAATTTTCAGTGACTTCCAACTGTACTCAGGACAAAATCCAGACTCTGCTCTGTGGCCTTCGGGTCCCTGCCTAGTGTAGCCACTCTCCCTCGTCACTACTCTTCAGTTTCTTGAACATGTCAAGTTCTCTTCCACCTTAGGGGCTTTGCAGCTGCTGTTCCCTCTGCCTGGAATGCACTTCCTGCACCCCCACCCCACCATGTGCAGATGGTTCCTTCCTACCCTCCCCATGCAGTCCACATACTTTGTCTTCAGAGCTGCCCCTGATCTCCCTCTCAAACCCAGGCCCCCATCACACCCTCTTTTCTTCTCATCACTTCTCCCACTCTATGGTGATTTATTCATTTGTGTCCTTCTCCCCTCAAGACATCAGCCCCATGAAGGTCTGTCTCAAACACAGTACTAAGGCTCTCCAAGTCAACCCACAAAATTTGGGTAAACCCCAAAACACAGCCCAGAGCCCTCTGCCCTGTTCCTGCTGGCATCACCCACAAAATGGCCTTCTCTGTAAGCTAGTGTGAATACGAGCCCGTTTGGGGCCTTGAGGTCAACAGAGCAAGGCAGAAGCAGGCAGGAAGGGAAGGAAAGCATCAGTCAACACAGAGCCCCCAGGGCCAGGGGTCTCTTAGATCTGGGCTGTTGCACACATTGCCATCTACAGCCAGGTACACTGAGTCAGGGAAGATCAGGCCACCAAGCCAGGGTCCCTCAGCTGCCGACTCTGGGAGGCCAATTCCTGTGCAAGGAGCCCTTCCCAGAATCGCCAAGAGCAATTACAAAGCCCAAGGTCCAGTGGCACCAAGTCTGGTCCTAGCAGTCTCCCCTCCTGTCTGTCCAATAGAGACACAAAGTAGGCACCCACTATCCACTGCCATCCAGCCAACTGCCACTCACAGTGACCCTAATTTGATATTTCTAGTACCAGCTGCTCCGCAGGAGCAACATGTGGCACTCTGCCTCTGTAAGGATTTACAGCGTTGGAAACCCTGGGGGCCGTTCCACTTCGTCCTGTAGGGTTGCTACGATTCTGAATCACCTCGACCACAACGGGTTTTTGGTGGGTAGCGGAAATAAAACAAACAGGAGAAACTCATGTAATATAATTTATTTAACCTAGTAAATCCAAAACATCACTTCATGCAATCAGTAGGAAACAATTCGTACTAGCGACCTATCGCCTCCTTTTCTCGTACTATCTTACAGATACGGTATGTGTTTTACACTGTGGCACGTCTCAATTCAGACTCTCACCTTTTCAGTGCTCAGGAGCCACCTGTAGCGAGTGGCTGCCGCGCTGACAGTGCAGCTCCAGCCAGCCAAGGCCCCGTGCTCGCCCAGGGCGCCCTGTTCACCGCAAGGTCGCAGGGTGTGCAGCGCAGTCCTCCCCTGCCCTGCTCTCAACCCGCCACGAGGCAGGGCGGGGCTAGAACCTGGCCCCGCCCCCGACGCCGGCCACGGCCACTCCGGCCCGCCCCCTGACGCCGGCGCGGCCCACGTCGGCTGCGGCGCTGCTGCCCGGGCCGCGCTGAACATGGCGCCTGGCGCCCCGGGTTACCCGCCCGCCACCGCTAACCTCGCCACTGCCTCCACCGAGCCGGCGATGGGCGTGCCGTCACCCGCGCCGCCATCGTACAGCACGCCTGAGATGTCGAGCAGGACGCCGCGCACGCCGGCCAGCCGCTCGCGCCACGCAGCCATCACGCTAGTCGCGCGCGTCAGACTCCGCGTCGCAGCCGGCGAATGGAAAGCACGGTCGCGCTCGCCTGCCTTTCTCGCGCCTGGGAAATGTAGTCCGGTGGGGCGGGGCCTCGCGCGGCTGACACGTGCCCCTGCGACCTCGGCGTCATGCGCTCTGGAGGTGACGTCCATTGAAAACACCTTTCTCCCTGGCGGGTGAGTGGACAAAGGGCAAGGAGAGCGGAAACTTACCCCTCGGAGGAAGTCAACCCCCTGAAAATCAGAGCCAGGCAGAATGAGACAGGGGCACCTGTAAAAGTGGCAAAAGCTAAGAGAGCTGGCAGTAGCAGCGCCACGGGATTAGCCGGTGTCCTCATCCTCTGGCAAGGAGCGCCTGCGATGCAGTCGGCTGCTGATCAAAGGTTGGGTGGCTGGAACCAACGAGCCACTCCTTGTGAGAAAGTTGTGGCCGTCTACTTCTGTGAAGACCGACAGTCTGGAAAACCCATGGGGCCGTTCTGTTGTCCGTTAGGGTCGCTATGAGTCTGAATGGACTGGACGGCAGTGAGTTTGGTTTTTTGTTTTTCATCCTTTGGCACACAAGTATGACAGCCCTGAAAGCGAGAGAATGAGCCCCGCCCTTGACCCGACAATCTTGTGCCACTGAAACCATGCTCAGGAAATGATTGTAAGGAGATGACTAGAGCCACAGTGCCCAAAAAAGCTGGAAGAAAAGCAAGTGTTCAAGGATGGGAATTGCTCAAGGAGTTGTAACACAGCTCCTGAATGAATTATGATGCCATCAAAAAACAAAACCAATAGATAACACACGGGAAATGCTTGTGTAAGAACGTGATATGAAAAAGTAGGATACAAAATTCTGTGTGGACCAGGTAAGGTTATTTTTGGCTTATTGTGGCTTAATACTATGTTTTAATATTCTTCAGCTTCCACTTGCATATGAGCACTGATGGTCTGTTCCCTAGTTGACCCTGGCCTTGTTCTGACTTACAACATTGAGCTTCTCCATCATCTCCTCCCACAGATGTAGTCAGTTCGATTCCTGTGTATCCATCTGGTGTGGCCCATGTGTGTAGTTGCTGTTTATGTTGTTGGAAAAAGGTATTTGCTAAATAAGTCAGTTGTCTTGCAAAATTCTATCATGTAGTCTCCACTGTCATTTCTACCACCAAGGCCATATTTTTTGACCTTGGGTATATCATACCTTGAGTATGACCTTGAGTATATTACACTTGAGTTTAGAGGCTGTCTGAAAAATAGGTTTCACTCATTGAACACCATTGACCAAAGACAGAAGGTGGGACGACATCAAGGATATCATAAATGAAGAAAACAAGAGTTAAAAAGACAAAGAAGAAAGAGAAGACCAAAATGGATGTCAGTAGAGACTCTAAGTGCTCTTAAATGGACAGAGCTAACAGGAATAGAAGAAATGATGAAGTAAAAGATCTGAAAAGAAGATTTCAAAGAGTGGCTCAAAAACATAATGTAAAGTATTCTAATGAAGTATGCAAAGATCTGAGGTTAGAAAATCAAAAGGGAAGCTCATGCTCAGCATTTCTCAAGCTGAGAGAAATGAAAAAATTCAAGCCTCAGTTGCAATATTGAAGAATGCTATGGGCAAAATACTGAACAACGCAGGAAACATCAAAAGAAGATGAAAGGAATACAGAGTCACTATACCAGAAAGAACTGACCAACTTTCAGTCATTTCAGGAGATAGCATATGATCAAGAACCAATGGTATTGAAGGAAGAAGTCCAAGCTGCACTGAAGGAATTGACGAAAAACAAGGCTCCAGGAATTTACATAACATCTGTTGAGATGTCTTGACAAACGGATAAAACACTCGATCCTTGATGCTCCCTCTAGCTGGAGTGGCTTCAGCCACGCTGTACTGGCAACACAGGGTCAGACTGGCTTCAGCGTGAGTGTGGACTAGACAAGGCATGACTACTGAGCAGATTGATTCATTAGGGTGATCATCTTTGGAGACTAGCTCCTACAATACATTTCTGCCAGTGTCAGCAATGCTCCTACTTCTGCATTTGCCTTTTGCAGAGACCCCAGCATGGCTCACTCCCTTGAAAGTGTATGGTTGTTCCACAGACACATAGTATTGTCTCTAAGTCAGATCTGTTATGATCTCATCCACATCTATACATTTCTTGATTATATTTCAGCCTGTACCAGCTCTTAAGGTGTGGAGTTTCCAGACCACCTTAACTCTACCATGGAGCTTTGGGTTTATGGTACTGGGCCACCACTTATTCTCTTGAGCTCTTCAGCCTCCTATGTGCCAGGGTGCTAGTGGGCACAAAGATGGATGCTCTGTGGTCCCTGATAAGACAGTGTAAGGACCGAACAACTTGTATCCTGTTCAGTTTGATAAAGGTGGTGCCAGTTAGGGTTCTTTGACTCTGGCTAATTCCAAAAGTGGGAGTGGAAGGAAGTTGGGAGAGGATATAAGGCAGCTTACAGAATCCAAGGAAATGGTGAACAACCAGACCTTGATCAGGTCCAGGACTGGGAAATGACAGCTTGTTTAGTGCACCAGGATGAAGCAGCTCCAACTCTATTGGAGTGTGTCACTCTGCTTCAGGTTTCCAGGGGTGAAAGGGTCCAGTTGGCCTTATAGGAACCCACTCCCACCCCTCAGCCAGGAGAGGATGTGGCCCTTGATTGTCCTACCACTACTGAAAGCCTGAAAGCAAGGTGAGTGGGGAGCAAAGCAAAACCAAAGTACTGATACCTGAGAAGGGGGAATGGCTGCTGATCAGGCCAAATGAAGACCAAAGACCAAAATCAAATGAAAACCAAGGACCGTGGTGGAAATGTGGCTCAGGTGTGCCCACGTTAGCCCAGGGAAGTCAGGAAAAGTTTCACAGAAAGAACTTTTAATCAAAGGAGACTGGAGGGTGACTAGTTGCCCAGGTAGGAAGAGAGTGGGGCTGGGTGGCACAGAGGCCTGGGAGGGCACTACCCCGGCTCTTCACTTGCATAGGATTAAAACCCCTCTCCAGCCAGCTCAGAGTCCCTGAGTGGTACGAATGCTTCATGCACTCAGCTGCTAACCAAGAGGTTGGAGGTTCGAGTCCACTCAAGAGGTGTCTCAGGAGAAAGGCCCAGTGATCTAAGAAACCAGCCATTGAAAACCCTGTGGAACACAGCTCTACCTGACTCATGGAGTCGCCATGAGCAGGAATTAATACAGTGGCAACTGGTTTTTGATCTGGTCGGCTCACATCAAAGTGAGGAGTTTTTGTAAGATACAGAGAGGCTCACAGGGAACCCAGGAGAATCTGTTCAGTACCTACAGGACCAAGGTTCTCATCATCTGTCCATGGCTCCCAGCTTTTCCACCTTGCTCTGCTCATCTGTTCTGTCCTGCTCTCTCCTGGCTCCCATTGAGTGCTTGCTTTCTCATAACTGGTGCCTGTGGCTCCTGTGGCCCTCAATGACCAACCTATTACCAACTTCACCTGCACAATTAGCTCATGAACCCACCACTGGCAGGAAACATACCCCTGGGTCTTCATCCAGACTCCCAAGAGAGAGGGTTCTGACATCCACCTCACTTGGTTGAGCCAGACTGCACCAGTCCTGACATTAAGCTGCCCACGAATAGGCCACTCATTGGGTCAGGTGTTCACCCACCTGGTTCACTGCCTACTCACCAGGGCCTGGGATGGAGGCAAAGTCTCTGAGAAGGCAGCAGGCACGGGGCAGGTGCCCCCTTGTCCACCTCACCTGGAGCATGGCCTGTGCAAGGACCGGGGCTAAACAGGTGGTTGGGCTCAGGTCCTGGAGGACTTTATATGTTATGCAAAGGCACTGAGTCTTCATCCCATAAACCACAGTAAGCCATCAAAACATGAGCAATGAATCAGGCGACCACACTTGGCATGTGCAGAGCTGAAGTCACCAACTGTGCTCCACAGTTGTGTTTTTGATTGATATTTTTAAACATTTTAGTTATTTATTTTTTTTGGTGAAAATATAAGTGAAACATACACCAATTCAACAATTTCTATAGGTACCATTCAGTGACACCAATGAAACTCTTCAAGTTGTGTGGCCATTCTCAATGCCCTTTTCCACATTATTCTACCGTCAGGAACATAAACTCACTGCCCCCTAAGCTTCCTGTCTAACCTTTCCTATTGCAGTTGTCAATTTAATCCCATACAGATAATTCTTTAAAAGAGCACACCACTCAAGACAGACATTTTTTACTAATTAAACCATTATTTAGTTTCAAATATCAAACTATTAAACTATTGGAGGATAGTTTCTGCTTACGATTTAAAGATTATCTCAGGACAATAGTTTCCTGGGGTCATCTAGCCTCCATGTCTCCATAAAGTCTGGATTCCATTGGAATTTGAAACTCTGTTCCACATTTCCCCTGCATTTTGATCAGGATTCTTCTATAGAATCTTTGATCAAAACATTCAAAAATGGGAGTCAGGCACCATCCAGTTCTTCTGGTCTCATAGCAAAGAAGGCAGTTGTACATGGAGGCAATTAGCCATGCATTCCAGGTCCTCTGATCCCTGAGTCCTCTGCTGATGCTGCTGCAGAGAAGTAGGGACTCTACTTCTGATGGCCACTTGCAAGCTCTCAGACCCCAGGAAGTAAGCAGTGAACTAGAATGTAGGGTCGAAACATTAAAAGCAACATTAGGCCAATTGATTGGGATGACCCATGAAACACCAACCATAAATCTCCATAAACATTTGGAATTGGTCACCAGCATTTAAAACTTTGGAGATAAAAACAAACAAACATTTCCAGCTTCTTTTGGATAATATGGAGATTTGGCAATGCTGATCTCTATTCCTCAATGTTGTTAGCCGGGTGGAGTAGTAGCATCACCCTGTCTACCATTGTCCTCACCCAGCTGGCCTCGCTCATTTCGGCCACAGCCTGGCCCTTAGAGGGGCGAGCATGCACACCCAAGAGAGGCAAGCAGACTGGAGGGGCTTCACACCTGAGGCAGTGAGACCAAGGAGAAGGTGAAGGTATGACGTTTGGGTGCAGATGTGGGGACCAGAGAGAGCCCCGACTGCCTTATACAAAGCCACCTAATGATGACATAGCACGCTGGTCTCCATTCTCCAGGAAGAGTGAGTGTGGGCTCCAGGTGGCTTCCCCATCTTTATGCCGGTCTGCCTCTCTCTGCTCACTCTCAGGAAAAGCCCAGACTTCATTGTGTCCTGCTCCATCAGGCCCGCCCTTCCCCAAGGCACTCATCCTGTGTCCTCAACTTGTCACTTGCCATTTTTTTTTCCTCATTCTTTTTCACCCAATTCCATTTCTCTACTTTTCTAGATGCCCAGGACAATTTGGCTTGTCTGGCAATTCCCTTCTCTCAGCCTCCTCCTGGAAATATCTTAAAAACTTTAGAGAATGCTCACTATAAGAGCTGCAGTCTGGATTTCAGTTATTTTCTTGGAGGTCCTCATGTGTATCCCAGCTATAAATATGAAGGAAAAGCCATCCAATAAACCTCCACAATTGAATTTCAACCTGGGGCAGGAATTTGTTGTCCATGATGAGAACCTTACTGGTTCTGGGCTCTGAAATTTCACTGCTAAGTTTCTTTTTTCTTTTTATTATTTATTGTGATTTGGGTGAAGATTTACAGAGCAAATTCACTATCCATACAGCAGTTCACATATACTTTGTCGCATGTCATTGACCACAGTTTACCACAATGCAACAGCTCCCCTCCCACTTCCTCCACATAGTTACCTCTTCCCAGTGTCCATCC